>NC_135521.1:1646250-1967500 GCF_051989575.1 Stigmatopora nigra
CAGTTTTAATATACGTTTATATAACATATTACATTGGAATTCAGAGTAGGGCATTCATCCAGTTCTTCTCTTTTAAAGTCGCGCATTGAGTAGATTAGATTAGAACTTTATTTAATATTTGAGAAATTTCCTTGGTTACAGTAGTAGGACAGACACAGAAGACATTGTAGACCTAGGTAAAACAAACTGGAGCCACACATAGGCTGATTTTGAATTCATTTTGCTGCCATTAGTGGAAATCTTCTGATCTGGATTGGAAGTCAATGGCAGGGAAACACCATTATATTTGATTGGATGTTGACAGTTGTCAATCACAGTGAAAAAATGTCATGCTATACTCTGAAAAGCATGAAAATGGCAATTTTAAGTCAACTAGAAAATGTCCCTGACATCATCCTAAATCAATGGAAACAATTTAAAAACTTTTGCAGATCTTGTTGTGTTACTAACCCCATCCTAAATTAATGGACATTTTTTTAAAACTTTTGTAGTTCTTGTGTCGCTGACCTCATCCTAAAATAATGGGAAAAAATATTAAAACTGTTGTAGTCCTTGTTAGAGAAGAGTTTTGTCCCAAAAAAGTACTTCAACTTGAGAATGCTGAAACTGTCAAAGTCCTTCCATGAGAAGGTCAGAGTGCATTTTTAAGCTTGATTCCAAAATGTCATCCAACAAACATACAATATTTTTATAAAAAATTAGATTCAGCGTCCCTCTTTTACTTCCAGTCAAACGTTCTTCCCACCATCTGAAAGAACTTCCTATTGGGCGCACGAAAGAATCGGTAGAGTTTCTGCAGAATGTCGGGGGCCACGCGGGGGTGCGCCCTGCCCTTGGAATCGTGCAAGCAGCGTTCCCGACCATGCTGGCGCAGGCAGTAGAATCCCTTGGTCTGGTTGAAGTAGAAGTTGGAGGCGTGGATCTGGGGCTCCAGCCTCAAGAAGCGCTCTACCCGCCTCATCTCGGGTAGAGGGTCCCTGATCAGGCGGTCGCCGTCCACTACGTGGATGCTCTCCAGGGGGAAGTGCTGCAACCAGTTCTGCATATGCACGTAGTATAAACTGCGGTTGAGTGCCTTATAGCCCAAGTTGATGCGTCCATCCTTGACCAGGACGGATTCCACGGGTCGGTAGCGCTTGTGTTTCCGCAGACGGTTGTGGAGGACTTGCGTGTAGTCGGAGAGAACGCGTTCCGTGGGGTCCCTGAGGATGAGGAGCAGCTTGGCGTCCGGGTTCATCCGCCGGATCCGCCCGGGGACCTTGGCTGAGGTGAAGTAGGCCGGCGTTTTCTCCACAGTGAGCTGCTCCGGGGTGGCAAAGGGCATCTGGTCTAGGTACCACGACAGGCCCTTCTGGAAGTGGCTTTCCCAGTCGAAGAAGTGGACTTCGTTCTGGGCCGCCGCCACCGAGCCGTGCAGGCTCAGCATCTCGATTAGAGCCCGAGTGCCGCCTTTCCTCACGCCGATGATGATGACGCGCGGGAGTCGTTGAGATGTCCCAGCGGCGGCGGCGGGTGTGGATGGCGTGGAGGAGGAGGGGATGCTCGGGGAGTGCGTGGCCAAGAGGAGCAGCCCGAGAAGCAGGGCCGCCATGAGCGAGGTCCTGAGCCTGGAGGATTTCAGCCTGGCGACAGCGGAGAAACTGGATTCCACATCGAAAGATGGTCGGGCAGCGGCGTGGAGTCGTCCGGGACTGTCTGCGAGGGAGTCAATGTATCGTGTCACACGGGTAACAGATTTTTTTGTTTTTTATTCTATTCAAATACCAATTACAAAGTTAGTCAGAAGCTGCCAGAATACAAAAAAGAGGAAATGCATTACAGAGATAACCAGATAATTTAGGATTTAGTAAAAAAAAATGCAATATTGTTTTCTAATTTTCTAATCTTAAATCATCCTTTTTTGCATCACCAATCATTTTTGATAGACACTTTTTTTCTGAGATATACAAATAGGGAAAAATACTTTTAACCACAACATTTAAGGAGAAGCAAATATGATATTATACATTCTGAACAGACTGTGGGACTATTTTTTTTACAAATCTCTTATCTTACAATAATGCAAAAGATCAAAACTTAAGATCAATCATAAATACATAATTACAACCCCAGTGACATTATTATGCCAACTATCAAAACCAATTTCCAAACCACTACCCTATCCACACACCAAACTCATCTCATCTCATTTTCCGAACCACTTCATCCTCATTAGAGGGTGCTGGAGCCTATCCCAACTGACTCCGGACCACCCCGAATCCCAGCAAACACCAAACTAACATTCCAAAACCCATTTATAAATCTTGCATACACACAACACTCACACACACATTCAAGTAAGTTGTGCCTCGGTGATAGAAAAGCACTTGTCAAAAAGATGGTGTCTTTTTGGCAAAGATCTCCTACCTTTTGTATGTGTCTTCCTACTCAAGTCGTCAAGAAGAAGAATGCATTTCGTGTGTCCTTCTTTCTCCTTCGTGCGATCAAGCCGAGAAAAGCCACATTTGACAGGCTCAAGAGCCAGCCTCCTCCGGCGGAGTGCTTACTCTGCTCCTCTTCAGCTCTTCTCTCTCCCTTTTTCTCTCTCCTTTTCTCTCTCTTTTTCTCTCTCTCTCTCTCCTCTCTCTCGCGTGCACGGCCACGCCCCCTTGGGACAAACAATAACAAAACATCGTGGGATTGACGGAGCACATCTGCTATGTATATTAATCACAATCTAACATTTTTATCGTTGATGAAAAAATAAACTCTTGCCTATTATCAAACCAAAACTACTTTAGTTTAAAAAGAATAAAAATAGATAAATGACGCAAATGTACAACGTGGCAATTTTGTAGATGGTGAAACACCTGCTGTTTTTCTCAAGACGGCTGCCGATAATGATCATTAAAGGTAAGAAAGATAAGCCTTATTTATTATTTTATAATGTTTTTGAGTCGTTAAAGGGGCTAAGTCCAATCCTGTAGCGTTTTGATCTTTTGATCTACTCATTTAGCAGACGCGATTTCAGTTTTAAAGCATATTAGTTTAATGGTGGACAAATGCACATAACAAACAAACATATCCCGAACATATCCGAATCAAATCAGTCATATAAAGATACTAACTTTGTGTAAAGGAAGCTAGCAAACTTGTCTTACCTTTTAGAAAAAGTGATTAACCCATCAGATAAACAAAATATGTATAATAATGTAGCATTAACTGTGTACTCGAAAAGTTTGCATTCGTTTTTATGTCCTTAATCCCAAATATTTTTAAGCTGTATCTCTCCAAATCATAGTATAAATGGTTGCTTTCATCATTTTCTGAACCACTTTATCCTCACTTTGGTTGCGGGGGGTGCTGGATCCCATCCCAGCTGACTTCAGGCCAGAGGCGGTGGCCAGCCAATCACAGGGCACAATGACATAAACAACCAATCACTCATAGCTAAGGGCAATTTTGAGTGTCCAATCGGCCTAGCATGCATATTTCTGGAATGTGGGAGGAAACCGGAGTACACAGAGAAAACCCACGCAGGCCTGGGGAAAACATCCAAACTCCACACTGGATTCGAACCCAAGTCCCCCCACTGTGAGGCCTGCACGCTAACCACTCATCAAAACACTATCAAAAATGTGTTAAACTTGGCACTATTTGCATTGACGCCAATGAATATATGCTAGAACAGGAACATTCCGGTTTGCAATGTTATTATTTTGGCTTTGTAAATATGTATTGTGAGAGGTGTTTGAGGAAAGTGTTCCCTACACGCAAGCACCAGGGCTTAAGGGCGTTGCGCCATGAATATGAATTTATATACGCACGGGGACCAAATGTGAATGCAGTTTCTACGCTGTGGGCAATCATCCATATTACATTTATTTACTGGGAGGCTGTGGGTGGTTTGACTGGGAGGCTTGATTTTTTTATTGCTTTAGTTACACAAGGGTGTCGGACTCGGGTTGGTTTGCGGACCGCTTAAAGTCAAATTTCACGTGGGCCGGATATAATATTTAGATTTTTTTTCTTATAAATGGATTAAAAGAACTGTATTAAAAGCCCTGAATATTCTGTTTTTTATAGATCTAAAACAATGTATATTTGAGCTTTTTTTTGTATATTTTTAGATTGTACAAATTGTTTTTTGAACTAAAAACAGAAAACATTGATTAAAAATGTACAATTACTGATTTAAAAGGGGGAAAATGCGAAAATGTAATATACATCAATACTCTTCATTTGAATTTGATCCTAAAACAGAAAGTCATGATTCACTTTCCCGGGCCACACAAAATGATGCGGCGGGCCAAATTTGGCCCCCGGGCCGCCACTTTGTCACATGTGGTTTAGTAGGTGCTGCTGTTTTGCAAAAAAATACCACTTTTAAGTGTTTTAGTTTTGATATAGCTAGTCGTTGGTAAAATATGGCAGAAGTTTGGCTTCATTGGGGTAGTGGAAAACTACATTAAAGGCCATTTGTTGTGTACTTCCTTCCATTGTGGCCGCAGTGGTGGCTTTTGTGTGATGTCTTGCCATTTTCTCCAAGCCAGGAGAGAATTGGGGGTGTTTTTATGAAGTCATATGTCATCACTTTGTTTACATTTTAAAAGCACAAAGGGAGATCTTTTTGGACACTTGCCTTGAGAATAACGTGCTCTATACCGACTGACCTTTGTGTTCTTCCGTTTGTATTTGTTCAAGTGTGCACAAGCCTGCAGCAAAACACACTAGTACTTTATTTTCTGCTCAGTCACACACTACCACGAGAGAAAATGCAGTATTTTTTGGGGGGGTGGGGGTTCAAGGTGGAGGCTTTTGTATGTATTGTTGCGCGTCGCTTTGAAATACAAAGGCATTCGTTTTATTAAGAGACGGTTTTGTCATCGTTGAACTCCAGATGGCGTGTTTAATATTCATGTGGCGTAAATGCTACAATGTGTAACTTTTTACAGTGTAATCCATTTGTTGTTAAATAATAGTTCAATTGTTGAAAATTCTGCAATCTGAATGAAAAAAGTGGCACTTTGACTTATGAGTTCAATTTGTTCCATTATTAAAATACTCACTTTATGGATTTTAACAACAAATAAATGCCCAAAAATACTTTTTTGTCAAAGTTTATGAAGTGTCATTGAGGATATTTGTGTGATGATTTCCACTCATACTTTTTACATAGTTGTTTCATACAGAGGAATTCGGAATAAAGAAATGTTACTTCAGTAAAAGTTTTTTTTTTTTGCTTGATTATTTTTTGTAGGATTTCCCGTGGGAAAATGGAAAGAATGGGCGATCATGATGTGCGCTGTTTCCAAGAACCCGTTAAACCAGTCGCATGCAACTGTTGGCGGTCTATCCGACAAACCCACTTCCTTACTTATAAACACACTAGTTTTTTTTTGTTATGTTAGAGTGGCTGTCTTTGTTTATTTTACAGTAGGGCCGGTTTTTGCTTCGGGCAATATGGACGACCGCGTTAATGGCGACATTTGTATCATCTAGAAGACAATCTAATGAAAATACATAGCACGCTACTTATTTTAAACATGTTATTCTTTTAATGTATCATATTCTATTGGGCTTTAGGATTTCAGCAATACACAACTGTGTTTTTAGATGTTCTTTTGCAAGACGGTTGCCTCCCCAAAATGAGCCATTTCATCTTTTATCATTCTTGTTGTTATCATCAGACGTTGAGAACACATTGTGCTAACTAAAAGTCTTCTAAACAAGTCACGACAAGGCCACAAATTCTCGCCAAATTCGCAGAAACACATTACTTCACATTACAGACAAAGTTGGAATCAATCCGTCCACAGTATTATCACAATCAATACCACCTAGAAACATGAGGGACGACAAATACTCCGCCGACGGCCATGTTTACCAAGTCTATCCATCCCTCACCTCTTTTCTGACCTTTCCCAATTAAGCAAAGAGATTATGAAAGGTGCTCCAGCCAATAAGCATGTGATTTGTTGACACTAGCGTTCTTCTTCTTCTTCTCTGTAGTGTAAACATCATTAACACTCTGGAGTTGGATGCAGCGGCACTTCATGTGGGCTGAGCACAGCCACCAGGGGATTACTATTTATAACCAAACACTTTAAATAAAGGTAAGCGGAATCTGTCTATCCGTAATTACTGCAGAGGTGCAAATCTTTAGAAATGGACGTCATTATACACACTTTCCATGGTGAAGAAGTGAGGATAATGACTGGTGGTAGGGGGATTAACCCTGACTGGCCACAAGTCATTTTACTCTTATCTTTTGCCTAGATGGGCACAAAAAATATTTTTAAAAAAAGGCTTACCACAGCCAGTTTTTGATCAGCGTGTTATGCGATGCTGTGTGACAGGTTTTCTACGCACACATCTAGTTTTTTTGTGCACTGCTCACCACCCCTCCAAAAAAAAAAATTCCACTTAGAGGATTAGCGGGCAACTTCTGACACAGTCACCACCGCTGGAATATTTTACTCGACTGCTCTTCATCTTGACGGGCTGTTCGCGTGTGGAGGTGTGAATCAAACACATTTTTTTTGGAGTTTAGCAAAAAAAAAGAGGATTAGAGGCTGTAAGTAACGTTTTGGAAAAATCCACTGACTTGAAGAACGTCTTTTTGTTAGTGTAGTTGTTTATTTAAGATGGAAAACTGTGGATGTGTGATGAAAATGACAAATGGAAATATATTTGTCATGAAGCAGATTGTTAAAGGCTATCAAAGGAATTCAATCATTTTTCTGTGTCAAAATGGCGGCCCGGGGGCCAAATCTGGCCCCCCGCATCATTTTGTGTGGCCCAGGAAAGTCAATGATGACTTTCTGTTCTAGGATCAAATTCCAATGAAGAGTATAGATGTATATAAAATTTCCTAATTTTCACCCTTTTAAATCAATAATTGTCATTTTTTAATCATTTTTTCTGTGTTCTTGTGGACTGAAGTCTTTGTTAGAATCTGTTGTTATGGGGCTGAAAAATAGTTTCTTATTGTCAACTGCATCCGTCATTGTGGTGCGTTGATTGAAAATGGGAGGCGTGTGCAAAAGATTTTGCTCTAGCATTGTGTTTGCCTTTGCTTTGGTGCAAAAATTAAACAAAAAAATGAATTGTGGTGTGGTTTTCCTGGGGTTGGAGTGAAAAATGGGTGCTGATAGGAAAGGTGTGTGTTTCTGTGTGTGTCATTACTGCGCAAATGTTTGAGATAATATAGGGCAACAGTTAGGAGTCCATGGAGGGCTAGGAGAAAGGCCAGCTGTCATACAAACGCCTGCTGGGAGGAGAAAGAAAATCAATGGCCATAATTGCTCAATAACAGTGCGGACACGGAGGTGCACACATTGGGACGAGGATGGATGGCAGCTCACTCGTGTATATATATTATATATATATATAAACTCTATATATATTTTTTATTACATATTACATATATACTACTGCGGGCCGCATTAACGTCCACTTGATTTCACGTGGACCATTTTAGATATAATATAGATTTTATTTTTTTATAAATGGATTAAATGAACTGGATTAAAAGCCCTGAATATTCCAATGTTTATGTTTATTTTAGCTTTTTTTTAATAGATTTTTAGATTTTGCAAAATGATTTTTGAACTAAAAACAAAGCAAATATGGATTAGAAAATTGTAGTATTGATTTAAAAGGGGAAAATCAGGAAAATTATTTATACATCAAAACTCTTCATTTGAATTTGATTCTAAAACAGATTATTTTTAATGTAAAGATGTGACACCTCTGTGGTTTCATCAATTTTGCATTCATCATTATTGATCCAGTACTCTGCATCATTTGAAAAATTATTATTAAACACTTTATATTGCTTTAATAGACTTTTCCAATGATATCTTAAATAGACAATCCCAATTTGCAACACAAAATAATCCTCCCGTCTTTACGTTCAGTTTATCGATTGTACAAACCGCCAATCAGTAAACAACATGCGACAATCTGCAAAAAAATGTAAACTATTGAATTGCAAAACAGATATCACCAACCAAGGTTACACAGGTACACCGATCCGCTGCGTTTATTGTGCGAGTGAATGCATACTTTGTGTCGTCCGCCGGCATTCAGTCGGCCAGACAAACACACTTGGGGAAGAATCCAGAAGAAACGGTTTCCTAGCAACAGCCGCCAGCCACGTATCCCCACTCGTGTACAGTTACCACATTGGCCAGCGCTACTCCGTTAGAATGCAAAACCACATCTCGTCGTGGATCTCTCGTCCGTCATTGTTAGGCGCCCTTCGGCGTCGGGGGTTCGCCGTGGCCGCTGACCTTTAGTCGTGGCGGAAAGGTGGATATTCGCCGTGCGCGTGCTTTGTGATGACGTGCAGGCGGGAATTGGGAAGAATGGATGGAAGGCATCCAGCAAGTCCTGAGAGGGAAGTTGTTGCCTCACGTCTAATTGAATTACTGATGGGCCCCCCTGGAAGCCTCTTGTTTTACATAAAGCTCCTTTCAGCTTGATTTATGGCCTTCATATTCAACCTCGTGGGAGATTTTGGTAAACAACACTTTTGGCCTAACATTCTTAAACGCTTTTCCCGTATTCGGCGCTTATGTAACTATGATAATAACGTTATTAAATTAAGGCATGGGGTGAATGATGTCGTGCTGTTCCAGTGATTGAATTGAAGTGGGAAATGTGGTTTTTGAGGATAATTTGGTCATTTTAGACATGAGAAAGTCATAAAAAGATGGGAAAGTTGGATGCAGCTGGAGCTTTTGAAATGTATTTAAAGTATTGCTTATTTGAAATGTCATTGCAGTTGTGGGAGGAATCATAAATTCTGCTTTCATCAATCCCAAGGGAGAATTATGTGGAGAAAATTGTTGACAGTAATATCACATAAACTTTAAACATCGTTTTGTGGTCTGGAGATAAAATATCCAAAAGGCCCCATAGGAAATCATGGAAATACTTAAACGGGCACTGTAATGAAGCCTTTATCAACTATTTTAAAATGCAGGGAATGTTTTATAAATACTTTTGGGGACATTTTCATTTTTATTCGAGGGATATAGTCGATGTTTTTATTGTTGTGGGAGAATATAATGCAGTTCAAATCAAAATAAAGGAAAAATACTTGCAGTTTTAAGTATTTTATGGACATAAGTTCTGAATTTTGGGGTACTTTTAGGTATTTTAGGACATGAGTTCTAAATTTTTGGGCAAAAAAAGGAATTCTGCTTTTTTACTGTAATCTATTTACCCTTATGAGAGTTGCAGGGGTGCTGGAGCCTATCCCAGCTAATAGGTTGGGTGCACCCAACTGGCAAAATGCATTTTTAAAAAAATATATTCATAGCCCAAAAGTAGCTAAATGCAAATGTTTCTGGTTGAAATATTTTCCTTATTTTTGCAAAACATTTTGCAGTATATCAGTATATCAGTATATAAGTATGTGTTTCAGAATTGGCAAGCAACATATTCAACTTTTAAACCACAATACGTGTCATAAAAAGAAATCCCTTTTATAACAAATCTGCTGCCATTTATTATTATATCTTATGTATATCATTATAGAAAATCATTGTTTTCCTCCTCTTTTTTTCCAGGAGAAATCGGATGACCTTTTCTACATGATTACCACAACCTTGGCTTTGCCTAAACGCAAAACTCGGTCCTCCAACGTTATTATTTCTTGGAAAAAAAGGTAACTTGAAAACAATCCGTCTCCGCAATGTGGAGTTAGTGCTCATAATTGGAAAAAGTGTGTAGAAAAGCCACTTTGGTCCTGGTGATTAAGCTCCCATAATAGAAAAGATGCAAAGGGATAACAGCTTTCTTGCCCAAGATAACCAATTGCATCTGGAATCCGCTTTTGTTTGCCTCGTGTACACGTACACATGTACACAACTTGGTCATTTAGAATGTAACGGGGGATACCTGGTGGGATTGCAAACATCTGTTCTTGTTAAATTGCAAACAACTCTTATTGATCCGATGCTGGCGTTGCATTCCGTCACAATTTACTGCCGTGTGAGGGGGGGGGGGGGGTTGCTTGTTGGGGGCTTTTAAAGTGAATTACCAGTTCGCGTAGTAGTTAATGCCCATGTCGTCTTTTTCGCTAGGAAAGGCATGCATGCTGAATGCAGATGAAAATGGCCTCCTCTGAAGTCCAGGCAAGCAGCTTTGTGGGACTTAAAGAGGATTGCGCAGTGGCTCAATGGAGCGCAGAGGGCTGAGGAGACTTGCTCGATGGCGGCTTTGCAGCTTTGTCACCTCACAGGTTGTGAGGAGGGATGATCTGAGGTAAGAGTGATGTCAACTTTGACCTGGCAACCCTACAAGGGATTTAATATGAATGTTAAAAAATGGGATGTCACTCAATATTGATGGTTACTATCTGGTATGTTGAAATTATGTCAGGATGGAAATATCAATCAATGCCAATGACATTTTGCTTATTGAATGAACGCCTTTAGTGTCATTAACGTAATGAGATTTAAAGCTATAAAGTGCACAAATAACAACAACAAATCAACCAACTAACTCATGATGAATAAATTATAATAGTAAATAAATCATCAATGAATAACAATGATGAATTAATAATCAGCGGCCCGCTGGGACGAGTGGTTAGTGTGTCGGCCTTACAGCTCTGGTGTCCTGGGTTCAAATCCAGGTTATGTTCATCTGTATGGAGTTTGCATGTTATCCCCAGGCTTGTGTGGGTTTCCTTTGGGTACTAAACATGCATGCTAGGCTGGTAGGACAATCTAAATTGTGATTTGTTGTTTGTCTCCTCCTTCCCTGCGATTGGCTCGCCACCAATTTAGGGTGTCCCTCGCCTCTAGTCATCTGGGATAGGCTCCAGCACTCCCCGCGACCTTAATGAGAATGAAATGTTTCAGAAAATGAGCTGAGAAAGACCCCAAAGTGCACAAATAACAACAACAAACCAACCAACAAACTAATAATCCATAGATAATAATAAAAGTAGTCAACACAATAAATAAGTAGTAGTTAACATAGATAAGTTCCTTTTTTCCAACATCCAAGCACAGGAGTAACGATAAAAATACATTTTAAACAGCATTTCTTCTGAACATTTTAATCAACTACTTTTGTAATTTTGAACCGTATCTTGTCATCTTAAAAATGTTGGCGAACACCTTTTTTAAACAATACGAAGAGGGTGGGGTTACAAAGCGTCTTCCATGTTAGTTCTATATTCTTGTCTACGGTTTTGATCACAATTAAAGATAGAAGTTGTGAGTAAAGTCTCGGTAATGACTGAGGAAGTACATCCCGGTCTGTTTTCCTTTTAACCACACCCGAAACAAAGCCAAGCCAGTCACCTAGCGTCTTATCAAAGTTTTTTAAGGGGCCACAAACCCGTCGAGCTTGAGGAAACCGGCATGTGCTCATTTATCTTCCTGCCAAGACCAGGTCTGGGCACGCCAGGAAACTCCTTGTTTCCTTAAATTCTTCTCCAGTGAATCCAGGGAGAACATACTTCCCTTCTGTTGCCAACAGATACACTTCAGAGGCGGCAGCGGGCTTTCATAAAATAAATATTTTCCAAAAAGGCGGCTGAAAAGTTGACAGTGAGCATCCAAGGGCGATAAATCTGAAATTTTTACAGTTTTAAGGCTCCCCTTTTTGCTTATTGACATTCTTCAAGGTTAAAACACTTTGTTTATTTTGCTCCGACGTGCTATTTTCTTTCAATTCTTGCCACACGTGACCATTTTTAACGCCTCCAAAGAAAAAGCACTTGAGTAAATGTGTCTGGCGAGGCAAAAAAATAAAAACGGATTCGAGCCGGCGCCGCCGTAATGAAGCGTGACAGCGGGAATGCGGACGGGCCTAGCCGCAATATGTTATTGTGTATTATTTAATAAAAAGTGAAAGATTAGCGTGGCAGGTTATTATTTTGCGAAATTGCAACCACGGCTGCAACGTTGTAGCTGGGAGCGCGTGTCAAATTGCGCAGGTCACAGATGTGAGGTCTTAATGCGGCATAACGACCAGGAAAATTGCCTTTTTTTCTTCCAGATAGCAAAACATGACTCGTTTTTTTCAACAAAAAATGAAGCGACATAGTGTTTAGTGTCAGGGACAATGTTTTTTATCGGGGGAGCACTTCAAAATAAATGCCTTTTTATGGAATAATTGAAATTATCTTGGCAAAGTTTAAACCGTGGCGTTAATCAAAATGGCAACGCGTTCAAAACAAACTATGATGCAATTCTGGAGTTATACGATTAGATGTGTCGGCATCCGTGACAAAAATGTAGTCTTTTTCAAATTATTTTAATCAGGATGCGGGTGGAACGAATTAAGGAAAAATAGGCAAGTGTGTGTAATGACTGAGAATAACTAATGAGGTAAATGTGAGTCAGGCCGTGGGATCGTGACACGTGGCGCTTGCAAGCTGGCGCTCAAGACATTTTTATGTCTGACGTACAAAGAGTTGACAAAGGCAGATGGGGTGACGCGACAATTTCCAAGATAATGGAGACCTCAAATGCTCTGGTCCAATTGGAACTATCTATCTAGGCGATTACTCACCTGGCTTTTAAAATACCTTCTCGTTGCAATTATTGAGCATATCAATAACAGTGGAAAAATTAGTAATGGCATGCAACAGTGTTGTGAATGACAAAGATGCAGATTTGTTTTCAACAGAATGCTTTCTAGATTGGTCAAGCATAGCCACCAAATCAGGAAGAATTAAGTTATTCACTTAGTTCTGTCTACTCTTGAGGTCCTACTAAGAAATGTACAGTAATCCCTTGAACATCACAGTTAATGTAGACCAGACATGTCCGCAATAAACGAAAAAACCACAAAGTAGGATCATCCCGATTATAACTACCAAAATAAATGTTTTTGCGCCTATACAGAAATACAAGTTCACAAGTACAATCATCAAAAAGTATATATTTCTTTAAAAATTAGACCTATAAGCATTCCAAAAGACTAATGTATTAATATCTCAATATAATGTATACATTTAAAAATGTACCCACTTTAAATTCTGTACTTACATTGAAAATTGTTCCTAACCTATCTATGGCGTCACCATATTTTGTTTACATTTTATTCCCACTGTACTGTGGAAAGGAATGTGGATTTCCGATGAACACAGGGAAGGGGGAAAAATGGCTGTTGCGAGCGAGTCTTCAAACTTCAACAATCCGTGTCAGCGATCTATTCGGGATTACAAACGAGTTCACTTCAGGGGCTGGTCTTCTGAAACCAAATGACAAGCGGGCGATCAATGTGGAGATCAAGTAATCAGGCCTTGATTGGATGTAGCGGCGGCGTTCTTATTGATCCACGTCTGCACCACCAGACAAGCACTCTGAGCCCGAGACTTCTTCCATTAAAAACGCGAGGAATCGCTAGTGGACTGCCCGAGTCGTAAACTCGAATGACCGATCACTCTTGGTCGTGGTCTACCTAAAACTCCGGTTAAAAGACAAACCGGTAAAAAAAACGGTATTTTGATACTTTGATAAAGTCTTTGCGTTGTTTTAAATGATGGCTTTTCTCTGGGTAGACCATAAGAAGCTTTATTTTCTAGTGCAGCTAGTCAGTATCTAGACCCCAACCCCTTAAAAAACATAATAATACTAACAAAACACTGGCTATTTTTAATAACGACCCTGTAAAAATTGGCTATAAAATGTTTACAAGCTTTTAGTGGAGGAAATTTAATATTTCATGCTTGGTTGAGTTCACAACAGCAAAAGCAAGGCGAGAATCTTACATTAAATCATTCAGTCATCGTAATCTATAATGTTGTTTTCCTAGAAAGAGAATAAATCTATCACGTTTGTTCCAATGAAAACCAACTGCATTTCTTTTCAGCTCCATTAAACTTCATTAATACGCCCATTCCAAGTCGTCATTACACTGTACATCGTTTTTCATTCGGGAGGCTTTATTTGGAGAAAATACGTTTTCACAATATTCATTCATTCATTTTATGATACGCTTATCCTCACCAGGGTCACGGCTTGTGCTATATGTTAGTATATGTACATGTACATATATATTATACATGTGCATGTATAATATATATGTATATGTACATGTACATGTATAATATATATGTATTTGTACATTTACATGTACATATACATTATACATGTACATGTGCATATATACATTATACATGTACATGTGCATATATATATATTATACAAGTACATGTACATATATATTTGTTATACATGGACATGTATAACTTATTTACATATATATTATACATATACATGTATAATATATATGTATATATTTTATTTTCACCATGTTATTTTCACAATATAATTCTATGGAAATATATTAGTGTTACAAAGGAAAATAAAAGGCCTTTTAAGGAGGAATATTTAAAACAAAGCATCTGTACAAACTGTTTTTCATGCTGCTTTGCATGCAGTTAATAAGCGTCGACTCACTCATTTGTCTCCACGCTGAAGGACAGGAAAACAGTTTTTAGGACATTCTGCAGTGTCCTCTCTCTTGTCTCGCTGTCAGTCTAAAGACTTAAAAGACAGAAAAAGATTTTTACTACTGGTGCCGCTCTACCGCCAACTCTGCTGACTAGCGGGAGACCGCAAGGTGCGCTTTTGTCAGCTTTAATGGGACATTTTGCCCAAACTCTTGCTCTTTAATGGGGCATATATGCAAAACTGGACGACTTTTAGTACCTGGCCACCCACAAAGTGTGAAATGAAACAAGCCTGTCCATCTTTCTGCCTATTTGTGTTTCACCCCTTGCAAATATGGCCCAACTAAAACACCTGGGAATCTTTTGAAGTAGTAAAAAAAGGGACAATATGTTTCCTTTAATAGTCCACTCAGGGACGTCGACGTCCCGTGAGAAATCCGGGCCTCAAAGCTCTTTAGTTTAATGAAAAAAAGTATGTGTGACATTATAGAAAAGCTGATTTTGCGTGTGGGAAGACGGGTTGTTTAAAAGTTTATCTTTTAACTTCAAAATTTCCGTTTCAATTAGAGTACTAGATGCTGAAACCTATTTAAATCAACCCCATTCCCCTTTTTGATGGGAAATTATGCGTAAAAAGCCGCATATATTCATGAGAGCATAAAATAGTCTGGTCATAATTGCAGCCAAAATACATTTACATCTCAAAAAGAATATATGCACATCACCACGCCGTCTTTTTACGGACAAGTACGTAGACGTCGAAATAACTCGATAAAGGCAAAAGAAATCAGCGTTAGGGGGTCATTAATTGAGGTATTGAAGAGGGACGGCCAAAAAGTCAACGGTAAATTAAAGTTCGTTTCAAATGAAGATGAAAATTGTAATCATCATCCTTCATTTCTGTTCATGGCTGAAATAAACACAAGGCCAACTTGGAAAAAAAGGCTTCTTTCATATAAAACATTTCAATATTCCTGCTAGTTTGCCTGGTATGTTAATTAAGATGTTTTTTGCACTTTCATAAGTAGCAAAAATTAAAAAAAAACACTTTCCAGTTTCCACTTTAAAAATAAAACAAAAGACTAATTTAATCCAAAAAGCATTGGCATTTTAAAGGTGGCATTTTGTGCATTTTGTTTTCATATCAGTCAACTGAATGCTTTTCGTCAAAATATTTTTAAAAATTAAAAATTAAGCTATGTTATGCTAGTTTTCGCATAACATTATGTCTTACCAGCATCGTGCATTTATTGCTATATTTTTTTCATTCATTCATTCATTTTCTGGACTACTTCATCCTCACTAGGATCGCAGGGGGTGCTAGAGCTGACTTTGGACCAATCGCAGGACACAATGAGACCAAAAACCCATCACTCTTAGCTAGAGGCAATTTCGAGTGTCCAATCAGCCTACTGTGCATGTCTTTGGAATGTGGGTCGAAACCGGAGTACCCGGAGAAAACCCACGTGGGCCTGGGGAAAACATGCAAACTCCACACAGGGTGGACGTGACCTGGATTCGAACCCGGACCCTCAAAGCTCTGAGGTTTATGGCCCCGTTGCTATTATTAATCCTGATAATTCAAAGCAACAGGGTTAGTGTGAAATTAATTTGTAATTCCGACGTCATTGACAAGTCTTGAAGAGTTGATGTTGCCACAATGTTGAAGAAGTCAATGAATAGCCATGCAAGTGGCCAGGTGTTCCTCACAAGTCAAAGTGACAGCTTGGAGATAAGCCCCGCTGTTTGAGACTATCATGTCTAATCTAGTCAGTTCCGCCGTCTAGCCTCACACCGCTAAACATATTTGTTGGAGTGATTAGCGGCAAACTCGGCAGGCTGCTCTAAACCTTCGACCCAACCCAAATTTTATCTAGCCGCACTTTAATGGATGTCAAATGTGGCAGTTGAAACTGCGGGGTGGATGCTTATCTGCTTTGACAGTCTAAGTAAACAGAGATGGCAAAACACAGGAGGGGGGGGGGGGGGGGCAATCTATCGACAAGCGAGAATTCAAACTGACAGTAAAGATGTTTACAGTAATCCCTCGATTATCGCAGCATTTTTTTTCTGGGGGGCATTTTTTTGATTTTTTTTTTTTTGTAAATTCATGAAAATGTGAAAATCCATGCAGAAACTCACAAGCATTAGCCACTAATGTGTTTTTGTTTATAAATAAGGGTGATCTGAGCCTAAATATCTATTACCAATGCAAATATCTATATTACAAAAGCAGAGGGAGTCAATCCTTCATTATTTTACACTTTTATTGTTTTAGCCAGAGAGACCAGGTGCTTTTTGGTGGAATTTTCTAACGTTAGATATCAGCAAGGCAGCATCAGGAAAATGGCCCTAGATTTCAAATTGGCTGTCTCGGCACCTTTTCTCGTGTCGTGTACGATAATCATTTCATATATGGATTTTTACTGGGAAAAACAGGGTCATCAAGAAAAGAAAAGGCCAGTGTTGTTATTCCGCAAAGGAGGACAGAAGGTAAATAAATATTAGGAGTAAGAAGGAGGGAACTCGGCTGTTTCACGGCGTTCCGTTTCACTGGACAAAAGGTTCCGTTTGCCTTCAAAAAATGGAAGGAGGAGAAAGAACGTGACATATCGCAACTTGGTTGTTTTGACAGTATATCAAGGAAGTCTAGCAAAAAAAACAACTAGGGTGTATCCAACTTTAAATTCCATCCAAAATGTCAGCACCTAGGTTCAAACCTTTTGTTTTTTGCTCCATTTTTGCCATTTTAAGCCATTTTTGATATTCATATTCTGATTCTTTGAGTTCTTTGACACTGCTGGACGTCATTGATATTAAAAGTTAGTTGTTTGGAAGGACTGACTGTAAATTTGCCCCCAGTTATAGTTTTCCGGTGGCAATGCGTTCCTGTCATAACTATATTTTTTTGACTTTTTGGGATTAGTGTACATGCATGACGCTCATGTGGGATTAGCCGCTTGAGAAATTGGTTTGAGCCCCTGGGAAGAGAATTAGCAGTGAATTTAATGTCAATTGCAGATTTAGGAACGTGGTAGGCGGAAATTCCAACTCCCACCCCCCAAGCCTATTTTTTATGTATTTTGACAAACATGCAAAAGGTAATCACGCACTCACGCAGTGGATTTAATGACGAAGGCTGGAAAAACAAGTGGAAGTGGAATCTGACCTCCGAGCCAACTGCCAAAAGTCAGAGACAATCCTCTGAGGGAGGAGAAAAAAAAGAATTTAATCTCTTTTCAATCAAGTTCAAAGCAGCAGTCAGACCTTGTTTTACCTCCTGGAATGTTGAATGTTTTGGAGTGGATGAGAATGAGTTTCAAAAAATAAGTGAGCAAGCTCCAAACTACATTTCTTTTCTTCATATTAATCAATATGAATCTTCTTTTAAAGTACCCACTCCACAAATATGACCAGTAGGGTTGAACGCTAGTGAAAAGGGAGCTAAAATTAAAGATTAGATTCTTGTTTGTTCATTTAAACATAAACAAAAACCTCAGCCAATCACAGGGCACAAGGAGACAAATAACCAGTCACTCATTGCTAAAGTTATTTTGGAGTGTTCCACTAGTTACCTTAGCATGTTTTCAGGATATGGGAGGACTAGAGTACCTGGGGAAAACCCACTCAAGCCATAGGCAAACTCCAGGCATTGAGGATTCATCCGGGATTGAACTCTCGACCCCAGACCTGCGAGCCCGACGCACTATCCACTCCACCACCGTGTCATTTCCCTTCAGTTTATCCCCAACTCTTAAATAAATAAAAAAACAAAGACAAACATAACATAGACCAACCCATAAGCGATGCTATTGGCAGAATAAATAAAAAAATGCATATTTATATTCATATTTTGACTAGCCGTAATCTGAAGAGTGCTTTGACGTGCACGTCCATTCCATTATTTAAATGCACATAATTGCACGCAACGGGTCAGAGGAGGTCTAGGCATAGAAGAGTAACTGGATTTAGACAAATCCAGACTTTAATATATGAAATTGCCGCTTTTATCCTAAATCAGAACGTTTGTGTGATGTCAGCAAATCATGCGACTTGCGCTCAGTAAGCATGTGAAAATAAGCCATGCTCTATTTGAAATAATGACGTGACGCCCGACTCCAGGTGTTTTTCTTTCTAATTGAATGCACGGGTCCGCTTCGCTCACGCGCGTTTGCACCTGCGCCCTCATCGCTTATCCAAACGGCGTGCTGCAATGCCAGGCCATCCATCACGACCGTTTATAGAAAACCACGATGTGGCCACTCTATAATGGGCGCCATTTGCCGGAATATTAAACTGGCGGGACCGGCACCCCACGGCCGGACTTAACCTCGGCTTTAAAGGTCAAACATGAGCCACTGTCGAGAAAACGTAATGAGTCAGCGCGACCGTCGTCTACTTCTTGTAGCCGCCTCCCACCAGACTGAAACTTAATCATTTTGTTGGCGTCCAACCACAGAAACTTGCAAGACAAAATAATTAACTGAGGCCATTTTAGGTGATCTTTATTAACTTGTTGATGCATGAATTTAGTACATTGAGCTCATTCAATCATTCATTTTTGACCTGTTAATCCCCATAAGGGTCGCAGGGGGTGCTGGAGCCCATCCTAGCTAACTACGAGCACCCTGAATCGGTGGTCAGCCAATCGCAGGGCATAAGGAGAGCTAGGAACAATTTGGCATAAAATTAAATTAGTTTGCATGTTTTTGGGGATGTGGGAAGAACTGGAGTACCCAGAGAAAACCCACAAGAGAACATGCAAACTCTACACAGTGAGGATCAAACCCAGGACCCCAGAACTGTGAGGCCAAAGCGCTAACCACTAGGACTAGGGCCAATTCATATATGTGAACATGGACTTTTATAATATAATGTGCGAATATTATATCTTGTGTTATTTCAGTGATTTCCATGTTGCTGTTTTCATATTCCAAAAAATAACATCTACAGTATTTGGATATTGTTTTATATCAAGTTATTGTGTAGCGTTGAAGACAAGTTGATTGCCGTGGTGGCATTTAAAGGTCAAATTTCCTTTTCTGTCCTCTGCCAAGAGCAAGTCCAAAGTTATTACACACTATTGATTGCGAAGATGTTTTTGTCAAAGTTTTTGGCTTTGTTTTCTTTGCTATTTTCCGCGTTATTCCCTGCAAAGCTTTTCATAAACAAAACAATACGCTTTTTTTTTTTGGTCAACAGATGTGTTTCGTCTTCCAAAACACATGCATTCCATTCATTTTTTATTTTGTATGTTTTGTAACCCAACTATTTCTTGTTGTGGATGTTTCTCCAGAGTTTTCATCGTCTTTTCTTCCAGTCTGTTGCCCCCACATATAGTTCATGCTCCCGTTGACTTGTCTCCTGACCGATCCCAGCCAGCCAGCCAACAATCCTCTCAAGCATCAAATCCCCCATCGCGCGTTTGTTTACGCCATTGGTCCGTCTGAGCGCTTCA
Organism: Stigmatopora nigra; assembly: GCF_051989575.1. Lineage (NCBI taxonomy): Eukaryota > Metazoa > Chordata > Actinopteri > Syngnathiformes > Syngnathidae > Stigmatopora > Stigmatopora nigra. Next base: position 1,666,119 of record NC_135521.1, read on the forward strand.
CTCGCGGCCTCCATCTGCTTCGCACTCCTCCAACCCAAAATTGATATTCTGTGATGAAACATCCTTCATCACTTTCAATTCTGTGGGAGAAAACCACCAGAGTACCCCCAAAAAACCCATGCAGAATCATTCAAACTCCACAATTGGACCAACCTGGAATCAAACCCAGATTTTCCATCATTCTAACTACTTGTGCCAATGGGCCACCCCAGCATATTTCCCATTAGGGGAAATAATCCTTCTCAAACAATTGGAAATAAAACATTCCATTTTTTATCAGTTCTTTGGCTTGCTACGTTATCAGCAGAGATGAGGGCAAAGGCTCTGTGGGGTCAAAGTTCAGCCTCAGGCAAGATCAGCATTTTAACAGGACAAAGGCTTTATCGCTATAGACTATTACACTTTCCTTTTTAGCCCTGTTTAAAAGGAGATAACATGAAAGACAAACGAGCGAGTGGATAGCGCTCGTTTGCAGGTTTCCGCGGAAATGTCAAGCGCTGCAAAAATGACTTTGCATTTCAGGAAAAGTCTCACTTTTTTTAAAAATCTGGGGGCGTATCGTTATAAAAGAGCATTAATTCACAAGCAATGTTGACTTTAACATATTTAAGGGACTTGTAAAAAGTTGGAGTTGGATTAAAAGTGGCTTTTATTCGTCCCAATCAAGACGGAGGATTGATTCTCGCAATCCTTTATCCGAGTTGACGAGCTTGTCTCTGCTGCGTTTGTGCTATCGGAGGCTCGTTAAAAGGTAAAATCAAAGCCTTCCTTGTTGTTCTTACAATTATCAGACCTGCAGTGGTCTGCAAATCGATATTCTGGTTGCAGAACTGATTGGGAGGTGATCTAATTTTAACGACCCACCAACTTAAGAATGATTTGGTAGAAGGTAGTTGATAAACTTTAACATTATTGCTCCTTATACAAACCAAAAAAGTTGTAAGTGTAAAAATCAACTACATTGAAAAATCCAAATAAGTCATATGTACAAATAAATGATAGGAGGATTTGTAACTTTTGAATTTTATCTTTATACTTGGACAAATACTCCAGCATTTGCAATTTTGAGTCAATGAAGCGTAACTGTTGTATTTCCACAGGGTCACTTGCAGAAGCACTGACCGAAATAACCAAACACATTCTGGATGTTGGCGCACCGTCTGTGCCACACATGACTCTCGACTCTTATGGTCATGTGGAACAAATGTGCTTCACAGTTTGGATTGTAGAATCGCAGTATGCCGATTAGAAAGGGAACAAAAATAATATGACGCATAATTACGTAGGGATAGATTTCTCAAATCCATTGAGGATAGAGTAGACAAAGCTTTACACTTTACAATTTGCTGTAAAAATGAATAGAAGGAATGTAACTCAGGCCTCCACTAAAATGACAAAGCTGGAAAAAGTTGTGTTTTAAAGCAACTATGCTGCCAAAATGACTTTTTTTCCTGAAATTGTTGCAAAAAAAGATGAGTTTTTAGGTTTTAGGACAGGTGGGAGGCAGATTATTTGTTGTAAAGGTTGGACTGTGTGGTCAATGTGGCGCTAATGAAAGAAAAGAACATAAGAATTGAGTTGCTGTCCATCAGAAAGTAGCAAATTGAGCTGAAGGAAGGATTTTGCTAGAGTTTCTTTGCTAAATAGGAAGTTTTTAATTGTTTGGAATCTGGAAAAAGCTAAATCTGAAGTTTTTTCATGTGATAAAGTAGTGTAGTGGGCAGAGAAAATATCCCAGTGGGATTCCAAAGCATAGTTAATGGATTTAATTTAATCAAATCTTGATGTGAGTTGGATTTGAACTGCTTGACCCTTTTAGTCACCGTTTAAATGCCATGTAGCTTGTTGTTTGTAACTTTATTTGGCATTCAAGTGTGGCGTGATTACAATTACAAGTATTTTGTTTTTATATTCCAGCCAGCACCATAGTGAAACAAGGACACCCTGCCTAAATGATTCTTTAAAAACAAATTTGGAGGTCGTCAAATTGAAGAAAATAGAAACTCAGCAAGCTCCTGCTGCACTTAGACTCAATTAAAAAAGTTCCAATTGCAGATACACAGATGAGATGTTTGCCTTCTTTGCTTGTTGTCTATTATTGGCTGGCACTCTCGCTGAGAGGAGAAAGAAAAAAATAGCATCTTTGCATCTTTATCATTTCTGGTGCATTTCTGCACCTCTAAAACCGACGTTTTCTAGTCTATGAACGACTCTCCAATCATTTCAGAACACACTTTATGCGCTTTTTGTCAGGAAAAGCATTCAAATTCAAGTGAAGCACTTTTTCGAGCTGCGGAAGCAATTGTCTCGTCGCCTGTGAAAATCAATTAGCTTAATCAGTCGAGATGACTTTGACAAAGCCAAAAATAAGAGCTCTTCAGACTGTGTCTGCATCCTGGAAAATGGATTCATCACTTTCTTTCTCTTGACAAGCAAATTAGGTATTTGGAGACATTTGATTGAGTCTTGCTCACATAGAAGTTGTTTTTCACCACAAAATGGGGATATAAGTAACACCTGAAAACATAATGATTCAATGGCAGGGTTATTTTTAGCTCCAAAAAATTGAAAAAGGCTCAAACTCAAAAATTCTGGTTAAGACTAAATATGTAGTACAGGTACTATAACAAGAAATACTTATTAACGTCAATCCCGCAGTGTTCCACATAAAAGTATTAGCATAATAATCCTTTCTTTTGAATTTTAGAGCATGTTTTTGCGCGATAATGACTCACATTTCTCACAAAACAAGAGTTGGGAGTGTTTTTTTTTTTGTAGTACTACTATCTTGTCAAGCTGCTGCATTTTTATGGAGAACTATGCTTCCTGTTACTTGTCGGACAAATGAATTATTTGTGTCTTGGTATATATTAGCAAGCGCGACCAGTCAATACTTGTGTCTGCCATTGCTCGCTCAGGGCGCCGCCAACTTGATTTTTTTTTTAACATTTTCCCTTCAAAGTAACACATTTGTACTCCCTATTAAAACTGTGAATACAGAGGTGAAAAATGTGTCGTCTTATACTCGGAAAATTGTAAGTTTCAACCATTTGAAGGTGATTTCAAGTATACGGCTTATATGCGAGAAAATGTGAGTCCCCAAACATAAAATAACCCAACTGCGGCATATTTTTTCCTCAAAAACGCAGCAACGGCATCTATGAAAAGCCTCGTGTGGGGGAGTTGTTGTGGTGGTGGTGGCCCTCTGTAAAAATAGGACAAAGTGTATATAGAAAAGGGATGTTGGCAGAGGACACAGCCAGATGGCGTCACCATGTTAAGCCTCTCAAGTAATGAGGCAAAAGACATTTCCTAGCAACCATAGCATTTAATGAAGCACCTTTCCAGAAGTAGCAGCGTGCGCCAACTGTACTTCCTGTCGCTTTGTTGTAAATGTTGTAAGTTACGCCAGTGGCAAAGTCTCACCAAGTTGTTTGGCGCGCTAAATCTTTCACCCCACGGCGAGCTCAGTGTGTGCTCGGGGAATTGAAAGAGCTGCCTTCACATGCCATTAAGCGGAGAAAGCCTGAGACAAAGCTGTCGCCTGGCTACCGTTAATGCCACGTGCGTGACACCAACATGGGGACCCGCTTTTTTTAGGGTGCTGATGCAGCCACAGTACTTTCGTGGTTCGCTTCCGTGATGCAAACTATTGAATCTTAACTAAGAGACCTGATTTACATAAACGTCTCCATTATACAGCCATACCTCTACTTAAGAATGCCTCTCGGTACGAAAGTTTCAGGTTACAAAATAAAATATTATCACATACACACATATAGGGCACACGTAAAAGTCTAAAATGTACTACAAAGTAGACGAATGGGCTCTTTACACAATCTGGTGGACAAAACACGGGTATTATATCTATAACGGCCGCAGAGGGAGATATTTCAGTGGCTTAGAGCACATTTTCTTATGCTTTATTTATTCTAAGATATTAATAATTCATTTCTTTACCATTTTATCTATTTTTTGTGAGTTTACTCACATTTTTCATACAAAAATTGGAATACTTTGACCATTTTCTAAAAGGTTTTAATTGATAGTTGTGTGAGGACTGTGGAACAAATTACAGAATTTACATATAAAGTACACTTCTACTTACGAAAACTTCCAATATTTTTTCTATATCGCTCCAGTGTATAACCAATAGGGAACATCATAACTAGCTTATTTTTACCAACAGCAAAGTACTTTTTCCAAGGAGGAAACCAATAAAAATACAAATAATTGAATTATTTGTTAAGAAGCTGCAAGAGGCTATCATTTATTTGAATTAAACTCCATTCTTTTTTTAAGTGCCGTTTTAGATGTTCCTGTCTATTTTAAGAATTTCCATCTTTCTGCAGGCCCGATTCCTTAATTGCAAGCACGTTACTTGAAAGACGCCGCACTTCCTTTCCGCACGTCTCCCAAAATCGTTCAGCATCAAATGATTCCTTCGAGTATTAACCGACTACTTTGAGTGCAAACGTTTTTGTTTTTTTGTTGTTGTTTTTGTTTTTATCTCGGATATTGCAATATCTTTATGGGCCCTACTCACGATGCAATTCCGTCGTTTAATTAGCTTCCTCCATTACAACTTTTGTAAACCGCGTTGCCGTCTCCTAAATAACCTCAATGTGACGCTTATAATTTGCCAGTTGAAAGCAAAGCTGCATTTGTATAACCACTGTCTCATCATGATGAGAAGTTTCTGAGGTATATAATGAGGCATCCCAAAATGGTTACAAGTCGACAACTGTATTCACTGAGATATTTGCTTGTTGATCATTTATTTATTCGTCCTAAGTTTGAACCATACTTAATTAGGTGGCCTATTAATAACTGATTCGGACTGACACAACTTCATCTTTCTTTGCTTCTATTGTTTTCATTCTATGCGCTTTTTTATATATTCTTTTTGTCTTAGCAGTCTTTTTCTTGATTGTCTCTTTTATATCTCTTGCTTTTATGTTGAGAAACTCTTTATGGTTCTTTTCAACTTGGAACAATGGAGCAGAATGGCAAGTTTATTCAAAAATCAACTTAAAATTGAAGTCATGATTTAACCTTCTAAGACCCAAACTCTTGCAAGGCATGAATTTTAATTTTCTCTTTGATATTTAGGGACCTGATGAGGGTAAAAAAACCAAAGAATTATCCTTCTACATGATGTAGTTTTTGAGAAAAATCAAGTGGACGCCAGGCCCTTGTCGTCCAAAATTGAACATTGTAATCTTTGACAACCAAAAATGTGATGACGCCAAGTAAAGTAACATTGCATGACTTGATGAGAGGATGAGGACTATTTTTTAACTTGTTAAGCCCCGTCTTGGTCTTTATTTTTCTTGCTTGTTTGTTCTTCTCACGTCTTGCGGCAGTTTTTGTGGCTTTCCCATGTGTTGTGTTTATAATACGGAGGGATATTTACATTTAAAGAGTGTCATCCTGGAAAAGCCAAAAGCAAAGAGAATATCACCAGCCATTTCAACATTCAAAGTGTGTGTTTTTGGCTTTGGGGTTTGTTTAGTTTGATTTATTTGTGTGTTTAAAAGGATGGATGCAGTTCATTTTGGAATGGAAGGGAGTGACAATGAAAGAATGTATTGAATTGAATGCTTTTATTGTCATTGTACAAGTATAATACAATTTAAAGCTTTCTTGTAGTGCACAAATAACAATAACAAACAAACAAAGACATAAATAACCAATAAATAAGAAATAAGTAAGTGGTACAGTGACTGAAGTGGTTAGCCATAAGATAATAAGATCTTGAGTTGAGTATGGTGACAGCTGTTGGGAAGAAACTGTCCTTGAGTCTGTTTGTCTTGGCTGTTATGGCTCTATAGCGCCTTCCAAAAGACAGAAGCAGGGATCTGTGTTGTTCTTTATGATGCTTTCCGCCTTTTTTGTAGATGCAGGACAGATGATATGAAGGATATGAAGCTTGGAGATGTTGTATTTGCAGTACATGGTACCAAAATGCTAAAAAATGACATGTGAATTACAGTAAACAAGATTTATGAGATTTAAGTACATTAATTTTGAATCATTGAAGTTGAGATCACCAGAAAAATATTCCTAGGGCAAAAAAAGCCTGTCGTTGATGACTTGAGTTCAAAACCAAAGCACAAATAAGAACTAATCAGCCGTCAACTACTGTTCTGAAACATTGTGTTTGATTCTTGCAGCCTTCTCTTAGCATTCCTGCTCTTATAGAACGAATGAGTCATTGCCACTTTTTCTGTAACTATCTCTATTTTATTGTTCAGGGCACACGAGGCAGCGTTTCATAAGAAATAAGTGTCTGGAGAGACAATTAAACAGACAAAGGGAAAGTATGTTCTTCAGCAACTGGGAATCGGTGACCTTCACTTGATGAGTTTAACGTAGTGGATCCATTTTTGACATCCTGCCACATCACAATGTCCCAAACCATGCTGATCAAATTCTTATTCTTTTGACAAGGGTGTAAACACTTGCTTTTTGTCTGGTTTGGTCTCTTCCACTTTTTGTGAGGCGCTATGTTTTCTCTTTTGCGTGTGTGCCATGTATTTTTATCTTGCCTGTGTGCTTTTAGCGTGTCCTTACGTGTGTCACATTGTTATTTTTCTATCCTCCATTCTGGTTGTCTGCCACTCTGTTGTTGGCTTTTATTTTCCTTTTTTGGTCTTTTTAGCTTCAAGACAGTGTTTTAGTAGTGATTGGTGTCACATAGCTTCAGTTTTTTCAGTTGGGGAAAAGAAGTTTTTGCTTTTAAAAGGGAAAACAATATGGCGGTGAACCCTTAGGTTAGGTAACTTTTGCATCTTGCAAAATTTTTCATTTTTTGAGGTGAAAATCATGAAATCTTACAATATATACATGAAAAAAAAGATCACAAGTATGAGAAGTATCCCACTTTTGGCACTTTGAAATTAAAAAAAAAAGGGAAGTCAGATTTTGGCTTTTTGCGAGAAAATAGCAAGAATTGTAAGAAAAAAAATGGAAAGAATGGGACACTCAAAGCTGCTGAATGGCTCACAAGGACAGCTCTTCTATACTTTGGAAGCAACAAATGATTCCATTAAAAGTGGCTGTGCATTATCGCACACTTGAAATGGCACTTTACGCACAAACATAGGTTGAAGCTTTTAAAAAAATAATACAATGAATAAAAGCCTTATAGTAGAGCTCGTCATCTAATGTATAGTGGCTACTTTGACTGATGCAGGCCATTAGCTGCCTTTATTAATGATTGCAATTTTCCCTATGAAGTCATTAAAAAAGAACATATTTACTCACATAGGGTGCACTTAAAAGTCTAAAATTTGCTCCAAAATTTGGTTTACAGCATAGACCACTTGTGTCAAAGTAGTGGCCCGGGGACCAAATCTGGTCCACCAAATCATTTAGTTTGGACTGAGAAAGTAAATGATGAGTGCCGACTTTCTGGTTTAGGATCAAATTAAAATGAAGAGTATAGATGTATATTAAACTTACTCATTCTCCCCTTTTAAATCAATAATTGTCATCTTTTAATCATTTTTTTCTGGGTTTTTAGTTCAAAAATCATTTTGTAAAATCAATAAAAATATATACAAAAAAGCTCAAATAAACATTGTTTTAGATCTACAAAAAAATTGAATAATCAGGGATTTTAATCTAGTTCTTTTAATCCATTTATAAAATAATTAATCTAAATATTATAATCTAAAATGGTCCAGCCCACGTGAAATTGAGTTGACGTTAAAGCCGCCCGCGAAACAACCCGAGTCTGACACAATGTATACATTGACAGGTATGGAGAATATAAATCCATCATTGTGATGACTCCGCCTTCATCAAAACATGTTTAAAACCTCTTGTGAATGATCCCCCCCCCCCCCCCCCCCAAAAAAAAGGGAAAGAAAAGCATCCCAGGAGTGTGAAGACCTCGTCCTTGGCAAGCAGAGGCGATTATTATTCAGGCGTAGCAAACAAGCCAATCCCTTCAGGGGAGCACAAAGTGGATTCCCTGTCAAGGTTCAGCGGTGACAACAAGACTAATTACTCCGTAATGGCTAGCATCCCTCCCTTTTCAAACCTGTGACAAGAGGCTCATGTAGCTGCAAAAATCTGTCCAGATGATTACAACAGGAGCCTCCCTGCCGCCACGAATTTAAATGGAATACTTTGAGCACAACACAGCTTTCTTATTTATTTATTTACTTTTAATTACGCCAGGGATGCGGAGAGGGACGACCTCCCACGCCGGAATGTTTTGTCTACTTGCTCTTTTGTTTTCTTGGCGCTCTCCATGGTGCTTAATATTCCATTTTGGCTCTGGAAGCTGTTCTTATTCTTTTTCTATTCAGGGGAACTCTTGTTCATGTAGTGGTGTTCAACGCGGGCCCCGAGGGCTGTGTTGAGTGCAGGTTTTTGTTCCAACTGATCCTACAGAAACAGTTTAACCAATGAGATTTCTGCTGAAAAAAGAAGCACCTGATTGCACTTCCAGATTGGTGGAAAAGTTTCCTCTTAAAAAAATAGGTTGTTTGTGTCAAAGTGCCCTGCGATTGGCTAGCCACCAATTCAGGGTGTCCCATACCTCTTGCCCGGAGACAGCTGGGATGGGCTCCAGCACCCCATGCGACTCTAATGAGGATAAAGCTGCTCAGAAAATGAGATGAGAGATGAGACTTAGGCCAGGCTCACTCCTGCCCTCCGACAGCAATTCCAAGGTACGAGAAAGGCAGTCAGGCGAAAAAGCAGGTCGAGGCATGATTGATAAGCGGTGCCAACGCCAGAGGTCGGAGCCATGGCTCAAAAAAATGCCGCCATCGATTCTCGTTGCCCTTTAAACAAACACAAGCGACACCCCGGCACGCAAAGTCTGGGCCGCGTCGTCGTCGGAGGAGGCTCCGAACTGACACCTTAATCCACAACGTGTACTTCCGTGTGACTGGGTGTATGGCGGCAAAAATCGGGTTTACTATTTGTCACGGAAAGAGAAAGTGAGGGTGGTTTATTATGAGGGCAAATGGAGAGAAAGTCTTTGTGGGCGTGGAGCAGTCGGTGGTCCGTCGTGAAGGTCAATTGTTTTTCTCAAATGGTAAAGCTGGAATTGGAGATGGCGATGTCGTTTTGTCATGTTTAGTGGAGGATGTTGTTGACTTGAAAAGGTAGCGTTTGGTTTGTGTGTCAGGCTCACATTTCTGGGATTCTGGGTTCAAATCCAGGTTGGTCTATCCATGTGGTGTTTGCGTGTTCTACTCCTGGGCCTGTATGGGTTTTATTTGGGTACTTTCCTAAATCGCTTTAAAGTCAACTTGATGTCACGTGGGCCAAACCATTTTAGATATAATATTTAGATATTTTAATTTTTATAAATGAATTAAAAGAACTGGATTAAAATCCCTGAATATTCCGTTTTTTTGTAGATCTAAAACAATGTTTATATGAGCTTTTTTAATAGTTTTAGATTTTACAAAATGATTTTTGAACTAAAAACTGAAAAAATTGATTAAAAAATGATTGATTTGAAAGTGGGAAAATCAGGAAATTGAATATACATCTATAGTCTTCATTTCAATTTGATCCTATTATACTTGGAACTTGTTCTTTGCTATCATGGATGTGGTCCTTGATGAACCCATGTTTTTGTCTCAAGTGTTGTGGACCAGGTTAGCATAGAGCATAGATGTAAATATCAACAATTTTCCTGGAAGCCTTTGATGGATTCAAGTAGGCCATTTTGTATGTAAAAAAGTGGATGTGAAGAATGGTGGCAGACAATTTCAGCGAATGATATTTCCTTTCTGCATCCTCAAGCCTGAGATCAAATTACAGGCGAGCAATTTGCTAACACCGCCTTGCGTAAGGCCTTGTGGCTCAGTTCACGGTCTCAATCTTTCCACTGTTTGATCCTTGTCTCCTGCCTTTTGAAGTCCCGTCTCTCATCATCAGGGCTGTTATGCGACTGGAAGTGACCGTTCTCCAAAACACAAAAGCAGATGACATGAATTCAAAGGAAGCCTTCAATGGCCGCCGTCAGGCAATTTACTATTTGAACTATTTTTTTTCTGGTCTCCTACCCAATCACGCTGAGTATACGTACTCCAATCCATTCTAGTTGCAATTTAGACAGAATAAATGCGTATTCCTGACACAGTCTCAATTCTCACCTCAGTGTTCTTTATTGGAAGAAAAGACAACTTTTCTGTATCCAGTTCTTGTTTGTAAATTCAGGCAAAAGTAGGCAAAGGAATTTTCACATAAGGATTTTTAGCTAGACTGTTAATGAACTTGATTTAAGACTTAGGCCTTGAGAATACTGGCAGGATCCTTTGGGCTACAGTTGAAATATCTCCCGCCGCCTTGGTGGACGACCGGGGGCTTAACGGAGAAAGAATTATGAGTCCCGAGATAAGTGTGGAAAGCGTAGGACAAAAGAGCATCTAGGTGAATACATAGCAGACTTGAGTGATAATAGAAAACAGGATACATGATTAGTGGGAGCAATTCCAAAAGGCTTATAGGCTGGCTCAGGTTATGTTTTAAGTACATGACATTGTTCACAATGAAGGATGGAAAAAAATAGGTATTTTGCTGTTTAATATATCCTGGTACATTCAATGATTTTTGCTTTTTTTGAGCCTTCCATTTAATATACCCCTGCCGTTTAATATTATATTATTATATATTAAACAGCAACTCAGCTTTTTTGTAGGGTGTTCATGGGGGCATAATTCTAAATCATTAAAATTCCAAGTCAGACTTTATTCAGCAGTAAGTCATTTTAACCTGGGCAGTAAATATGATTTTTGAACTAAAAACACAGAAAAAAATGTATTAAAAAAATGACATTTATTGATTTAATAGGGGGAAATCAGGAAATTTAATATACATCAATACTCTTCATTTTAATTTGATCCTAAAACAGAAAGTCACCACTCATGATTTACTTTCTTGGGCCACACAAAATGATGCGGCGGGCCAGATTTGGCCCCCGGGCTGCCACTATGACAACATGTGTGGGCCATAGTATATCGTACCTTCCCATTTGTGCGCCATTTATTATACCCCTGTCGTTTAATATATCCGGATATATTAAATGCAGGGGGTATATTTAACAGCGAAATACAGTAGTAGTATTTTGTCCACAAGATCTTATTCAGAAATACTCCTTACTACCCTGCAAAATCGCCATTTCCTCCATTGCTTTAGTCAAATAAAACACGTACGAACTGAAAACATGCAATTACAAGTATGCCGGGCGACTCGTATATTCGTAATTGAACCGTCCGGCGACCATCGTGAGGAAAATAAAAGCCCGCTCTCAGCAGGTCTTCTGTCGTCGTGATGTGAGGGTAGCCAGCACGCGGCGAGCGGAAAGGTCAGCGGCGGTGGGCTCGTAAATCGTTGTGACGCGTGCTCGCGGAAACCACGTGTTTCAAATAATATTATGGTCCAGGGTACCGGCGGCGGAGTCATTATTAGCTAGCATCATAGCCCCAAAGCCCATGTGGATACGTTTTGGGGGGTGGTGGATTTTTGTTCTTAAAAGCCACTGGGAACCCGCGGCTGAAAGAACTCATGTAACGTTATGGTTGAAGGGCTCAGGCAGGTGGAATGGTTTTGTGTTTTATGCTCCGATTTTCAGTAGCTTGGTCGTAAAATATCTCGAATTGTGGTGCTGGAGTGACTCCACCGAGGTCGCCCATCATCAATCCTATCCCTGAAATTTGTTTATTATTCGGTTAGTTTCTATGTAGAGGTTGCTGGGGTGCTGGAGGCCATCGCAGGGTGATCTTTTGATAAATTAATGTAAATTGTTGGTTAGGACACTAATAAATAATGGATTTAATTGTCATCACCAAAAATAGATTAAAATCAATCAAAAGACTTTATTGTCATTATACAAAGTTAAGTATAACAAAATTGGTGGTGCTACTCCACAAACATTAAAAAAATACATTAAAATAACATTTAAAAAATTAAAAAAACATTGAAAAACATTTAAAAAACACTTTAAAATTAAAAAAAATATAAAGACCATTTAAAAAACAGATAAAACATTAAAAAACAGATAAAACATTTTTAAAAAACATAAATAATTAATTTAAATGTCCTCACAAATAAACCATTGATTTAAATATGATGTTAGTTGAGATAGTGCCATGCTAATCCATCAGTGTATAGAAAAAATGGCTGTCATCGGCAATCATATTTTATATCAATAGACAAAGCAAGAGATGCAAAGATGGCCACAACGCCAGATGTATGTTTGTCTTTTTAAATGATTTTTTTATTATGATATTCAAGCAAATATAAGTGGGTAGGGGGGTAAGTAATATCTGAATCTGCAGTAAAATAGTAAAGGTTCCACTTTCCGTCCCGCCCGCCCGTGGCGCCACAAGCGATTGTTCCGGGCCGTGTCTCGCTGAAGATTGTTTGCGGAGCCACGCTGAGCTCGTGACACTTTTTTTCCCGCTGTTGCCTTCAATAATTGGGAGCGGCTCACTGGACTATAAAAGCAAATAAATCCTGTTGTGTCAGGTGGCATGCCGTTTTCTTGCCCTTTTTTTATGCCCTGATTCTTAATCATCGGGTCTAAAAATAGAGGTAAAAATACTGCAGTATATTTCATTTAAGTTCAAACTATTTTATTTGCAAAAAATGTCATTTCAGTAAAGATGTTATCTCGATTGAGTAGGTCATAAACTGTAAAAAGAATGGATGCATCATCATTTTTCCGCCCAAAAATGAGTAAAAAAATGTATTTTTTGGGAGAGTTCATTAGTTTACTGTAAAAAAATGACACTAGTTTAGACATCCAATACTTTTTAAAAATTCTTAAATATTAAACTACTTAATGATAACTTTTGAACAGATTTCCAAATGGTGCTCTTTATTTGCTTAAAAACGAGAGTCGTACTTTGGAGGACATTTAAAAGTCAGTCCAAAATTGAGAGGCACTTGTTTTTTTTCACATGAATTACATTTTTTTTAGTCTGACATTTATCGAATGCTGCACTTTTCTCCAAGTTTTACAGTGTGTTCCGCCATTGAAATCCAACTCTGGCGCTTAAATTTGCTGCTGACGCAAAAGGCTTTTAACACAAAGCATAAATTGGAGACATTTGGCGTCCGCCAGTGGTAATTGGCCAAAGGAAACGGCAATTGAGAGCAATCTTGACAACTTTTTGAGGCCCAAGCGGACAGAATAAGTGGAGGTAGAATTAAGCAAATGGAGAATCCGGCTAAATGTTTCCATTGACTCAAACGGCCTCTCACAAAAGATAGACTTGGGCAAAGTAGTCCTTTGACATTTTGAAATCAATAGGGTCCGCCGCACTTAGACCTGAAAATGCTTTTAAATGAAACATTTGTCCTGACATTAGAAGTCAGTTACCACTGAGAAAGCATTATGCCGCAAAAATAACCCGTTGAAGCAGACGCGATAACCACTTGTCTGCCGTACATGATTTCATCTGACGGGACGTTGCTAATTTTAACGGCACGCCATTACAAAGGGCCTATTGGGAATGAGCTACTCTGAGGCAAACACAATAGTCAACTTTAGTCACTTTTTGTGCCTGATTACTTGTGACTACTTCTTGATGTTGAATACTTATACTTATATTGACTACTTATACTTATGCTGACTACTTATTTGTGTTGTCGACTTATACTTTTGTTGACTAATTATGCTGACTACATATTTGTGTTGTCCACTTATACTTTTGTTGACTACTTATTGATGTTGACTACATATACTTATGTTACAACTTATGTTGACTACTTATTTATGTTGACTACTTATACTTTTGTTGACTACTTATACTTTTGTTGACTACTTATACTTTTGTTGACTACTCATACAATCGTTAACTACTCATACTTTTGTTGACTACTTATACTTTTGTTGACTACTTATACTTTTGCTGACTACTTATACTTTTGTTGACTACTCATACTTTTGTTAACAACTCATACTTTTGTTAACTACTCATACTTTTGTTAACTACTTATACTTTTGTTGACTACTTATTTATGATGACTACTTATACTTTTGTTGACTATTATTAATTGATGTTCACTACTTATACTTATGTTACTACTTATGTTGACTACTTATTTATGTGGGCTACTTATTTTTGTTGTTGCCTACTTTTTTTTTTTTACATTAGATTAGATAACCTTCTTCAACCCATATTTGGAAAATATGAAAATTCAGACACAGGAAAAGACATTAGAGACATAAATGAATAGGTTTTTCATGTTGTTGACTACTTATGCATATGTTGACTACTAATTATGTGTGCACTTTGTGGTGAAGCTTATTAATCTCATTATACTGTATAATGACAATACAGGCATTCAATTCAATTCCCCTCAATTATGGTCTCTGTGGGGGTGACGTCCATGACTGTGACATAGTTGGGGTGGACTGTACTCCGCGCCCCCGGTTAGCGGCGCCGCCTGACGTCCCCCTTCTCGCTAAAACAATAATTCAAGGTTACGGTGATGGATGAGCACGTCCGCCGTGATAACGGAAGGTCATGTGCACGCGGGCCCCCGGCTCGCCTTCCGCCGTGGAGAGCGCAGCGGGTCCACCGTGTCGGCACGCTACCAGAAACATTTGCAATCTTTTCTGACCGTGACATTGTTTAATGGTTGCGGCTTGAGGAGATGTTCAAAAACAGATTTTTGCAGCATGTTTTATGTTTTTTGTTTTGTTTTTTAGGCCTGGATAAAAGTGGCAAATGAAAGGTAAACATGAATGTGGATTTTTGGATCTTCAGCCCCAACCGTCGCTTTTTGGAGGTAAGAATACAGGCATTATTATTTCTTTTGAGCCTATTTGGAAAATGTTCTGTTCTTTGATGATATCGTTGTGTCTTGAGATGAGTATGGATAAGATGGGGAACTGATTAGGAAGTTCAAATAATTGTTTTTATTAGATCGGTGAGGTAAAATGTTAGATAAGAATGTGTAGAAGCACTTTTTTGGACTTAAGTTCTCCGTCACAGACTAAAACTGAACTTATTTATACAATTACCTCTGTATTTTTTGACTTTATATGGCCCATAATGATACCCATCTTAAAAAACGTACTTTTCAAGTCAAAAAAAGCACAAAAACTTCAAAAAAATTTAGGTATAAATTGGAAAAGTTCCGGCTTTACTTTTTTTGTTGCGTAAAGTCTAAAATGACAAATTGTATTTCCTATCACGACCATTTATTATCTCAAATTATTGATCCTGAGCTGCACATACAAAAAAAGAAAATCAACAAAACTCCCTAAAAATAGAAAAACCTTAAATTCCCCTGTTGACTTGTTGATATCGCCTTGATATGTCGGTTCTTGTGAGCAAAAATCAGCAAACGCAGGATGTCAGGAACCAATGGCGACGCCAGAGGAATAAATAGCTCAATCCCAAATGAATAAGTAATATCATGTCGGAATAAATGAACCCCCTCCTCGTCTGTCTTTCCAATTCCCGCTTCCCTGAATACGTAAGCTAGATAACGCTCTTCTTTTATACCTTTACACCTCGTAAAGTGTTTTTCTGCGTGCTTTAAACCACTTTTTTTCCCTTCACTGATAATTCCTCCTCACCCGTCGTGTCAAAGTGGATTTTCCACTGAAAACAAATGCAATAACGGGCAGCTTTTATCGGGGTCCTTTGGAGGTATTATTGGAAAATTGCCCAAATCTTCCTAAAGATGGCAAACGGATGGAAAACTAACCGCGTGACCAAAGTGCAGCATGCAAATTTCTTGGGCTTATCTTGGAAAATAAGCCGAGCGGTCGGCGACGGAGCGCGTCCCCACGCGGCATCTCGCCGGCTTTAAAAAGGGCTCGATAAGCATCCGACGGCTCGTCAAAGGGAGAAAGTTTTCTGTCTTAAGTAGCTGACCGCGGGCTAGTCAACGCGGCAAATAATGTACTCCATGTTAGCAACGGTGGACCAGATTTTTGGTCGACTGGGATGTTTGTCAGGTGACATCTGGAAAATAACTTGCCATGAGATGTTGTTTGGAGATTTAGTAGTGGTTAGAATGTCGGCCTCACAGGTCAGGGGTCGATTGTTTGATTCTTACTATAAAAAGCCTTACTCTACATGGTCATTTTTTAAAGAAATAAATGCCTTACTATTCATGGTCATTTAAAAATAGCCTTACTATACTATGTCGTTTTTTTAAAGAAAATATGCCTTACTATACATGGTCATTTTAAAAAAAGCCTTACTGTAAATGGTCATTTTTTAAACAAAAAAAAGCCTTACTATTATGTTTCTCTTAGAGTTTTTAAGCAATACTATACAGAGTCATATATTTTTTAAAAGCCTTACTATACATGGTCATTTTTAAAAAAGCCTTACGATACATGATCATTTTTAACAAAAAAATCTTCCTATGCATATTCATTTTTTAAGAATGAAGATCCTTACTATACATGGCATGGTGGTGTGAGTGGTTAGCACGTTGGCCTCACAGCTCTGGGGTTCAGGGTTCAAATCCAGCTTGATACACCTATTATATAGAAGAAAATGAACATCTCTTATTTTTCTTCTTTCTGTGAAGATGCATGTGATCCAAAATAGGGCCTTCTATGCTATGACTAAAATCTGCAGGAAATGACAGATAGAAGGGGATGTTAAAACAATCTCCCTTGAGGCCATGGGGTGGTAAAAGCATTTGGGGAGCCCAGAATCTTTGAAAGCATCTCAAATTCTGAGAAGTCACTCCCCTTATCCCAAGGCCACCCACTCGTGGTGACATGTCAGACTTTTGTGAGTAAATATGTGCCTTGTCGCATTTCTATGTTTTTTAATCCAAAAAACAAACAAAAAACCCTCCAATTGTCGCCATGATAACCATTATTAAAATACAGTAGAGACATTATGCGCTTGAAAAATATATATTTCTCTGCATAATAATATTTCTGACCCTGTTTTAGTCCAGTCCAATGCATTTTAAGACAGTCCAGCATTTGGTCTTGGAACTGAGTCCTTTAGCCCTCTCTAGAGTTCAAATTTACACATTACATTTCTGCCTTAAATGTTTTTTTCACGTACTATAACAACTATGATGCCCTAAGAGAAATGATGAAAAAGATTATTTTTAAAGCCATAACCAGCAACTTCCATGAACTCTGTTTACAGATACAGAATTTTAAAAAAAAGTTTTACCTGCCATGTTTTTCTCAAGGCCAACTGTGTATTCACCCCAATTTGCAAAGCCATCTGGCAGAGAAAATATTCACTCCAGAGCGCTTTGAAAAGAAATTTCGCTTTAAAAAAAAAACTGAGCCAAAAACAAGAAAAGAGCCAATTTGGCTGATTTAATTTCATCTTTTTTCATGCATAAATTTCATTGAAGATGCTTAATTGTCCATATTTGAGAACGTGAGTGTGCATATTCATTCATTTTATCTACAGCTTATCCTCACAAGGATCGCAGAGGGTGCTGGAGCCTATCCTTGCTAACTGTAGCCAGCCAATCGTAGGGCTCAAAGAGGCAAAGGACGAACCAATCACAGCTAGCGTTAGATTTTTTAATTAGTTAGCTTAGCATGCATGTTTTTAGGAGCTGGGAGGAAACTGGAGTACCCGGAGAAAACCCACAAGAACATGCAACACAGTGAGGAACCACCCGGGATCGAACTCTCGACCCCAGAACTGCGAGGCTAAACGCTCCGTTGAGAGTTATTTGATGTGCCCTGCAATTGACCTCTGTTGACCTCACCGGGCGACGTGGGAGACGTGGAGTGAGGTCGCTGGCGGCGTTCCTCGCCGTTGCGTTCATTTGTCCCCAGTGAGACGACGTCAAAAAGACGAGTGAGTGTGTGTGGTCCTCGCCCGTTATCGCCACTGAAGCTTTAGAAAAGCCATTCCCGGCCAGTTCCTTTTCCAAAGAGTTCTTTTATTGCCGAACGCCGCGCCAAGTTTGACCTCGGTAAAAAGCGCTTCCCACTCGACGTCACTCATCGCAGAATTTTTAGGCACTAAAATGCATTTCAAACCTTATTTTATTTATTTTCTTGCCATGTTTTTATCACTTAACCCTTTCAGGGATGGTGCAATAATAGTATAGAGACGTTTTAGTTGCAATTGGTCAATTTAATTTATAATTGGAAAATGGGGGGCCACAAAATGTTGGGTTGTAACCTGAAATGAAAGATTTGAGTATGTCGTATTTTTGGAAGGACAGTTTTTTATTTGACAAAATATACGTTAAAGTAAAACGGGCTAAATATGGATATGTAAACATATGTTTTTCAGATAACAATAGCTTAAAAAACAACATAAAAGGTCAAAGAGGGGGAAAAAAACTAGTTGGAAATGAGGATTTGTCGCAGGCCCAGCCAAATTTACGTGTTATAATCCGGAAAATACGTTACTATGTTTATTTTAGGTGAATCTGGAAGTCGACACAATTTTTCTCTTTTTAATAATATTTATATCTTTAGCTTGTATTGTTTATTGGCTCTTTTTGAGATTCAAATTCACTCTAATCACCTCTTTATTATATTATTTCAAATTCGCTCTTGTCTAGTACAAAAGATGTTTACATTTTTTTTTATGGATGGTGACATTTATGAGTGCATATACTAGTGTGTTGTCTGTGTGGGATCTTCAGCTGTGTGACTCGACAAGCCTTCTGAAATGGGAGCTAAAACTTATTATTTTGTGGCTTTTATCACTCTGCTGGTGACTCTCCATCCACAGCTGTGTGTGTGTGTGTGTGTTAGTGTGTGTGGCATGTAGTGGGTGGTATTCCGACAGAGTTCACGGATCAAGTGGCGTGACTCTCGTCCGTCGCATTCTCTTCCAAACACTTGTGAGAGAACATCTGTTCTGCTCGGCTCAATTCACTCGGCCGCAGCCGCCGTCCAGTCCGGTTCAGTCCAGTTCAGTACAGTCCAGCACACACGGGTGTTAAAGTGAGGTGGAGTCGGCGTTTGGTTGAGATGAATCGGGCTTGGTGACGTCAATGAGATAGCTAGCGTTTTCTACTTCTTTCCAATATCTTCAATGCATTTTTTTTCAGTTAGGCTGGAGAAGCTTGCAAAATATTGGAAATCTATTTTTAAATCTGGCATTTCATTTTTCGTAGTTATACGGGATGCCATTTCATGAGTGAAATTCAATGTTTTCAATGAGTGGTTATTTTTAATGCAGATTTGTGGTGGAAACATAGTTCAAATGGATTATGAGTGATAAAAATAATTGTTGGTGAATTAAAATCATTATTTCAAATTCTTTATATTCTTTAGTTGCTAGGCAGGATTCCAATCAAGTCAAAGCTTAATGGAAAGCACCATTTCAAACTGTTTTTTTTCTTTTTTTTAACAAATACACAAACTCTTGCGATACATATTATTTTATTGGACAGCCAATTTTGGTCTTTTCCATTTTACCCCAAAAATAAACATTTTTATTAGACAACTAGTCAAAATTCTTCCCATTCAGACATCAACAATTGGACTTACAATGATGACCATACATACACTAACAATAGTACTAACCCCTACTTACTACTCTTTATTAAACCAAAAAAAAGAGTCTGCCCCAGTCAATTCTATCTAACATCAGTAAAGTAAAACTAACTTATTTCTAAGATTTTTTTACACCTAAAATACAAAGAAAAAGGTCCTGTCTGTTATTGAGTGACTTTCCCATTGACTGCGGCCTCCGTGCAGATGACAAACGTAGCGGCCGTAAATCAAAAGGCGAGCGTTTTGTCTGCCAAAAGGTCCCGGCGGACTCCCGTCCCGACTGACAAAGCGAAGCCGCTTAAACGCTTATTTATGCTAGCCGCCCGGCTGCGCTCTTTTCCCAGCACGCACCATTAATCTGGGAGGAGCTGACTCATGGGGGCACATTACAAGTACCACACGGCACTTTAACGTGGCTGGAATGATTTGGTGGGGGGAAAGGCCAAAAGATCAATTCCACATTTCAGTTTTTTTCCTTTAAAGAGGTGGAACGGCGTAAAGTTGATTTCCTGTCCAATGTTTTTAACTTTTTAGAAACACAAGGGCTGGACTTGCTACAACAAATTTATCGGAAAGTGGTCGTAAAACTTAGTGGGTGGGCCACAGAGTAATTGTTTCCGTCTCGACCACCAGGATTTGCCCCGTTGAGTGAAAGAATGTATTCTATTTTGGCGTATACGTTTCTCTGTAAAATCTGTAAAAATATGACTTGTTGCCAAAGAAAATCTGATTAAGCCTTTTTCTGGTGATAAGCAATCTGATAAAAACATTACTACAAAAATAACCTTACTTTACATAGTTTTTTAATGAAAATAAGGCTGGCTAAGTGTACTTTTTTCATTAAGCAAATATTATTAATAGTGTAAATGGTCATTTTAAAATAAATAATAGCCCTACTGTACATGGTAACTTTTTTAAGGAAAACATTATACTATACATGGATGTTTTTTGATGAAAAAGAGCTGTACTTTAAATATTTTTGACCATTGTGTGACTCATGAAGTTTTTCTCTGAAGTTTCATGAGCGATTTTTGTAGTCATCACACCCTTTACGCAAACTTTTTTAGACGCGAGCCTGGAGATCCATAAAACATTTCGTAGGCTCGTAACCGTGTGGTGGAAAAAAAATTCAACAAAAGTGAACCGTCACCCAAAGTCAAGCCGTTCAATGCGGGCGGCTCTTTACAGTCATTTTATCACCGTTTCCACCCTGGCTTCATTTATTTATCCACAATTTTTTCGTCTCCTTCAATATTTTGTGGCTTTCTGGGGAAAAGGACTTGCTTCATCATCACGGTGGAGCACAGCCATGGTTTTTGCGTGTGGTCCTCACTTTAGAATACTTCTGGAAAACAATCGTCAAGGAGGACCGGCCCCGTTCAGCCTATCCCAGCTGACTTTGGGCCAAAGGCGGAGGACACCCGCAATCAGTGACCAGCCAATCGTAGGGCAAAATGCAAATAACGAACAATCACTCACACCTAAGGGCAATTTGGAGTGTCCAATCAGCCTACTACACAGGCCCAAGGATATGGTGGACTGATCTGGGTTTGAACCCAGGACCATAGAGCTGTGAGGCCAACACGCGAATCACTCAGCCCACTGGGCAATGCATAGTAAGGCTTTTTTTTTTTAAAGAGCATGTAAAGTAGGACTTTTTTCCTTAGCAAAAATGACGCCGAGACTGTTTATGTGTGGAGTGCAGCGCAGCGTGATGAGCAGCCAGAGAGCAGCCTGGTTTTTTTCAGCTGTCCAAACAAGCTGCCAGGCAGCTTCTCCATTTTATCATTCTCTTGGCTGCTCTTTTGTCTCCTGCAGGACGGACGCTCATGCAGTGTTTTCTACTCTTACTAGCTTTGACAATCCCCAGAGAAAGTGCATTCAATTTCACCACTTAATCCTCATAAAGGTCGCGGGGGGTACTGGAGCATATCCCAGCTGAATTCATCCCAACCTGTTTGTGTTTTTGGCGACAATTCGAAGCCTCAATCTTAACTTTGCAGAAAATATGTTTTCTCGATACATTTTTCATTTTTAGAGGTTCCATCTAAAGACGGGCCTTGACTTTGACACTTTGAAATTCAAGTCTGGCACCAAAAAGTGGCTAAAAATGAGGGACCCGCATGACCATACCCACGCTTTAATTTTTCACCTCAGTTTTGTTTTAGTACGGTTACACCATCCGCATGCCTGACTTGATGGATGCTCACCTTTTAGGGGTGCCGCTTTGCACATGGAGCATATCTCCTACACTTGGGCGACCCAAAACACACCTGCAGAGATGCGTGATGGAAGGAAAAAAAGCCATACTATACATGGTCTTTGTATTTACATAAAAAGCCTTACTATACAATACATAGACAAAATTATTGGCCAACTAAACATTTTGGAACACCCTGTATAATAAGGCTTTTTTTCTTTGTATTTTTAAGGTCTTTAAATAACGACATTAAGCCACTGGAGGGCGCTATCATATTTTTGTCCTGCTTTTAACTTCCTGTCTCCAATCTAGGGCGTTACATACATAGTTTAAAACAATTAATATTGGAAAAACTAATACGCTGAAAATTGTTGTTTTAATTAATAGTTTACTAATACACATTATTATGAAAACAATCTATGATTTCCGTGTCTGTTTTGAATACCCATGATCCAGTTCAGAGTTCAAGGGTCGCATCTATTCTTCAAAATGGCGTATGCCCCAGCAGCCAGTTCGGCAGTAAACTGCTAAGGAGCTCAGAAGTGACGATTTACCGAAGAAAGACCTGATAAAGTTATCACGGCACAATGTAGAACCTTCAGTAAGTTGTCATTTGGGGTTGTCAAAGCCCCAGTTCTCGTTTTTCGACGGTAGCATGCTTCGATGGCGTGATGTGGCCCCACGTGGATGCGGACAGTAAAATGTTTGTAAGCAAATTGGCTACATCGCGTCACTGTAGCTCTTTATGTTTAAAAAGAAATCATTCTATTGTGTGTTTCATTTCCTAATCGACCACAGACTGTTGGGAAACATCAAGAGTGTGGCCAAAACGGCCAAAAAGGAGCAGCTTGTCGATGCCATAACGAGTTGAGCAAAGTGAGTCATTTAAAAAAAATAATTTTCTCTCTATCCGTCCAATCATTAAAAATCAGCGTTCAGTATTCAAGGCTTTGCACAATTGGCTTTTTTTTGTTAGGATGCATTCAAATTTTGAATGAGAACACACCAAGTGGTGGTGATTTTTAATAGCAAGAAACTTTATGGATAACTTTCAGCCAAACGATATAATCAGTGGAGGTCTAAGGAATAAATAGTACACTTTTCTAGAATATTCCTTTACCCTGGGCTTATTTCCCTTTACTTTCTTAAAGGCAGACCTCATGGTTTGGTCCTTTTCATATTTAGTTTTAAATGTGTTTGAGAAATTCAGTCAACAATAGCGCTGGGTTATTTTTTGTCTAGTTTAAACATGGTAAAATAACTATTTTCCCACAGTGTATGAAGGAAAAAATGAAAACAATAGACTTTTTGCAATATTTATTTGAAAAAAAGAATGCTTTTGAAATAATAGACTAAAAATAACATGTGATATGAATATGGCTCATTTGTGCATACAAAAGTTTAAATGAGCAATTAGTCTTCTATAGAGGTTTAAAGCCACAGAGATGGTGGAAGAGGTGAGTTTGCAAAATGGACGAGAAGACATATTGGGGATGAGGTAGAACCCAGGTGTTTTTGGTGATTTTATTTTTTTCATTTATTGTGTACTAATGTTACTCATTTTGTATCTTGCTTCTCTTCAGGGTCCACCCAACTTTACCAAATGAACGCTGAAGAAATGGTGACGCGGTGGACGGCAGGCAGTCTTTGGCAGCAACGTCCCCAAATCTGGTACTTGAGGGCCCCTGTACAGTTTGTTTTTCCACATCTCCCACCACATCTGATTCAGATGATCATTTGAGTTTGATGTGTTGGAAGATATGGAAAATAAACTGGATAAGGGGCCCTTGAGGGCTGTCTAGAGGCTCTTATTTTTGAGCCTTTCTGCCTCCATAGTGGTCAAAAAGAAAAAGCAAACCAAGCTATCAGAAGGGTATGTCTAATATTTCCATTTTTATTCCTCTTGTGACTTTAATATTGCTTGCCTTTTGCAGTGAAATGAAGACCTGGTGACTGACTAAAGGAACTTTATTGCTGTTATGGGAAAGAGGATTTTTCTGGTTAGTATCTAACATTTGTTATTTTTTTGTCAAAACTTTGACTAATTCATTGTTTCCTTCCAGAATTCCACATCATTAACTGAAGAATGCAGTGCTTGATTTTGACCTACGTACGTTCATCTCAAAAGCCTTTTGTGGAAAAATAAAAGTGCTTGAAATGTATACATGTATTCCTTTTTGCTACTTATTTGAAGGAAAACACAATTTGTCATTTTAATTTTTTTATTGAAAGATACACATTAATAACACATTGAAATAGCTTCTGGTATGATCACTTTTCTCCACCTGTAGACAAAACACTTAGTCATTTTTCTTAAATTTATTTTTAAATTGTGAAAAAAAAATAGGAAAGAAATTTAGTTTTCAAAATAAAAAAAAAAAGCAATTAAACACTTAGTCATTTTTTTCCCTTAAAAAAATTCATCAAAACACTTTATTTTTATATACCAACTTTATTGAAATTAAAAATATATATACATGAAAAATACTTAGGAAATAAACACCAAAAAAAAAGGAAAAAAAGACCGGAAAAGGTCTTTAGTCTTTTTTCCCCAAGTGTTTTAACAAAGACAATTGACACCCAAATCTCTTTTATTAAAATGACTGAAAGAAAAAAAAAAGGTGAGATCCTCCTTACCATAAGGATCTGGACATCATGAGCCAGAAAACTCTGGACGAGACCTACAAAATAAGAAGGCAGAAATCAATAAAATACATTTGGATGAATACTTGGATATTGTACAATAAATTCACCTTTCAGAAGACTGCCGGTATTCTCTAAAATGCAGTTAGGAGATGTCACATGATATGAGGAAGATAACCTGGTCCTCCAGATTCTGGACATTGACCTGTGTGCAAAAATAAAAAGGCAAAAGTTAACACAGTCACTGGAATTTAAACTGATAGACTTGCATTTTGGTTGTTGTTAAATGTAGTTTTACCTTGATGAGAAGACCAAAGATGATGGCAAACAACTATAATACAGAAAGCTCAGAGATGCCACATCATGCAAGAGGCTTCATCTTCAAGTAGGCAACTGAGGAAGATCACCTGGACACGGACCTGATGTGTGCAAAAAAAAAAAAAAATGATGCAAAAGTTGTCATATACATAGACTGGAGATTCAACAGATGAGATTAGTTTTACCTTGATCTGGTCCTGTAACTTCAAGGGTTTGAGTCTTCTGCTGCATCTTGATTTAACCAAGCTATTTGGGATTTGACAAAAATGATTACAGGAAAGAACAATCTTACAATAAATGATCAAGATAAAGAATGAAAATAAGTTAGAGTGCGCCGTGCTAATTTCACTTGCCCAGACAAGGTGAATAAATAGACACTGAAGTTAACAACTAGGAGAAAGTTGGTTTGACAATTTTAGTATAAATGTTTTTTGAATGAAAACAGACCAATACAAATTGGAAACGCCATTTTATCCTTTACCCAGTAAACTATCTGTTGATCTATCGGCTTTATTTGATTAAATTAAAAGCTTTTCTACACGACAATGGAGAAAACGGACTAGCTATTTTAGCATTACCATCACGAGGACGCCTGACGTGGTCAAATGGAACGCGTCATCGTGACGCTAATGCTAAGGTAGCTTGTCACATGCAGAGGATCTTAAATCCTCGACGGTGTGCTCAACCTGGCATTAAACTAACAGATTTGATGGCGTTTTAGCTCAATCGATTCCTAAAAAACCTCCCAGTAACGTGAAAGAAACGCACTAGGGCCAGTAAATTGCTTACCGCCTTACCTCCTTGGCATGGCGTGCTCGACGCCCGCTAGCATACAAGTGGCTGTTGGAGAAGACGAGGCACTGCGCATGTACGTAATTTACACAGCTGCGATTGGCATAGCCACGCCCATGTCGACCATATTGAATGTGGAAAAGATGGTGGCTTGCTTACCGTGCTCCACCAGGTAATATGTCTTTCTAATTCAAGGTCTATGTTTTGAACATGACGTTCCTCCCAACTTAATGTCTATGTTTTGAACATGACGTAGGGATGATTATTTGTGGCCTTGCTGCAATAAAACAGTTATATACACTAATGTTATCAAATATTTAATAACGTTCAACTCACCTTTATTCCAGACTCAATTAGTTTGACATTTGAAACATCAAGAATCCTTCATTGTATTGTATACACTAATGTATCTGAACTGCAAAACATAAAATGGAGCAGGGGAGAATTTATTATATCAATCTTTTTATCATGAAAGCAAATCAAGGGGGAAAATGAGAAAACAGGAAATCTTTGCATGGTGTTTATTGGAACACATTAAAAACATATACATTTCAAACAGACTCGCTCAACCTGGATTTGAACCCAGGACCCCAGAGCTGCGAGCCAGACGCACTAACCTCTCTATCCAACGGATCACCGCAAATACCTAGATATCTTACTATAAATGGTTATTTTTTTTCTAAAACAAATTAAAGCCTGTATGGTCTTTCTTTATTGGTTATGAAAAGTAGCTTTGGAATGTCACCTGATGGTCCAGTGGTTCTTCTGCCTGACTTTGGCATGGCCAGCCTGGGTTCGATTCCCACTTAGTGATGAATGTGGTTTTCTGTGTCATATAAAAGACCATGTATAGTAATTCTATTTTTGGGATGAAAAAAAGTCCATTTTTAGTAATGCTTTTATTGGTTAAAATAAGACAATGTCAAAATGTCTCCATTTGTTCACAAAGAAACGACCATCCAAGCTCTCAGCTCGGCATTCACCGTCCAGCAGAGTGAAAGCACCTGAGAAAATAAGAGAGTGGTTAAATATAGACGTTAAGTAGCTCCCTTTCTGCCCCATCCAAGCCAAGGAAAGATGTCGGTCAGCGAGAATGACGCTCGGGGCTTCATTTGACACCAAAGCCTTCCTAAGAATGCTCAGAGGAGAGATGGATTCTTTCACGAATGACTTTGGGCACTTTAAGAGCCGCTGCTGTGATTGGCCGCGTGACAACAAGCCGGCAAGAACACTGGGCCTCTGTGAGGCGCTTAAAAGAAGGATGTGAGAGGAACATTTCATTTCAAGACCCCTCCACTAAATACATGACTGACACATGCATTGGGACAACATTTGCAATTAGGCATCATTTACTGTTTATCTGTTTTTATATGTAAAAAAATCATTTTTCAAGTATCTGGATGACAAAGTTGAATTACTTGATACTTTCTATAGTTTTCCTATCTTGCAAGACTTACCTAGGGTGAGAAATTCGGTCATCCGAGGAGCCAGATGAGTTGGTTCGGGAATCTGATCAGGATGACCCCATGACGCCTCCCTGGGGAGGTGTTCCGGGCAAGTCCCACCGGGAGGAGGCCACGAGGCCAACCTCGGACACGCTGGGCAGACTATGTCTTTCCGGGTACCCCAGGGGGGCCTTGGGGTCCTGCTGGAAGACTTGGATGAAGTGGCTAGGGAGTTTGAAGTCTGGCCTTCCAAGCTGAAGCTGTTGACCCCGTGACCCGACTTAGCGGATGAAGATGACGGATGCATGACTTACCAGAGTTGAAGTCCATTTGCATATGAAAATAATTCACATTAACTATATCTAATTTCACATTTTATCTGAATTTAATTGGCATAATGCCACCATTTTGTGTGGATTATATAATTTATAGATTATTTTGTAAAAACAATAATAAGGGAAACTTGCAAAGCACACATGAATAAAAAATAACTATCAGTATTAAGAAAACGCTAGTTTAAATATTTAAAGTTTAAGGCAAATTGGGATGATTTACTGTTGAAAAAAACGAGCTTTGATTTGATGAGATGTTCCTTGCTGTAGGATGAAAAGCTTTCCAGAAGAGGACGCTCTGCCTCTGTGTAGAAATGTCCCCAGTGAGTATAAGAGAGGTCTCAGTTCAGCATTTGCTACAAGAGGGTCTCAGTGTGACAAGTTTACACAGACCATGTGCAGACCTCCACGCCGCCGTAAAAACACTAATCACAAGCTCATAAAATGGAACTCCAGCACGTCTTTAAAACGCTGAGGTTGGCCGGCCAATGAATGTGGACGCCTATTAGTAATCCTTACTGTATTCACATATTGTTTCTTATTCATTCATTTTCAATAAATGTAAAAATATAGACATGAACACTTACATGTCCTAGGTTTTACAGTTGTACTTGAAGGCAACGCTCTGCATTGAGAAAATAATAGAAATGTGATATTTCGCGTTTCACATCTGTACATTTTTTTCTTTTCTTTTGTAAATATAGTACATTCACAAAATGTCTACTTTTTTTACTCATTTGAGGTTCTGGTATTTTTAAAAGCCTCAAGGAGTCTTTTTTCTTTTCAATCTTGGATGCCGTTTCAGATGCAATTACTAGTTTTGCCGTTAAAGTGGGGGAACTCGATGCTTTTGTCGATCGGTATCAGTGTTTTCACTCGACACGCATATATTTGAAGGAGAACGGGGGCGCTGGATTTGAGACAAAAAAACACCCCTTGGAAATGTGTAAAAGCGTGACCTCAACATCTGCTGCTTTGCGGTCCAACGCCGCCAGAGAGACGTTGACGGACAGGCGCCGCCGACCTGAAATATATTCCTACGAAAAGCGGACTCATAATGGGAAATCAATCGGTGGGATACCTAAAAAATCTCCCATCATAAAGCTCCTCCTCCAATGCAAGATTTTATACCAAAAAATCCCAACACATCAACGTAGGGCTGGCTCTAGAGGTGACTGTGTAGTAGCCAAAACACCTTTCTACTTTTTACTTGATGATGAGTATGTTTCCTTTTTTCTATGTTTCATATGTACAGTTAACGGATGCACTTTTTTATATGTATCATATCTTGTGCTGACCCATCTGTCAAATTTTTAAAGTCAATGTGGTCCCCGGGCTGAAAAGTTTGCCCACCCCTGTCTTAAAAGTCTTAAATCTTATTAAAGAAGGAGAGGCCTTTGGACGGAAGGCCCGAGATGCCGCCAACGGGCGGGCGCTCGTCAGCTGGGGTTATCCTCAGAGACGCGGCGAGGTGAAGTGGGTGACCATGTTTTAGGTCCGCCCAGCTGTTATTGCCCTTAATGTCCAACAGATGTGCGGGAGCCGGCCCCGCTAAGTCCTCGCACATGCCGGTCGCTTGAGGGGAAATCAAAGCACACACACACACACGCCGAATACACACACACGGAAGGGGAGGCACACACGTACACACACATGCATACTTAGACGGTGCTGTGTGCTGAAATCACTGTCATTAGCCATTTAGTGAAATGATAGAGGCAATTAAGATCAGTCTTGAATTTAAGGCAGGCAGGGCTGCAGGGCTCACTTTTCTTTTCCTTTGCCAGAACATGTGTGAGCAAAATGACACGTAAAGGACTTTAAAGGTAGCACGAGAGAGTTGGGCAGGGGTTTGCTTAAAATATTTTAAAGAGACAAAAATATTTTCTTTGATTATATTTGCCAGGGATTTTTCTTTAATATGATCACGTGATTGGAAATTGGCTGTAAAAGATCATGTTTTTAAAGTGTTTTTTTTTTGGTATTAACTTATTGGATATTATTAAAAAGCAACAAAAAAAGAAAACTGTTTTGTACTACACAACATTTTTTAGAAGATCTTAATCGGGTCTTTTTTTCCGATTTTAAAATGCAACAAAAAGAAATATGTTTTGCAGCATGCAATA
Organism: Stigmatopora nigra; assembly: GCF_051989575.1. Lineage (NCBI taxonomy): Eukaryota > Metazoa > Chordata > Actinopteri > Syngnathiformes > Syngnathidae > Stigmatopora > Stigmatopora nigra. The sequence goes on from NC_135521.1 coordinate 1,695,431, forward strand.
TTTTAAGAAGATTATGAAAAGGTCATTTTTTCAAATTTAAAAAAAGAAACCAAAAAAGAAAACACATTTTTAGAAGATCATAATCGGGTCATTTTTGCAGATTTTGGGGGTGGGGGCTACAAAGAAACAAAATAATCACAATATTCAAGTATTTTGTCAAAAGAAACTCCCCAAAAAATGTAAGTTTGGTATCAGTGGATCTTCCAAATGGGGCCGGTCTGGAATAAATTTGCGTCCATTCAATGGAGAATTCTCAATTGATATGGAGTTTAGTCGCAAAACAAATGAAAGGCACATGTCAAACCCCCCCACTTAATTCACTTAATAAGTGTCACGGTGGCAAGGTTGCCTGGTAAATGCGCCTATTGTGGCAAAAGATTTCTTCCACTTTCTACACCCTTTCCTCATCTTAAAAGATTGACCTGGCTACGACGCCGTCTTCAAGATTGTCCGGCGGCGAAAATCAGCACCATCAAAAGCGTCAGTGTGCGTTTGGCACCAAATCCACACGGAGGTGTTCATTGGAGGGCGGCCTTACGCGAAGAACGGCGAATGTTGCTTTGCTCGCGAATGCTCGCCAGGGGCTTGAACCTTTCGCCGCCCGCTTACTTTGGATGGCCCCGCGGCGAAAGCAACATTCCATATAATGAAACATTCATTTCCAAGCTTCTCACTACTTTTTTCTTCTTTTTTTTGACATGTTGATCCAATGTGCAGTTCAAATCAACATGGAGGACTTGATTACAACTTAGCTTTGTTTTTGGTGCAAATACGAAAGAAGGTAAAGAAATTATAGACACCCACACACATGGATTATTGTTATTTCTAATGGCAGAATACAATTGAATTGATTCCTAGATTATTGAATGCACTTTTGATGTGCTTTTATGAAGAAGTTGTGGGCAAACTGACAAGAAATGACAGGTAAATTATCAACGGGGAGATGCCAAGCTAAGAGAGTCCCCAGCATAAATATAGCAGCGGTCCAAAAATACCAAATATATCTGGCATGTTTCAAACTGAAATGGCGTGTATACAGAATCTGACACTTTGCTTTACAGTAATCCCTCGAATAGTGCGAATATTGTACACCACACATGCCCGCGATAATCAAAAAAATGTAAAGTAGGATCACCCCTATTATTGCTACCAGGTAAATGCGGCTATACAAAAAACAAGTATAAATATCAAGAAGTATAATATGAAATATTATAGTTATAAGCATGGGAAAAGTATTCATATCTACATATATGTATTCTTATATAAAAATGTAAATACTGTACTCACAGTGAAAATCGTTTCTAATCATTTGATATAGATTAAAAATTATGGGATTTTACTTGGAGTTTTACTCATTATATTAGGATTAGATATATTGACAGGGATTGGGTTAAGTATCTTCCTGCAATAATTAAATATATGAAAAAAAATGGCTGAAAACACATTTCGTCAATATAAAATCGGCACATTATTAATTTACAAGAGGATTTGCGGACAAAGATTCAACAGATTTTGTCTCCAAGAAAATTCCAATAAAAATGTCAAGCATCTGTTATAAAGTAGTAAATAAATACCCGCTTCTAAACTGCTAGCACCTGTGGCTCACCAAGGTAAAGTCTTTTGTGTATTTTATACTTTTTCAATGGGAATAATCCCACCGTATGACCCGGCAACTCGCGCAAACGGCCCCGACGTGCAGCAGAAGCAATGACGTCTGCCGACAGGAACGTGTCCCCCTTTGCTCAAAGTGCCTGGCGCTGGCCGGCCGGCCGGCGTAAGTGAGTGTGAACGTAAATAAACCCCATTATAACAGGCATCTGCCGGGCTCCTGTCACACACTGCGCCTAAACACAGGCCTTCCTGCAAAAGTACCACTGGCACTCGGGCAATTACATCTGCGGCGTGGGCCCCCTCTTTTCCAACGCCAAAAAACAAAGATGTCCAATCAGGACGTGCGTGGGAGGCCAAAAAGCGCCGGTTGTAACGTTGAAGTGGAGTCACGCGAGGGGCGACCCCGAGGTAACCTAACATGTGACAAAGTGTTTCCATGTAAACAAACAGTAAGGTGCCTCGGCCTACTTACGGGGGGCGCTGGCGCAATGACGTAGGTGACGGCGAGAATTAGATTAGATTACTTTATCCGTCACGTATTTGGGAAATTTCACTGTCACGGTAGCAAGACATATTATACATAAATAAATAGGTTAATAAATAGTGTGTTGCCGAAATATACACATGTACATGTACATATAACTATACAGCTACATATAACTATACACATACACATACACATACACATACACATACACATACATATACATATACATATACATATACATATACATATACATATACATATACATACACATATACATACACATACATGTATATGTACATGTCTAATTGTCTATTAAATCCACGAAGCGGCTCTAAATGAGTGCGACATTACAATAAAATCCTTCTCAGGGCTCAAACATCAACTACACGTCAACGGAGGAGAGTCGTGTGGTAGCTTGTTATTCCAACAGAACATCACCTCTGTCCGGACCACCAAGAACTTTTGTTTATTGTTTGAGAAGATGTCCTGGTGGACGCGAGCCGCCGCCGCCGCTTTTAAAAGGTCGGGCCGCTTTGGCGTCCGGCGAGAAGGCGAAACGTTGGCAAGAGTGTCGGAGAAGGGAGAAGAATGGCTTTTAGCTGTGTTTAGGGTTAGCCTTTCGGGCCAAGAGGGCACGTCGGAGCCGTGGCCCGAGGATGGATCCCGGCCCACCCCCCTCCTAGGTGTCAATGTTATGACATGTGTGCCGCTCCAGTGTTTTTGCTCGCAACAAGAGCACTTCATCTTCCAGGGTGGCCACACTCATAAAGAGGAAAAAAAGGCGACTATCCACCGTCTTCTCTGTTACAATTACGCTTGGCTTCCTGTGGGTTCTGCGCCTGGCGGTCGCTGGTGATAAATAAGCAAGGAATGGAGTGGGGAAAACCTTGGTATCTTCTCCAAACGGGCTATGCATTATTTTTCCAAGCTTTGAAATTTGGCTTTGTAAAAGCTCAAGATGAATACAGGTGATTAACGGCTAATAATGGGTGTTTTTGCAGGTCAATCTTCCATGAACGATCCTTGGACGTGGATATCGAGAAGGAAGGATGGCGTGAAGTTTGAGAGGAGAGTGCGTTGCCTGATGTGGAAATTCGGAAATATCCCGAGAAGATGTTTTATATGGGTTTTTGGATTCTGGGGAAAATGTGATGTCATGTACTAACTAAGGAAGAAAAACTACCATGGATTCTCGGGGTTAGTTCGATTTATTTCTCAAGGGGAATCGAAGACTATTTTAAAATGTTTTGATTTACATTTGAAATGTTGGCCTATAATAATAATAATGTAAATATATAATAAGGGGAAGCTCGGTGGGGCCAGTGGAATCTAAGACTATTTTAAAATGTGTTGATTTACATTTGAAATGTTGGCCTATAATAATAATAATGTAAATATATAATAAGGGGAAGCTCGGTGGGGCCAGTGGTTGGCGTTTTGGCCTAACAGTGGGGGACCTGGGTTCAAATCCAGGTGGGTCCACCTGTGTGGAGTTTGCATGTTCATGTGGGTTTTCTCTGGGTACTCCAGTTTCCTCCCACATTCCAAAGACATGCATAGTAGGCTGATTGGACACTCTAAATTTCCCTGGGCTATGATTGGCTGGCTGTCTGTCTCATTGTGCCCTGTGATTGGTTGGCAACCAATTCAGGGTGTCCACTGGGATAGGATCCAGCACCCCCTGCAACCCTAGTGAGGATAAAGCAGTTGTGAAAATGAGATAAGATAAGATATAATAATAAAATTACATTTTCCATCAATGATGCGAAACCAGGAATGATGAGAGTAGCATAGTGTCAATTTGTATGTTTTTTTTTTGCCCAATTTTTTTTTCTGCAAAATTGTGTGAAGGCATGTAGTGGAAACTCTTGTAACAATTCAAGTTCAGTCAAATGTCCTGAAAAAGATATAATGATCTTTTTTTAACACACCACAAGTTTTGGTTTGAGTGAGTTACTCCGTTCTGAATAAAATGAATGGATGTGTTAATTCAAATGGCCGCTTCAGTAATTAAAGCAAACATTGGCCCAAGTGGTTCTCCATGCAATCAAACGACAAACCTTAAGTGTTTCTCCTACACGCCTTAATATACAGTATCTACTGTATATGTGCATTTGTAAATGAGGGTTTATATTCACTAAATGTTTCTGTCACGGCACGAGGAAGAGAAGGAATGTACTTTTGAATTGAGCGCATTTTTGCGGGTCGTATCGCCATCTCGAAGAACACTTTGCGGCTAAAACCTGGGAAAATGGAAAAGAATTTGACACCAGTGGCCTCTAATTTCGATATCTCCCCATCTAATTGGAAATAAAATATTCCATTAAGTCGGCGGTTTGTCGGAAAGCTGGCACGACACGCACGTTTATTTATACGCGCCATGGTTGGAGTCCAGCTCACAGCTGGGTTTATTTCACTCTATCAAAAGCTCCCTTTTTAGTCAAGTTCATTTTCACCTCTGGAGCGAAGGTGCGTTGGGCTCGGTGGGCAACGGCGCGTTCCCAGGGAAAACATTACTGTAAATGACCGCGGAGGGGATGGTGTTTTCATTCCGCCCAAACCAGAAACACTCAGCGAGCTTCACGTTTGTCTTGTGAAAATAACTGATTAGCCAATATTTCAAAACGCTAACTTCAAATGTCAATATGTACTGTAACACTAACTGTCAAGTGACTACATGTAGCTGCTGGACAAGCGCCCACTTTGAGAAAGGGTGGTCAAACCTCGGGGCCAGCCCTTCTTTTTCCCCCCCCCCGGCTTTCATTTATTTTCATTTCACTTCGACATCAAATTCCTGCAAGAGCCAGTTTCCATGTGGTGATAATCACATTACCTTGTGTAGGTTTTAGCACCTACTGTATGCCCTGTGAACGCTGTAAACAAAAATACACATGAAAGCCACTCACCCTGTGAAAACTGTGAAGTTCACATTTTTTTATCCTTTGCTGCACTAAAAATACAGTCATACCTCTACTTACGAATGCCGCTAGGTACAAATTTTTGTCATCATGCAAATGAGTGATTTGAAAAAGATCCAAGTTACGAAATGCCCCAAAAAGTAAATGCATTTCTTCATGTTATATTATTTTGAATCCCCCTGATTATGCTATAAAAACTACATTTGCAACGTGGCACATATACACACACATAGGGCACACGTAAAAGTCTAAAATTTACTACAAAGTGGACGACTTTTGGCCCTGGTACAACAGACTCTTGCCACCGTCTGGCGGACAAATACAGGTATTACAGTGGCGCATTTATTTTAAAACATCAATAAATAATTTCCTTATAATTTTCTCTTATTTTTGTGTGTGTCCTTACATATTTCATACAAAATTGGGACACTTTGACCAATTTTAAACAACTAAGTTGGTAGTTGTGTGAGCACCATAGAACGAATTAGAGAATTTACATATAAAGTACACCTCTACTTACAAAAGTTTCAGTGTACACAATTGAGAATGGTAAAAAAGGTATAAAATATGGGAAAAACGTATAAGTTGACAGGTAAGTTAACTAAGAAGATAGCTTTTCTAGTCTAGAAATGTGTTTGACTGTCTATGTAGTTATTGTATCAACCTGGATAGCAAACTATCAGATAATAAGTACATTTCTAGGGATTTGCATGACTTCATTAGTACAGAAATCCCTTGTTTATCGGAGTTAGTGTAGACCAGACATGGCCGCGATAAACGAAAAGTATTGTAGCCTTGACGCCATGCGCTGTACGAACTGTAACAACAAATTGAACTATTAGGGTGCCTGAAGTTACGCCTTGCAAATTGTAACAAATGATTTGTGTAATAAACAAATAAATGCTGGATAAAAATCCATGCCTGACTTTTCATATTTAATGCCAAGCTTTGGATGGATGCCACTCCGTTTACAGGAAGCATAAGAGCGGTCCTGCTGCACCCTCGTGCCATGAATGGAGGGCTCTATGTAGGGGGGGGACAACCGGCATGCTCATTTTAGAAAACTTTTTATTTTTTGAACCAGGCAATAAATGAGGGGGGGCATCAATGTGTCTTTTTCAAGGGCTTGATTATGTGACGTGGTCGGCCAAAAAAAGTGCCACTTTGGGTACAACCCGGGATTCCTCGCCACACTATTCGTTTGACCGTGCCAACTGCCCAACGTAAGGCTCGCCTCTTTTAATTGGACGCCGCCCCCCCCCCCCCCCCCTCGGCTCAGATACTCGTTGCTGGATCATCCATCATGCGGCTCTCATCTTGACTGCACAACTTTTCGTTATGCTCAAACTAACAAGTATGTCTTTATAGAATTTTTTACATGGGCGTCGCAAACTGAGCTCATGTGAAGACGTACAGTGAACTATTGAATGTAAATGGGGCATCCGACAACTTCTACTTCAGTATATTGATCGTATTGGGGTTTATTCAGTTTAATTCACTATGACTGTTTGGTTGCAGTTTGGGAAAATCCAGGAGACGTTTAGTGTCAGGGGGCCAAGTGGTTAGGGCGTTGGCCTCACAGTCTTTGGGTCGTGGGTTCGATCCCAGGTTGGTCCTCAATGTGTGGAGTTTGCATGCTCTCTCTTGGTGTTTGTGGGTTTTCGAGCAATTCTCGAGCAATTAAATGCCAAAAACGACTTGTTTCTTTTAATATAAAGATTTGTGCAAAGAGGGAAGCCCGGTGGTAACACTTTGGACTTTAATCCCATTTAGTGTTTATGTACTTTCTTATTGGTCCTGCCGTGTGCGTGTGGATGTGTGTGTATGTGTGTGTATGTGTGTGTATGTGTGTGTGTGTGTGGGGGGGGGGGTCGCTAGGGTCTGGCAGGTCACAAAGGCGGCTTTGTGAAGGAAGTTAATGAGTGTTTTGTGAATGTCCCTTGATGCTCTGCAGCTCAGCAGCGCCTCGCCAGCGCATCAACTTTTAAGTGTGTGTATATATGCAACGGCACGTGTGTTTACAATATGCAAATTGACATTGTATTTTGGGGCAATGTCTTTAAAATCATTGTTTTTTTTTTTTTGGTGACTTCGAGTTGATCATGTTGGTGATTATAATGTAATATAAATATGAGGAATATGCAATATGTGTCTATATCAGGTAGTTAAAATGATGTAAAAAAAATAATTAGTAAAATAACTGTATATGTTTTTGGTATCCTAAAAAAAATAAGGTTTTTGGAAACCGACAGTAAGTTAAAAACTCCAAAAGTACATTTTTGTAATCATTGGATTTTTTTTTCTCCATAAATGACTATGTCAGCTTTATGTATTGTAATTGTAAAAGGTTAAAAAAGGAGGTTAAACAAGACGAAATCAATGTGCTCAACTTCCCTCGTGGTCAAGTACCTTGCCGTTATTATGTCGTATTTGTTCAAGTGTCAAGGAAATATTAAATATCGCCAGTTGTCTACGGAGAGGGGGCTAAAATTATTGACAGCTGTCTAGCACTTGGGCAAAGTGCAGTCAAGTATGGAATATGAATGATATCAATGACAGAGCGTCAGACGGGATGGAAAGTTTCAAGGAATGAGTGAGTGGCAGCCGCTGGAGGCCTCAAGCGACTTCAAACATGGCCGTTGTTCTGCTCAGCATCATTTCTTTCTTTTTCTTTTTTTTCAATACAAAGTATATTTGTAACCTTTTCCTGCACATTGGGGATGATTAATGTGACGATGTCAGCTTTTAGAAGATCTTAATCACCGTGAAACAAATATTTCTGGAAACCGGAAACCCGGGATTTAGTACGCATGATATTAAAAGGATAACAAAGTCTGTTATACTGTCTATTCTTTTTTTTCACACGGTCATTTTTTCTAACAATATCTAAACCTTTTCATGCAATTTATGACTTTTTTAAAATCTTTACAGAGTATATTGTGTATATTTTATCACGAGTAGATGTCCAATCCATTTGAAGTGGAAGGGATGGCAATTCAATTGTTTTCCTTTGAATTGATTGCTAATTTTTGGTCATTTTCTGTTGATTTTTGGGGGGGCTTTTTAGGGTTCCTGTTCATTTGGGGCCAGACAGATCACTTTCTGTTGATTTTGGGTCACTGAACAGGAAGTTAGTCAAGAATTTCCCTTATAGGAGGAGTAAGACGGAGCTCAAAATCAAACAGAAAATCATCAGTAATTGCCCTAAAATTAACAGGAAGGGATTTGTAATTATAGTTATTTTAATGGTCATTGGAGACCTTAAAGTTCTCGTTATGGTAAATATTTTCATTATTTTATTAACATTTTTAAAATATAAAAATTGTGAAAAAATATGGGGACAAATAAGGTAAATATTCCAATTATTTTTTAAATGTAAAAAAAATGACTAATTAAAAATGGGGGGAAATAATAGTAAATATTTTCTGATTTATTTCCTGAGAACTACAGAAATAATACTAGAATTTGATGAGTTAGAAATATGACGATGGAATTGATCTATTTTGGCAAACTGACAATTGTTAGACAATTGCATTCCAGGCAATGAAAATTGAAAGACATCTAAATTTCTCGTAATTCTGCAACAAACTCGACCCTAACAACAGAAAACGATGTGTCCCCAAAAGATCCCCTATCTTAATCCGCCAAAAACTCAAGTGGCTCCCCTAATCGCCGACTTTCCAAAGAGGCGTGTCCCTCAACCCTTAAGTGTATTTCCTTTTTCAGTTGTCCCTCACTATGGTCACTTTGCGGCCATCCTCCTCCAACCAGCAACGGCACAAAGGCTCTGTGTTGAGCTTCTCCGCCTTGCTTTCTTAGCTGGAGAACATAAGTGTTGACCCTCGCTCCCCTGCTGTGAGTGACAGGCGGGCTTGAAATGTGGACACAGGACCTTGCCGCCCCCATTGGGAGTTGAGGGGCACGCTCCCAGTGTGGGTGGGCTCAATCACCCGGCCCATCTTTCCGCCGCCCGTTACAGTACGCGCAAACATCTGAAATGGGAAGCCGGCGATTGCGTTACGGAGATAGCCCCCCCAAAATGCTTCGCCGCGATTGGATTTCGTGTTTCTTTGCTCAGAAGCTTAAGCCGCAATGTAAAACAAGAAGATTAAATAATCAATGGGCGAGGAGAAGAACTTTGAGTAGAACAATGTGAGGAACCCAAACAAGCTTTATCGCTCGGACCAAGATCATTCGTAAAGTTATCCGTTAGCCTGACCTCCACTCGCTGACCCGCAAGCCATTTTAAAAAGAAAAACGTTATCTGGAAAGATCAGGAATGAACAGATTCGAAGAATTCTCCAAGAATGGAGGCTCTATAAAGTCAAGTCCAAGCCACAAGCGGAAATAATGGCATCTTGCAAGAAGTTGCTATACGATGCGAACCCCTGCAGCAGGTTTTCTTTGGCCGGGAACGACCACTTAGTGCAAAAGATGCCAGTCACGGTTTTTAAGCCATGTTTTCCTAAAGACGCTTGGTGAAATTCATCTGTACTCTGTAGACATACGTGAACCCGTCTGGTAAAGGTCAAGCGGCGCGCTTTGTTTTCGTAACCCTATGGAAATTTTACCGAAAGAATCGTACGAAGAAAACATCGTCGTACTTTGCATGTGGCAAAACCTGGAGACAAACACATTAGTACGTTAGTGCCAGACACCAAAATACAACACCTTTTTAACTATGTCTTAAAAAAACGAGGTTTTTGGGAGCTGGCATCCAGCATCAACAACGTGATGGACTTTCAAGTGGGAAACAACTTTAGGCTGCATCTCACCAAGATGTGTGGTGTACAAACAAATAAGGGCAAACAAGTCCAAATACAGCAAAGTACTTTGGCTCCATTTATGCAAGCGGGGCTCTTCCAGTTGGAATCCCTCCCTTCACTCCAGACCTCCTCTGATGGTGCAAGTCTCATGTCATCAGGCAGGAGGAGACATCCCATAGATACAGAGCACCTGGCTGGCGTTTACTCAGAATATGGTTTCTATTTCTAAACTTCTTACACTTAGGACAAGTGCCCACTACTTTCAATTGGGATGATTGAGTTTGGCGTATAAATGAATCTATGGCATAGATTCTATGCCACAACTTCTGCCTAGCAACAGGTGAAAAAAGTATTTTAGAGACTTCACTAATCTATCTATAATCCTTATAAGGCATGATTTATGGGTGTGCATGTGTATGTTAGGTGTGTATGTTAACATTCTCTCGCTATGTTTGTCTAAACTGAGCAACGTAGAGAGTTAAAGTTTTTTATGGGGGCCAGAAACGTCTGTCTGATCCTAATAGGTGATGTTACAAACTATACAATTACATTACAATTATTAATTATGTTACAAACAATTGTAATGCTAAAATTCAAATGACAACATTAAGACCATTAACAAGATTCCACTGAAAATGTTTCATGCATTTTTACAATGCCTTAAAGTCGATATGTATATTATTGTTTCAACTTTGGGGCACAAATGACTATGCCCTATAAAATCTGGCTGGCAACAGGTGACACAACCGAATTGGGAGACGGGGACTTGTCCTGCAAATTTTCATACAGCAACACTACAAAAAAATCCCAAACACATTGTAACACTGCCTTTGAAAAATCAGAAAAGAACTCAAAACTGCACGTACTACGTAGGAGGAGCCTAGTCAACACTACATATTTTTAAGTATAAAAACTGACAGATCTCTAGACAACTAAATCAGTTAGCCAAGGCAATAACAAGTGGATGAGGGCAAGTGCCGGCCCATTTTCTCCACATGACAAGTTACTCTTTGGGGTTTGGCATAGCCGCTTTCCTCCGGGGGTGCAGTAGTCCACCCGGCCCGGCCTCTTAAAGAGCCATTTGAAAAGTGCGCCTGCAGCCATGCGCTCCCTCAATGACCTCTTTATTTGTTAAAATAGATTATTTTAAATAAATTACAGAGCACTTTGACTGAATAAACAGAGAGCTCGGGGGCCGCGGCCCGCGCTACATACTTAGCACGGCCGCAAAGATCCGACGTGACTGGCGAGCTGTGTAATCGCCTTTGATTTCACTGATAGGACTCCCATTCTTTGGCCCGCCAAAAAGATGGAGCCATTCAGGCACGTGAAAGCTAACACCGCTAAATGGAGGCAAGTCTCGCGTGGGGAATATGAAATTGGGATGTTTCGAAAGCCCAACATGTCCACTGAGGAGTCCATTAGAAGAACAGAGGGGTGCTTGAGGGAGTCCCCGGCCTTTTTAATACCGAAAAATAAGGTTTTCCCATCACAATGTAGGTTTTTTTTCAATATTAGGCTCAAAAAACAGCACCTATCACTCTGCTCTACATCCATTTGGCTGTAATGTCTTCTGGCAGGAGATAGTTATACCCGGATTAGCGTTCCGCCCCAAAGAAATCCTGCAATAATAAAGTGACAGGGGAAATGGCGACGGAGCGCGGCGGCGAAGAGAAACCATGAAGAAATTAGCTTTGATTAACCCTCCGAGTGCTTGTTTCAATTCTCGCCGCTCTATTTATTTTTGAACATGTGGTTGACATTCCTCCAGCTGCACATTTCCCGGCACGTCCATTACAAATAATCGCTTGGTGGTTCTCAAATTTAAAAAAAAAAGAGAAAAAAAAAGATCGGTATATGTGTTATACGTCATGTGCGCAATTTTGAACATCAACATTGGCGATGGCAACGAGGCCTCAACTGTTATTCCTCAGGGGGGAAAACGTTATGGATTGTGTAAACTCAGCAGGATACTACACGCTGTATATTGCCCGTGTATATTATCCCGTATAATTATGTTTTCTTGCTGCCATGTTGTCTTTGTTAATCTTCGCCCGGGGTGAGAGAAGTCGAGAAAATTGGATGCGAGGCTTGTGAGGTGACGTGCTTATTGGGAGGCTTTGGCACCTGGAAATTTTTCTTAATGCTAATAAAAACTTTGCAAAATGTCATAGACGGGCTAACAAATCGCTCAGGCGCCACGTTTTGGCACAAATGCTGAAATGGACCTTGTTAAGGAATGATATAACATAATGGTTTATTTATCCCTTATTTTTTTAATTAAATTTACATTCTATACATATTTTTTCAAATGTACAATTTGATATAGCATTTTTTTAAATTTACTTTTACTCCTGATATTGTGCCTCTTGGACAAATAAGTCTAAAAGTGGCATTTTCAAGAGACTAAATAAGAATAAGAGCATTAAATCATCATTAAATTGGGGAGCGCATATTAAATTATTTGTTTTTTTTGTGTGTTTTTGTTTGTTTCGGAATGAACAAAAATTCACAGATTGATTTAAAAATGTTTGGATGAAAAACGCAAATAAAAAAGTGTGATTATCTCAAGCACAAATGCAACTACAAGACAAATTCCCCCCCAACTTTATCCATTCAAATTATTATTCCTATTGCAAGTTTGCATGCCACAATAACAATAACCTCTACTATGCTCATTTTCTACAAATTCCATCACGCTGTCCTTCAATTATTTTTCTGCTCGATTCTTAAAACAAACAACACCCAAGACAGAGAAAAACTGTCACACTACACTATACGTAAGATGCCATAACACTGCCATATGCACATCAATAAAGAATATTCTCAGACTTTTCCATTAATCTTCACACTACACATGTATTCTCTTGCACTAAAACAACATATCTACCTTTTAATCACACATTTTTAATATATATATATATATTTTTAGGGACAACTTATTTATGTGTGCACTCTATGGTGAAGCTTTAAATCTCATTATACTGGTATAATGACAATAAAGTTATTCAATTCAATTCAATTCAGGGATTCTATGATTATGTTTTAATCCTCCCATTGTTCCACCTCCTCAATTTTCAAGTGATTACAAATGATGGGGGTGCTGGGGGGGGGGGGGGGTGTCTTAATTCATAAGCCATTAAATGTTATGAATGGCAATTTCAGTGACTCTCTCTCTCTCTCAGTGGCTCTTTAAGGCCATTTTGAATGGGGCTCAGTTCTGCTGTAATTGAGCCTAATAGCGCCCGCACACACATAGGGAACCTCTTTGACACCTCCGGCAAAAAGGCTCTAATGAAACGCTCAAATAAGCGTCACGCCGCCTCGCCGCGTATCAAAGCCGCCTGCAGCCGGCCTGACATTTCGGCCTGACATTTCGGCCTTTTAACAGCTACCAGGCCTCCCGAAGCCAAAGTCGGGAGCCGGCGAAGGAAAAGATGCATGTGTTGACGCGCAACACACGCTTGTTTTCGAGATGTCAGAGTGTGAGGAACAAAAACTTGGTGGGAATGGCTTTTTTTGGGGTGCGTCTAGTGTATGTTGCTTAATAGTTAGATGGGAGAAATTTCAATTCTGTATATGAATGTAGTTGTGAAAAATATTTATGTTGGTTGCAAGTTGTGTTAGGTTAGATTGGATGGCTTTTCTGACATTTTATTTGTAGTACAAGGGTACTAGTGTAATATTTTCAATAAATACTTATTGTAATAATTGTAGTCATTTCTAGAAGTCAAATGTGTGGAAATAGGACTATAAATATTGGAGATTTTGGTTCCCTTGTCTACATTTCATCACTATTTTTTAAATATAAATAATTGTTTTACAAAATTGTAAGGTCAAATATGAGCAAGAAATGTCTTTTTTTGTTCTTTTGTCATTGCTTTTTTGTCATAAATGTTTTTATTGATTGTCAATAATTAATTATAAATGTTATGGTCTGAATAATTTGGGCTGGATTAATATCAATATCAAAAAGTCTACCAATGCGAGCCCTAAGGGTGTTATTGTTTTTAAAGCCTTTCTGACAAAGTAGTATGTTTAATGAAAATTCACTTTTCTATCTCAACAATTCCTAAAATATTAACAATATAATTTTAGGATGCAGGAAACAGCAACAATGTATAATTTCAATGTTAAAGATGTGGAATGGCACATCTATCAATCTAATTAACATAGTAATTTCAAAAAATGTATATATAAATTCAAGAAATGGAAAGATTGGAAATCTTGGCAATTTCAGGACTTGTCAAAAGCCAGAAATAAAGTCCTGGCATTTTTTTTTTTTTTTTACTCCCCCATGAATTCACACGTCGACGTTGCAGCGCCTGCTTATTTTTCAGTCGACTTTTTGGGAGCCGACACGCGTTCCGCTTGTTTGGTTCCATTTGACTTTGCGCCAGATAAGAACCAGATTGGCCCGGGCGGCCCAAAGGCGGCCCAAAGGCGGCGACACGGACGTCCAGCACCCCCCGTTTGTTGTGTCTCCCCCCCACCCGCGTTTTGTCACTCTCTCTGCTTTACTTCGCCCGTGTGTTATTTTAAGAGCCTCAGCGTCATTGCGAAACTAAGTCATTTTGTTTCTATTCGGGAGATTACTTTATTGTGTTGGTTATTACAAAAATTAGAATGCAATATTGGGTTATTTATCTCCAAATGTTCCTGCAATATCTTAAGGCAGCTAACCAATACACAGGAGCAATCAAGCATTTGTTTTTGGTGGTTGCCAGACTTTTTGTTAAAACAGAGTCCCCTGGGAAATGCCACAAAAGCACGGGAAGAACTTGAAATGCACTCAAATGCAATTATATTCTAATGTACTTTTGCCCCATTCATAGAGAAATATTTTTAGATCATACAGATGTACCTATCATATTTTGTCGCATATTGGCCATCTCCACATATAAACTGCACCCTTAAATTTTCCTTAAAATGGTTGATTTTGACAATTTCTCTCTCATAAACGCCCCCCGTTTCCCCTTTTTTCAGCTCCATATTTATGGTGTTAATAAGATGTACCATTGTCTTACTTAGAAGAGAAAATCTTGAGAAAAAACTATGAGATAAACTATGGTATGATCGTGGCACTTTGAGCGAGGAATGCCAGGTACAAGTACGTTTTTTTCCACATTTTCTGCAAAATACGTTTTTTTATTTTTCCTGAATTATATTCATAGACATCAAAATAAATATTGTTTAGCATTTTATCTGTTTATATTTTCTCTATTCTGAAATAAATGACCACACTGACTGTCGTCTTGCATTATGGCATTCCGTCTTTGTCAATCTAATTCATGCGCATATAAGCCATACCTTCAATTTTGTCATATTTTTTAATATTTCAATACTTTCCGGCATTTTAGTTTGTCAGCGAGGGCCTGCGCTGTCTCTGGCCAACGTGCCGCCCAAGCAGCTGGCGCGAGCCGAGTTGGGCTCCTGCGCGTTGACCTCCTTGTCAAGGACGCAGATGGGAATTAGGAAAAGTGGACTTGTTTGGAACAATTATAGAAATTACTTTAATATCTTAAAAACAAAAAAGGGCGGAGAGGGGCGGGGCCATATTTATTTGACATGTTGACTGTCAGATTGAATTTCCACTGGAGGCGGCGGGGCGCTAAAGCTGACTTAAATAGCACGATATGTCCGTGCTGTTAGCCAGGTGTGTTTAGTATGGCTCTAATCTGCTTGTACTTTTTTTATTTTGGAGGGGCCTGGGGGGGGGGGGGTGGGGGGGTGCTGGAGTCAAACGTAAGCACCTGCTTGACTCGGAGAGGGGTGGGTCGCGACCCCTAGCCCGCAACCCTGAAATGGACACCGACTAATAGAGAGCCATCTGTTAAATTGTAATTGATGGGTACACGGCACTCTGAACTCTCCTTGTGTAAGCGTGCGGGATTTAGGCAGACGCTCCAATGACAAGTTAATTTGCTCAACGAGGAGCCGCCACGAGTGTTTTCCTTCTCCAAAATACGACTCTTATTAATGATAATTGCTAAAAAGCAGGGGAAAAAAGGTGACACATGTCCCACTCGTGTTTGTCTTTACATTTTTGATCATTTCGGGCAGGGGGTTTAAATTAAGAGGGGCGACATTTCACAATAAAAGTAGTGTTTTATTCGGAAAGGCCACAAAACAGGACGATGGACTTAACTGGAATGAAGTATTTAGTCATTTTGATTTGATATTGTTTTGTTATTGGAATATTTTAGTTTTTATTCCAGATATTGGCTTAAACGAGATCATTTTTAATTTTACCTTTTATTTTTTAAATAGTTATTGAAGTTTCATTCTGAAGCAAAGTTACAATCTTTAATAATAATATGAATTGTTGAATTTATTTGATTTATCATTTTATCTATCGGAATAATTTTATTTAAATATAATGCAAATAATTTTCATACTCTAATGCAGTCTTTTATTTTATAGCAAATACTACTAGAGCAAAACTACTTTTCCTCCTAAGAAATTAATTGTATATCTTTAATGTTCATTATTTTGTGTTCTATGTAAAAGAGAGACAACCAGATAATATAGTTTTTTTTTTTCTTGGAGTCATTTACTAGCTAAATCCAAATTATATCTACTTTAGCAGCCCTTCAAGGTATATTTGTGTAGATTTCATATTTTGTAATGTGACATTGTGTTATGTTAAAGTTATATTTCTGCACAGCTACTGGATGGGATTCTATAAGTGCATTAAATCCAGATACTATCAAATCTATAGGCATTTTTCAAGTACACTACATATAAAACAATAATTCCACCCGTAGTTTAACCGTCCAACAAATATAGCAAATACTGCTCGGCTCATATATATGTTAGTGTTATCAATTTCTAAAGGTCAACCGGTTGCGTGACCTTGCGCGTCCAAGTCCTAATTCCCCAGTAAAGACAGACAGCCTTCGATCTGATTTCAAAGTCAAAGTCAATCCCAAATGGGCGAAGGCCAAACTGAGGATTGCGGCGCTCCGACGTCCCCCCATATCGCCGCCCCCCCAAAACATCCCAGCGCGGACGGCCCCCCATAATTGATCGGCGGGACCCCGAAGGGCACGACTCCTGTCAGATCAGCCTCAAAGAAGGAGTGCCAGAGACACATCCTGCGGGGAATATCCACTAATTATGTGCATTTAACCATTTCCTGGTTGGAAGAACTTAAAGAGCGGGGCCACAATCACGTGAACAATAGTCAGGGGGTGCACTTCCATCAAAGACCCCCAAACCCACCAATACGGATGAGATTCTCGCTAACCTTTAACTAAACGGCTCATTCCAACTGATCCAATTGATCGTTTCAATCCGCAAATATATCATCTTATATTTACAATTTTTTTTCTGGGTTTTAAGTGTTTGTCCTGAAGCACGCAAGGGTCGTTTGTATAAAAAGCACAAATATGAGTGCTGTTTGAATTGCTATATTGTGTTTGGCTTGGTTAAAGAGTGCACAAAGGTGGCGTTTTCTTCGCCATTGTGAGGCCGGCGTGGCGCCCGTGGGTGTTAAAACATGGCGGGAGCGGTTGTTCGCCAATGTTTAAAATGTTTTCAAAAGAACCGCAATGAACTGGTTGCATCAAGTGCAACCCGCATAATGTAAAGATCCCCCTCTTTGTTATTTATTTGTGTTGTCTAATAGATTTTCACACAAAGCTGATGTTTTGTCACGTTTTAGCCTCGAGCACTTCCACGTTTGAATGACTGAATTCCAAAAATTAATCGAATTAATGAGGCTGCCCTGCGATTGGCTGACAACCAATGTCCCCGCCTACTGCCCAAAGTACTTTTCCAAAAGTCGCTTTTCATGCGGGTGCGCTGAGTATCTTTTTTGGAACTATGTTTTGTTAATTTGAAAACATTAACATAGGCTCTGTGCCAAAAAAAATCCAATAGGATTGGTCGCCCGTTAAACACTGACATGTTTGGGTAACGTCACCCCCTCATAAAAGGAGAAGAAAAAAAGCTGAGCTCTTTGTGCTCCCACCTGGCTGCAGGTGAGCACGTTTAACAAGCCCTCCACCGTCTTGTCTGCGCCACTTAACACCTGACATCCCCTCCTCCCCGCCGACCTTTGACCCCTGACCCGCGACTTGACAACCCGGTAGACGTCTCTCAGAGACTTTCTTTTTTTCCGACTCGTTGCTCTTTTCTTTTCCGAGTGCCGCCGAGTGAAGGAAGCTGAAAGGTATCCAGGAAAACCTGGGGGCACGAATAGGGTGGGGGGACGCAGGTGTTCATGCCTGAGCACCCTCTCAAGTTCAAACATCAGCGAGTCCTTAGCAACCAGCTCACAGTCAAACAATGCATCCGACACCCCGCAGGCGACAACTGTTGCACTCACCCCCGAAGAGCGATCCACTATTCTTTTTACCTCCCAAAAAAGGCCACAAAAGTGTATTAATTTGTGTTCTGAGCCGCTTATCCTCACATGGGTCTAACTGGGTACAACCTGAATGGGTGGCTAACCAATTGCAGGGCACAAGGAGACAAAGGACCACCAATCATTGCTATTATTAGGCAATTTTGAGTGTCCAATCAGCCTAGTGAGCATATTTTTGTCATGTGAGAGGAAAGCAGAGTACCCGGGGAAAACCCACAAGAGCCCAGGGAGAACATACAAACTCCACAGAGTGAGGACTGACTTGGGATCGAACCCACCACCCCATAACCACCCAGCCGACGAACTAACCACTCAACCAATGGCCCATTACTACAACATGCTCTAAAATTCTACCATTATCTAGGTAAAAAATCTATATTATAGACAGAGATAGGGGTCAAATCCACTTCATATTTACCCCAAGGGACCAGTCAAGCAAATTATTGACACCAGTCAAGCAAATTATTGACACTAGTATTACTAATAGTGGAATTACTGGAGGATTTTCCCATTACCTACTACTTTACTATGACCCAATATCCATTCGTGACAGGTGAAACGCCGACAAAAAAGTGAACCGAGTCCCTCCGAGCCATTAAAACTGTCCGTCATTGCAGCCAAGGCGCTCAAATGATAACGATGACAAGGGCGTGGCCGCCTTTTGTTAACGGGCTGTCTTTTGTCTCCGACCTGCGAACGGTGGGCGGGAAAACAATGGAGTCGGTTTGGGTGTTTCCTGGGTATTGGCTCGCTCAATTGAGAGTCAGACTTTGCAAATCTCATCAAATATTAAAGCTTACTGTCAGTTACATCGGCGGAATGGAAAGCTTCTGGATTGGCTAACATTATACTCACAAAGTTTAGTTATGGTCAAAGTTGAAACTTCATTTTTGTAGTAAAATCAGTTCCGTCTGGTCTTTTGCATTTTCATAAAAAAATGCATTTTGAAGGGCCTTTGCTCTGCCATTTACCAAAAATATTAAATTGTTTCGCCAGACTTTGTGTGCCACATGAAAAAATATATATATATACACTAACAAACATACTGTTCTCATTCACAATGATATCATATCCAATGACAACAAATGATCCAACATGGCTGGCCATAAGGTGACTACCATTGAGTTGCAATTGATGAAATAGCAATATTGAAGATTATCATTGCTAGAAAAATGACAGGGTACAAAAAGTTCAGCCTTAAAATCAACAGTACTTGAAGTATCATCCCACTTGAGTTTCGGGATTAGTGGCCAAATCCTGGGGATATTAATGACCAACATTACAAGACATCTAATCCTCCGTTGCGCCATTGAATGTGCACATGCATCATGGGAGAAAAGCTGTCAAAAAGCTTCTAAGTGCTTCTCCTCTGCTGTCAAGTAAACAAAAAGAAGGGAAAATTTTGACGGGCGATAACGTTTCAGTTGACATTCTCCCCTCATAAACCTGAGACGCGACTTTTACAGACTGGGGGATTACCTGCTATGGAGTTTGAAGAGGTTTGCCTTTGTCAGGGCCCACGGGCTACCATCAATACGCCAAAAAAAAATATCAATTAGTAACCGAGCGCTGATGCCACTCATCACTGTCCTCCATTTATGAATAAGTGATTTGCTTTTGCAACATTGGACTCAATAATTCACGGCTTAATCGTCTCGCCTTAATTGGCGCCGCCATCAAAGATGCAAGGTTCCACTTAAGTGGTGCACATCAGGTGCCACTTATATCCTCGCCAGATGGACTTTGCGGGCTTGGGTGTCGCGTGCGGCGCCTTTGTGGCGTTCGCGCTGGCGTCCAGTCCACGCTCGGATCAGGTTTTGGCCCATCCGACGGGACATCGTTTGTCTTTTTCGGGCGCCGACTACCGTGAATAATTGAGGCTGAATTTTGACTTTAGGAGCCTCTTGAGTGACTTGGGCGACATCTTGAGGCATGTCATAGCCAGGGAACTATGCTGAAGTAAATTGAGGAGCTCTATATAGATTAATGATGTGGTTTGACACAACTTTGCACATCCTCAAGGTCATGGATTAGCTCTGGGATTGGTCGTTTTGGTGTCAAAATGGCTTCTGAGAGGAAGCCAATCATGTGACATCTGACTCAAATGAGTTGTAATTTTGGGGACACTTTTTCAGGTTGTAATATTGGGAAAACAATTTAAATGATGACTAAACTTGTTCTTGTCACATCTATTTTAAAGGTGAGGCCATAATACAAAAACAATGTTTGTTATCTAGGTCTACAATGTCTTCTCTGTCTGTGCTTGCTACTACAACCAAGGAAATTTGCCAAATACGGCATGAAATGAAGTTCTAATCCATACTACTCTAATCTAATCTTATTTTATCTCATCAGGTAAGAGTGTGATCATGTTCAAACCACAGCAAAGACACTCACACATGAGTATAGGCCATCCTTCAACAAAAGAAAGAGCAGAGTTGGGTGTCATGGCTTAAAAGTTCAACATACACTCAAAGAGAGTTCATAGGGAAAGCCATATTGTAGCCAAGAGACATTACTAAACACATCTTTTGACGTCTCAGTACAAAAAGATGAGATGACAAGCACTCAGTGCTATTCATTACACGCACACCCAAAGATGACACTTTAGAAGAGCCCCCGGATAAGAAAGACTGAAAGGGTCGTAGTACTTAAACCCACGGTGAAAAGTTTCAATGTAGCTCCAGATGTTCTATTGTGGCACTCGGAAGGGAGGGTGAAAATATGTGGCCTTAAGAACAAAAGAAAACCTGAAATTAAGAGGACAACACAATGGTGATCTAGGAAAATAAGCTTCACGTTTACAGACATTCTTCTTGAATTTGTAATAGATTCAGTGGGTCGATGATAATTGTCCTGCAAGGTAGATATCGAAATTGTTTCAGTTTTGGGTAGAATATCCACCCCAGAATTTGCCAGCCATCTCGAACAGCGTCTCAAATTCAGTCTACCACAACGGGATTCTTACAAAGTGACGGAATTGGCAAATGTCCATTTACAATCCATGTTGGAAAAGTATCAATCAGGCTGCCGTCTTGTCGTTTTGTCCCAAAGCTGGAGTTCGGACTGACGACAGCTTGTTGACGCAGACTTCTGTCAGGGCCTCGGGTGCCGCTGAGACTATGAAACCTGATCTGGCGGAGACACTTTATGTAACAGAATCGTGCTTAACGGCATTAAGTTCTGATTCTGAGACAGCGTTTTCACAATTCCCAATTTCACTATTTCAGTCAAGCCGAACTGTGGTTAAAATCCACTAGTTTCTACCTTTCAGAGCTCCCTTAAACAGCATCCCAGCAGGGAGAAGTCTAGCTGTCAGGGGCGATTGAGCTTCGTATTTAAGGACCGTAACATCAACGGACTGGCTCTCTCCTGGACCAGCCAACAACAATATCAAATCAAGGTAAGCTTACAGTTTGAATCGAGGATCTTTTCTGGAAATGTTTCAAGACAGTGCCTTGCTCATTTCCTGGTGCAAACATCTCGTCACAACGAAGCAAGAAATGGAGTGTTGCGAGAAGTGGCGACTTCATATTGAAAGCATGACTATAATGGAAGGTGACTTTTAGATTTTTTTTCTTAGGTCAATACAATGCAGCTAGTGTAGAACAACCCTGGAGTTTGGTAGGAGTTCATGCCAGGGGTGGTTCAAACCCTGCTGCTTTCCCATTTAGGACGCATTGGAGTTAATCAGAAGCAGTCAGGTCTGAGGGCTCGCAGGTCATCAGCCGTGAAGAGGAAATTATCGATGGAAATGAAGGTACGGCACCCCAAGCACAAGTAGTCCAGCCGTGAAACTGGTTGCAGTTTCCCTGCCGCCAAAACAAGGCCAAGTTGTTCGCCTGTGATTTAAGGACTGCTTTCGTCATGGCCTACGCCAAGAACTCCTGCTTTTATTGGCTGTTTGGGCTATTTCTATGTCTTGACCAATATTAAAACCCAACATAACAACTCTGATGAGTCATCTGAGGGGTCTTTTGGGGGGTTGTATGTAATAACATAAGTAAGAAGGGCTTCACGGTCAAGTCATGGAACCGTTGCGGAACCTGATGTCGTTTGGAGGGAGAAGTGGTGGCAAGGAAATAAGGACAATGGAAGCCAGGTCGGGTTCCAGGGTGTCAGACAGTCAGGTGAGAGGGGGCTTCATGTAGCCATTGTGGCTGCAGATGCTGGCACTTGGAGGTGTTTTTAAACACGGGACACAATGATAGGATCTGGATGAAGACAGATGAACGTTTCTAGACATTGATTTTCCATAACTTGTTACTATTTTGACACACGATCTGAACTGACTTGGTGCTTCAGACAAGAGTGCGAGCTACTTATTTTCCCAGAAACGTGTGCTTTTACTGTTGGACTACATTTGAACTTGACCCGCTGTTACCTCGTTTCAGTGTTGTTTTAAGTAACGGGGACTTTTTATGTCGTTGGCGTAACGATAACGGGTTAAGAGGGTCTCTCGGAAGACTGAAGCAGAACGAGAAGTTTGGCACTGTAAGTTAAAGACTAAAATGAGACATCAGAGAAATGCTAATATGATTAAATACATTTGCATTTGACAAGCATACACAAATGAGATTTAAACCTATGAATTCGTACTGACTAAAGCTTTCATGAAGTAAAACTAGATTGACACATCTAAAAATGACTCACGTATGACTAAGACCAAGCAATTCCCTCCAAAAGACAAAGACTATAACTAAAAGTCCTGCCAAAGACAACACGTCTTGACTTTCAACTATTTGACTCAAGTACATCGGCACAATTTCTCATAGCAACTTTATTCCTCCCAGTACAACAACGAGCGTAAAAACCAGAGTTCAGAAAGTTCAGATTTATTCTCCTGCCGCCATTAAAAAATGTCCTGACCACCATTTCATTTAACAAAGTTCTTACTTCATCATACAATAATACAAACAATTAATGTACACTCTGCGGTTTTGCCAGGTTTTCTTTGGATTCTTTTGGTCTTTTAAACAACCACTACTACAGTAGTCTAGTCTGTATTGTATTCCTTTTGCATGAAAAAGATTTCCAGGACCTGTCGTGTTTAACTGCTATTCATTCACCCGCCCACAGAAAATAGCGCCAATCCACACCAGGAAGATTTTGACTTTTCTGTCGCCGAGTTTCCTTTTTTGGGAATCCGCGTGTTTTTACTGGCAGGGTCCTCCCACCAGACCGAGCGCTCTATAAATATGACCCTTCTAAATGCCCACATCCGTGCCCTGAAAATAAATCACCGTCCTTTCAGCTGCGAGGAGACAGGCGGACAAACTAGCAAACGGGGAACCCAATTGACCGGGGGACTAGCGGACCCTGGGACACCCACCCTGGGAAAAAGACTTCTAAGACTCGAAAGTCAGTGGACAGAAATGACGATGGCGGCTCTTCAGAAGGGTTTGACGTCGGTCCTACTTATTCCTTGAATATTTTGGCACAGGTGCAGAACGGAAGAAGGGTGAGTGGGTAATCATAAGGGTGTTGGCCCATGGCTGCCCACAAGAACAAAGGCACAGGCCACAACTATGGGCCTCTAACCAGATTACTTAACATGTTTCTTTTACTTAGGGACTGTCATTGAAAAACCACGGAGAGCAGACGGAAAGGATGAGAAGAAGCAGATGGTAAATATGGAGAGAAAGGTCGGTGAATGGAAGAGGGGTGACGAAGTGATTCAATTTCTGAGCGAAAGCTGTCAAACTGCTGAGAATTTTTGGGATTTTTTGGGATTATTTGGATCGTAACCCTTAACCGGGCATCAAACTGGTCTCAAATGGGAAGACCGGCATTGCACTGCCATTCAAAGATCATCTTCAACATGGAACGATCCCTGCCAGCCCTCCAATTTCTATTGGATTGGAAGTCTACGACATACGAGTTAAAAAAAGACAATTTAAAACCCGATTTGTTAGACCCAATGACGATCCTCTAAAAATAAATTACTCAGGCCCAATTTCCAATATCAATTAGTTTTCCACATAAATTAGTTTTGTAAAATCGATCGTGTTTTATGTCAAACGCTGACCTCTTACATCAGGAATGTTAAGTATTGGCATCACATCACAAAAAATGCCTCACACGAAGTCATTGAACAAACAGGAAGGAAAGTTCAATTTCCAGCCATCCGACCTAAAAACTAAGCCTGGCCCCTTCCTGGGCATTATTCCGCCACCGCCGTCGATATTCTTTGCTTCCGTCTGAAGAGACGCGACAATGTGTTGCGGGTCTGAGCTTGGAAATGCTTTACGCTTGTTTTCTTTGCAAAAAACACCTGTCCAAACAGCGGCAAAGCCAAGGGCGACGCTGGCCTGTCAACACTGGTGACAGCTCTCCACACCAAAAATCCCGCCGAGACAATTCCTAAGACGTCCACTCGAGCGAAACAATGCACGTGGGGTCGGAATGACCCCATCTAGCTCGGGCACTTTCTATAACGTTTGTAGTCTCGGTTTGGGGCCGACACCTGGTTGGGGAGATACTGTCTTTTGTTTTGTTCATCTGTTTGCTTTCAAAGCCACTTAATCCACTGCCATTCTCAGAAAAGACACAAAAAAGGGATTCTATAACTCTATTTAAGCAAAAGACCTGATGATTGAATAATTCAATATTTCAGGATTTATAAGGTGGTCTGTCCATAGTGGAATTTTTTTGGTGAATGTTTTTAGAACAAAGACCAGGTGGATCATTAGCCAACAGCAACTTGGCTAAGTGTCTATAGAGAGGGCGTGATGGTGGTCATGTTTCAGTTTGAACGCTTAAATTTCAACACATACAACACTTCATTGCCAATCATCTTACCAAGCATACAATTGCCATCATTATCTGTTCATTGTTACCATGAGGATTCAAATTTGCTATAAATTACCTACAGAAAACAAAGGAAAT
The DNA here is from genome assembly GCF_051989575.1 of Stigmatopora nigra. Taxonomy (NCBI): domain Eukaryota; kingdom Metazoa; phylum Chordata; class Actinopteri; order Syngnathiformes; family Syngnathidae; genus Stigmatopora; species Stigmatopora nigra. Next base: position 1,720,472 of record NC_135521.1, read on the forward strand.
ATGGAAAATGCCCTAAAGACATGACATGATAGATGAGAGGGTGTCTAAAGTTTAGCACAAGCGTTATTTTGCTCTGTTAAGTGGAAGTGATGGAGATTATATCTAAAATATTTTTTTAAGGATTGCACAAAAGTGTCTAAACGGACTAATTCTAATATTCACCCCAAAAAACTTTATTTCAAAACAGAAACCAGCTAAATGATCATCTGTTTTAAACTGTACATATGCAAATCAACATCTTATTTACATAGCAGGAATCTAAATGTACACATTTAATGTGTCATTGTTTTGAAGGGTGAGTTTAGATTCCATAATCTAACATTTACATATTGTGTATAAACTATAAACTACTAAAAATGTCTCACACTATACGAACAATACATAGATGTAAAGATCTCTTCCAATATTTGATTAACACTGTTGCCATTGAATCTTGGTCATAAATATATAAAGAGTATGATTTAACTGAAATGCTAAAAAAATAACCATTGTTTTGCAGTTAAGTTTAGCCTAATGTGGAATACAAAGCGCAGACTAATTTTAGCAGCGCATATTGGGAAACGTGTAAAAATGTCTGTCTTTAAACCATATATATTCTGCCGTTTGTTGCTAGGCAACCGTGGAATTTTAAATGGCATGATATTCTTGGGCGTAAATAAAATGGGCGTTTGTTAACGTCTTGGGTTCTTCAACTTAGCCGTACGAGCGACATACACAAACGAGTAGAGACGACGCAGTTTGAACGTGTCACGACGACGCCGGGACCCAAACACTGACTGACTGAGCGACAAGACGGCACCGTGGCGGCTTTGCTTGGACTCACTGCACTGCGCACATGGAGCTGCGAGGAGGGTTGACCGTCCGGGCCACCATGTCCTGACTGTAGTTCACGATGTCCGCTTTGACCACGCGCTGCAAGGAAAAAAAAAAGGCACAATTACCCACAGTTTGCTCCTAGAAGATCATGCATTTGTATAGTAGGGATATCTATGTGAAAGCATGTACACAGGATTGTCATGACATTGGGGACTGTAGATCGCTATTATTTAGGACAACATACCTGGGAATTTTAATAACTAAAACCTAAATACTTAAACTACGACAAGGAGACTATTTCTAGACTTGCGTACATTATTCTACTGCAGAAACATACTTCCCACTATTGAACCGAACATATTTTGCTCTGCTGTCGGTTCTCTTGTCTAATGGGGCCTTCGTCCTGAGGGTAGTTGACCAGCTCGGCCTTCACGATCCTCTAAAAGGGTAGCCGAGAGATTGGAAAGAAAACAAAAATCAAATAAAGATGGTAAGAATAGGAAAAGAAAGGAATTGAAGAAAGAGAATATGCGGGACATTGGGAATTCTGTCTTTTGTCCACCCAATTTCAATAAAGCTATGAGTTATCACTATAAAATGTGAACCAAGACATGAACCAAAAACCTGATCTTTTTTTTACCCGATCCGGTTTCTAATCGGGGACATCCCGAGACAAAAAGCCAAAGAATGACATCATCATCATCGGCGAGAGAAAAGCTTTCCATCTGACGAATGAGCTGCTGAAGTGCCATGTCAAAGTCAGTGATGGATCCGAGGCCTGGCTATCTGATCTCAGAGACAGAGGAGCAAGATGGAGGCAGATATCATTCTGTCCAGGGTCGCGACCTTTGTGTTCGACTCGCGAAGCCTGACAGCTGATAATGAGACTCAACTTGGCCAATGCTTTTAACTTTAACCTAGCGCCCGCAGGACAAATTCCAGATGGTCAAGATTCAAAATTGGACAATCGTGACGAAGGAATTTGCTCGGATGGGGCGGTGTCCTGGACACCGCTGGAGACAAATAGGACTGCAAAAGTGGAATGCCATCTGAAAACTACGTCAAAAGCTATCAGATAGTATTCAATTAAGATTGAAAGTATTTTAAAATCACACTTTGGTCCTGTCACCACTCAACTTTGACTAATTTCATGTAAAAATGCCAAATTTAAAGTGTAAATACCCACAAACATCTGCAAGATTAGAAATATTACCTAGAGATCAGGAAGCACTAAAAAGTAGAAAACTAGAATACAACCTATTTAGATTGACTTAAAGGAAAATATCAACCATATATGTGCATCTAATTTCCAAGATATCCATCTCCCCTTGACAGGAAACTGAATAAAATGTCACGTTCCCCGACAAAACCGACAAGGCCACCATTGGCGTGTCACTCATTTTTTCCCTTAACCCAAGCACTCACTCCTTTAGATAAACACAGATTAGAGCACTTTGTTCCTGCTTCGGAGGGGAGGAAGAGCCGCCTAGATGGACGTCTCCATTACTCAGTAGGCAGCACTATTGGTAATGGCGATGATGGGCTTGAGAACCCATCCAGTCCTTGCCTTACATGCTCTCCCCCTCTCGGGGTGCCGTGACCTCCCCGCGGGGCCCGGCTCCTTCGTACGCCGCCCAGCCAGGGTGGCTCCAAAGGCTCGTATCGGAGCAGGGATTAATGTTCTTAGAGGGGGTGACCCTGTAAATCCTAGAACCGCAACATTCGGGCACCGCGCCGTGGCTGGCAGGCCCGGAGCCTCTTCGGTCCAAGACAGCGGGCGGGGTGGGGAGATAAAGCAAATAAATCAGGCTACCCAAGCCACCTTCTCACCCCTATAACTGCATACCTTTAACCTCTGACTTCACGCGTTAATGTGGCCAATGTGGCTTTTATTTACAGATGGCCGGTCCCGCTGGCAGGTAGAGCGAGAGACACGGGAGTCAGACGCAACAAACTACTGTTTACGCAAGGGAAGGTCATTTACAGTGTGTGGCGACCTCCGGCGACCTAACACACTCCCGCCGACCTCCATTACAAGCAGCGTAACGTTACACAAGACGACTGGCCATTTTTCTCAGCTCAATTAATCCAGAAAAAGTAACATTTGAGCCTTGTTAGGAGAGACGTGATGGGGAAATGTGAGACCCCAATGACTCACCTGGGACTGCTCTATCTCTGCTTTGTTCAGCTTTACGCCGAGAATCTCGGCCGCCACTCTCTGGAAACAAAGAAATACCTAAAGGGGGGAAATGTAGTAGGTTAGAGTTGGATGGAAATGGTGCTTTGGTTTTTTTAATGGGATGCTCACCGAGTCTCCGGTTTTGGCAGAGACGAACTGGCTGCCGAGGCTGTTTTCTTGGCAAAAGCGTTGGTGCTTGTCGTTTTTCACCGTCCTCATGTGCTCCAGGTCGACTGGGAAGACAAAGCAATCGCGACATATGAGTTTCTCGCCATAGGTCAACTGTCACATACTCTCTGTATCAATATAAACAGTAGATAGAAATGTTTACATTAGACAGAAACACAAGGAAACATTAACTCAATCACAAGGTTGGCGTATCTGTAGACTTGGTACGTTTCCGTCAACTGGAACGAGGCAGAGAATTTTATTTCACAATGAAAATATGGTCAAGGCTTCTTGGAAAAACAACTTTTAACGGAAATGCACACAAGTCAGTTCTAATTGTTGTGGAATTCCTGCATGTGGCTCCAGTTTTTTACCTAGATCTACAATGTCTTCTGTGTCTTATGTCTGTCTTTCTTCTTCAACCAAGACATTTCCCAAATACGGGCTGAAATAAAGTTCCAACCTAAACTTCATAGCCAGAATTTGTGCAATACTGCAAAGAAATGTAATAGAAAACATTCAACCTGTTGAGCAGACATCTATCTAAAGTCGATAACCTTTATTTGACCTGACAAACCTGGAATAGAAAAGGACCAAGCCTCTGGGCTAAATCCAAAACTGCATAAGGAATTTTGACTTGGGCACAGAGGACCAAGAAATGCCACTGTCGCTTCAGTCCTGATTTACTGAGTCTACGATGACAACACCTTCTTTTTGAGCTTTTGTCTGGGGGCTCCCTGTACATTTGACTCCTTCGGAGCCATACCTGCTGCTCCGGTTCTCCTTTTTCTTCCACCTAAGGTCACGTGGAGGTCGACCGGGAAGGTCAGCCCCGGGTCTCGCCGCTGAAAAGCAATCTCTTCACTCTCTATTTCCAGCTTTGTGCATTAAGGCGGCCACACCCAGTATCTGGTGCTTGCAGGTCTATGCTACCTGAAGGAAGTCGGGCTACTGTACGGTGTTGCGTTTCTTTCCAAACGTTGGATTCTTTGTGCGAGGTTGTCAAAGATTTAGCTGTGTTCTCATGCCCCGGACGTCTGCTGCACCCGGAGAGACAGATATATAGTCCAAAGAGAACATAAATACTGCCTTTATTGAGTCGTATTAATGTCTCGGCAAGTCGCATGACCCCCAAAATGCCACCGGGCGGGCTACAAAGCAAACAAATACTTTTAAGGGGGAATCATTTTCCATTAAAAGCATAAGAGACACGTCAACACAAATTGTAAGCGCAAAGCTTTCAAGCAAAGGGCAGACTGTCACGTCTCAGTTGGAGAGTAAACACGGCTATCTCGCCAGCGTCGGTCGGCAGGTTATTAATTCCCGTCATTAACGAGCAGAGGTACTTCATGCTACTCGGGGTAAACACTGTCAATCCTTTGGATCCTGCACCCTCGGAAGAGGTGATCAATCAGACGTCGGCGTTACATTAGACGTGGACACATGCTCTAGGAACGTTAAACTTTATGTAGAAGACAAGGTGAGCATTTACTTGACACAGTGCAGCGACCTTAAAATAAAGGAAAAGTTTAGACGTCATTTGGGAGTGAGTGGTTTGCTTTGCATCACGATAAGGAGTTTTTGCATCGTAAAAACGGGGATTTAAAAAAAGTACTGAAATAAAGTTTATATAGATAATACTGGGGATTAAGCGATGCCAGTTTTTTTGTAAACATGTGAATGCAGATGAAGTACAAATGAATATGTATGTACTATGACGTCATTATGTTGATTATGTTGATATTGATTATGATTATAATGTCATCACAGCCTGTCAGGCTCTTGTATATTTGTATATTTATATATGTATGTATTTGGATATGTATATTTATATATGTATGTATTTGTATATGTATATTTATATATGTATATATATGTATGTATATGTATGTATATATATATATGTATGTATATATATATATATATATATATATATATATATATATATATATATATATGTATGTATATGTATGTATATGTATGTATATGTATGTATATATATGTATGTATATGTATATATATATGTATGTATAGGTATGTATGTATATATATGTATGTATAAATATATGTATATGTATGTATGTATATATATGTTTGTATAAATATATGTATATGTATGTATATATATTTTTAGCAACACGCTTATTTATTTATATTTTTATTTATTTACTTTTTTATTATCATTTATGTCTAAAATGTCTTTCTGTGTCTGTATTCTCGCCCTCTTGCTAATGTGACAGTGAAATTATACGGGATGAATAAAGTAATCTAATCTAATCTACATATGTCTTGGAATTCTGCAAAATATCTATCGTTTATGGTTGTATTTGCGACTTTGTGATGGTCAAATTTGATGAGATTTCAATTTGGGAGCATTTAGTAGTCGCATGTGGTCTTTGTAGCCTAAATACGAAACTAATCCCAGCATTTTAACGTTTGGCCCAATACGTCTTCCTAATGTAGCCATCTGTACTTATCAGGTCAAAACAATCTTCCCGCCGGGCTCTGGTTTCCGTCTGCGTCTGTCAAAATGTACGTGGGCTTAACAACCTGAAGGAAGTGACTGCAAACACGACCTTAAACTGTTTAGGCCTCCGAGCACGTAAGAGATAGCGGAGGGGGATCATCACTCGTCGACAACCACGGCCCGCCCTCGCTCTGGTCACTGTCACCATTTATTTAAAAGATCTGCACACCAATGGGGGTGAATTTGGAAGGTGCGGATTTGACGGCTATCACAAGTAGCTGAAGGGTTTGTTTGGGTTCCGTTTTTTATACAATCTAAACTACACATCACTGCTGTCCTGGTGAGCAAACATTGGCATGAAATGGAAACATTGAGTAAAGAGAGGAATAAAAATGGGTGATTTGACACTATGTGTCAACAAATTTAAACTACGAGTGAATTTTTCAATATTTTTGAAGTTTTATGCGAGTATAATTGATTTTAAAATAGCAATCTGTGGATGTTAGGATATTAAAATCCAACAGAATTAAGCAAAATGAATTTGGTTATTGTTATTAGTGTATTTTTCATTGGAAATATTCCAATTATAAACAGATTAATGTTCTCTTATTGAAGATAAACTATTCATAGCTAAATTTTAATGTATATTGGAAATTGAGGCCTATTGAATTGATGGGGAAAATAAAATACATTTTATTTTTTTTCCTTGAGGCTAAAATAGCAAATATGCAGGTCCCTTAATTCAAGATGCTGCTAAAAAATCATGCTACCGTTCGCCTAATATAAAAATAGAATAAAAATAATGAATAACTAAAACAATGGCAAATTAAGAGGCATTTTGGCTCCAAACCAGAGAGGAACCATTTTCATTTTGTGAGTACAGTATTTAAAATACTTACATTTTTAACTATATACATTATACTTCGATATTGATATATTACAGTCTTTTGACAAGCTTATAGCACAAATATTTAATCATAAATATACACTTTTTGATCATTATATAGGCACGAATGGCAAGAAGTTTCCCAGCATGGGGCGACCCAGCAAAGACGCTTGACATAGGCCAGTTAATTGCTGGAATTTTAAACTAAACAGGAGCTGCTCTGACTTTGCAGCCTGAGAGTGGAATGTGCTACAAATGGTGGGCCGCTTGTTGTCAGGGGGCGCTAAGGGCTCGTATCCTATTAAGAGAAAGTTACACGGTTCAGGCTAATCAAGCCCAAGGGAAAACCTATCACTTCCAAGACTACCTTGAAGACCCCTCTGGGTTTTTCACTTTTGTTTTGTTTTTTTTACTTCTTCCCTAGCGACACTAAAATGAGGCATTGCAGAATGTATAGAGTGACATGAAGTTATTTGCTCAAAGTCATTCAGGCCAGGCTTTTTTTTGTTTTAGATTTAATTGCTGTTAAAATGGATTTTGTTCACTTGTGCTGTGGTGAAATATAAAATGGATGTTGTAAATAAAAAATGGAGTTGGGAGTTGAATTGTTTGGAAGGTTGTTGACTGATTGGGGGTCTGTTTTGTTGTACTGTATGAAAGAGGGGAACCTCTAAAGTGAATTATAAAGAATGCTAGATAGAATGTTGGTGGATTTCCAAGTTTTTCTATTGCCAAGTTCATTTTTCCCATCATAAAATGTTAAGTGAATGATGAACATTCGCAACGTCAAATCGTTAGTCGTTGGACAGGAACATTTGAAGGAATATTCAAAACACTCCTAAGGGCTAGTTTTGTTATACATAAAACTGTATCAAAAAAGATTTAGGAAATGGGAAAAAGAATTACATTAACGAGTCGTTTTTTGGGGCATTTGTGCTGTGGTTAATATTCCGATAATCATGTCATTTTTTCGTTTTGAGCTTCTTGGGGCGCAATCATAAGAAATGGCCACAAAAAGTGCCTGGTTACAAATTCGATGACCACAGAGCTCAGGCTTAAGAATGTTTTTCTCACTTTTTAGGGAAAGTGTGTGCATTTTGTCAAGAATCTTCGCTGAATTTATCCACAGGAATCAAAATACTGTAAAAAAATGTCTTGCAGTATAAAAGTAAGGATCAAGATCATGTTTTTTCGCCCGTTGTGGTCTTTTTCAGTAGAATGTATAAAAGCTATTTGATGTGGCATCCCATTTATGCTTACAATTGGTACTACAACCCTTTTACAACCTACAAAAAGTCTCTCAAGTGGACATTAAATCACTCCGAGCTCCAAATTACAATTTCAAAATGAGGCGTTTCCCGAAAAATAATTGTTATTTTGTTCACTACTGGAGGCCTCACACAGTTATTGGCAAACCAGAAGAAAAAGCAGCGGTTAACAGTGACACTATTGTTTTCCATTCCACACTACGTATTTATTTTCTTCCCCTGAAACAATATTTTTTTCCAATTCTATCCCTTAAATAATACACAAGTGGCCTCATTCTGGATTACAATTTCTCAGCCCAAAAACGAGAAAAATGGCAATTGCGCCCTGGTCGTCGACGGCAACAAGGTGTCGATTCTACACTATCAATTAATACCTTGTCCGCGTTGATCTTTGCCAATATAACCGCTGACAGAATAATGAGAAGCAATCAGCAGCGTATTAAAGGCCGACTAATAACATAATCGCGCCGGCTTCAAGCCAATCCAGACAGATGAAGTGCTGTTTAGCGGGCCGCCGTTGCCGCCGTTGCCGCCGCGAGAGCCTCCTCGGGGGAATCGGCCCGGATACAGAGCGCTCTTTGTGCGGCGGCGCCCCCCGCCCCGGTGGCCTGAAAGCGGCCGGCAACGTCGGGGGACTTGCTTTGCAGCGGGTCAGAAGTGTTCTGTCGACAGCTCATTGATCACAGCTCATCTTGTCATTCGATCGTTTTTCACCAAATCCCGCGCCGACGCACACGTGGGCGTCACGCACGCGTCCTTTTCGCACCTCGCCCTGGCGCCCTCCGCCCTGGCTTCATCCCGCCTATGTTGGGAATGTAAACGTCTGGCGGGGAGGTGGGAACGCCAGTAAAACGCGGGTTCGAGGGCCGGGTTAACGGGCCCTCAGGACTCGTGAAGATTGAACAAAAGCTCCAGTACCGAGCTGACCGCACAAGTCGCTGCCCGGGTTTTTTTTTTTTTTTTTTTGGCTGGCAACGTCTTTTAAGCTCTCCTGCTGCTGTTAAACTAAGTGGACTTTTATGGTGAGGCAGTAATGCGTGTCTCTGCGAACCCCCCAATGCTGTTATGCGGGGAAATATATTTTTGCAAAGCACAGGGGAGCCTTCATTGTAGGACAAGTCACGTCACCCTGCCAGTTTAACAGTCATTATTATGTGCGCAAAAAAAAAGGACTCCACCTAGGAGCTGGGCCTTGAAGATTGTCAAAAGGTTTTATGCAGGTTGGGTTTCAAAGTGTTTTTAAGCAATGTTTTATGCTTAAATGAGATGTCCTGGTTGACATGGTCTAAGAAAAACTGCAGAAAATACTGAAATGTATACCAAAAAGAGGAGATAACATTTTTGAAACGACGGTTTTCAAACTATAAACTGATGCCAGTCAACATCCACAAAAATATCCATCATGGTATGAAATATGGCATTTTATCGTTACTGCCTTTAAAAAAAATGGACAAAAATCTACTAAGAATTAATGGAAAAGTTTGTTAACTATGTACATTGTTTAAGTCACAGATCATAAAGAATTGTGGAACTTTTTTTTTATATTGTCTGTATACAATACCCAATCTGATGACATTTACACCCGTTTTTTAATCATTAAAATGATAACTAACTCCTTGAAAATAATAAGCAAGGCATAATTACCCTAAAAAAGCGCCATTTCACACAACAATCCTGCAGTCCTACTGTACTAAATAGAATGCTTTTATCGTAATTATACAAGTATATTGAGATTTAAAGCTTTGACCACTTAGTGCACAGTTCAAAGACCAAATGATGCCTTAAAAATACAGCTCAGCTACTTTCTCAATCCACAAAAAAAAATCACAGCAACAACCTTAATCTCCGCGGATGCCATTTCATCAGAAAAGTATAAGAATATCAACTTTAAAAGAGCAAAAATCAAGATCTATTGATGTCAAAGCGGAAAGCCAATGTGTTGGGAAATGAGCGAAGAAAAGATGCGTCACCCCGTCCGCAAATTCCTCCGTAGCAATGTTCTGGAGAAGAAGCGAGGAAATCAAGTCTGAGAATGATGACGCTTCCAGGACGCATTTAGGTCAGGTGGCTAAGCCCTGCTGGGCCATTCAAATGGCCCGTGACTGACCACACAAGACGCTATTGGAAGACTGATCATCAGCTGCATGTGCAACAATATTTGCTTTATGGATGGCTACAATGAATGAGGACTTTCCATGTTTTAACAGGCAGGAGAGTCAAAAGAGGGGGCGCCCTGTGTGTGTGTGCATGTGGGGGGACGAGCGTGGGGGTCCACGTTAAGCCAGTAAGTCGTCATGATTAAATCATAGAGCTCGTTTACAATTTTATTGGGTGGCTCGTAGTGGCTCCATGTTGGAAGTAGAGCATATCAACTGAAACAAACCCCATAGAGGATGTCTTAATCTAAGGGCGTCAGACTCGGGTTGGTTTAATGTCACATGGGCTGGACCGTTTTAGTTATAATGTTTAGATTTTTTTCATTTTATAAATGGATTAAAAGGACTGGATTAAAAGCCTTGACTATTCAATTTTTTATAGATCTAAAACTGTTTATTTTATATTTTTTAGATATATTTTGAGATTTTACTAAATGGTTTTTGAACTAAAAACACAGAAAATTGATTAAAAAATGACAATTATTGATTTAAAAGGGGGGAAAATCAGGAAATGTAATATACATCTATACTCTTCATTTTAATTTGATCCTAAAACAGAAAGTCAGCACTCACGATTGACTTTCCCGGGCCACACAAAATGATACGGCGAGCCATATTTGGCCCCCAGGCCTCCACTTTGACACACATCTTAATCAGAGGCCGTTTTCTCAGCATTTACGAATCACGGCGTAATACGGTCAGACTTGAGGACCCCTTGTAACGCAATTGGAGATTTTCCGCCTTGCGCGGTGACGAAGTGAACTTGATACGCCTGTGCTGACCCTTTGAGTGCGAATCAAGGGTGAAGAGAAAAAGGAAACGCCGGATTTGCTGCCAGCGGCAGACATTCCAGGATTTGATCCATGCGTAAACCATGCCTTAACGAGGAGGTCTATGTACTGTATATACAGCGGCAAAGCTGCGGTCGCGCGACCTAGCGTGTGACACCGACACTGCTGACGTGTTCATCCCTTTAATTTGAGGAGGGGCGCGGGAACCGGAGCGCCGAGCTTTTGTCCGACGGCGTCCATTGTGGCTCGAGCCTTCCCTCGGGGGCAATTAGGATCTTTAGTTTGTTGTAAGAGTACCTAAGTAGGAGTGGGTCGAGCCAGGAAAAACATATTTCGGCTCAAGCAAAAACAGAAGCGCATTGAGCTCCTCGGCACCCCTGGATTTCTCAGCGCCGCTTTACTATTGAGAAATGGGCAGGCCGGCAGTCGGCAGACACAAATGGGAACAGATTCCTCGGGTTTATCGTAACGCATTGGCCGATAAACGGTTTGAAGGTATAGCGAGGTTTTTAAATAGCTAAAAAAATCTTGGGGTCGGAAATTTGCCATATCGTGAATTTTCTCGCATATAAGTCGCATCCATGTATAGGCTGTACCCTTAAAATGACCTTAAAATCGTTGAATGTTATAATTTTTCTTGGAAAAGACGTCCCTGATAAATAATTTTCACCTCCATATTCATGATTTTAATAGTTTTATGCAAGGTACGCTTATTTTTTAAATTTTGTTGAACTTGTAATATGATTCGTCCTAGAAGGGGAAGGGGAGTGGTCCAAAATATAGACAGGTGAAGTGGATGCTGTTTTTGCAGGGTTTTTTGTTTTGTTTAATTAATAAATTATTGTTTTGTGTTTTAAAGTGATTATATGTTTTAGGATTTTAAAGGATGGACAAAGGATGGATTGTTTACACTGTTGCCAAGTTGAATTGTCTCTATAGTGGACACCAAAGTCATTTGTCGTCTAAAAATAGCCCATTATTACGCTTTAGATAGCACAATATTTTTGCCCAAAGTTATCATAGCCCTTCAACGCTGGCGGCGAGAATTTCCTCCATATTTTGACTATGCTTGGGTGGGAGAAGTGCGATGGGTAACGCCATGTGGAGAAATCCTAAGCGCCGCGGCGTTCAAATCAAACAGCCACATGCCGTTTGAGACAACAGCCACGCAGAGCCAACCAAAAGACATTAGTGTGAGCCAGCTTGGTTACAGTTAAAGTACACACACAACTAAGTGTCATGGCCAGAGTTTGTGACAGTCCATGACCAGGTAAGACACCACTAAGACGACAGTAAGAGTTTTCCACAGAGGACCTGGGCAAAGGGGCCTCCAAAAAAGCCCCATGAGTAATGAGGAAGGGTTAAGAGAACTGAACCCATTTAAGTCACCCAAAAAAGGGCGAGGGAAGTCCGTGATGGATGATCCCGGGGCTCCTCGGGGAGAGCGCAATGGCGACGGGAAAGGGTGGTGCTCGGGGAGCAAGCGGGACGCTTAATAAAAACAAATTGCTTTGGAAGATGGTAAAGACTGCCCACTTACACAAGCTTAAAAAGAGGACTTTTGTTGTAGTACCATTGAGGTTTTAGAGCTAAGAAAAAACTTCAGAACCTAACAATAGTGTTTAAATTTGGAACCACAAACCACTTTTTTGGACTTCATCTAGGACTCAACGTAGGGGGGCCACGGAGGGGCAAGAATGCAAGCTATCTAAGACAGTAAATGCATGCAATAATGTGTTTAATACTTGTTTTGAAGAAGATATTTCAAGAACAAGTGGCACAATTAGTTTTTTTCCCTAACATACGCATACTTTTGTGGGGAGTCTAGTTTAGAATGGGAATAGACGTTTAGTTTGAAAGAAAATATATGTACTTTTGAAAATATGTATTCAAATCTTATCTTGACAAAAAAAATACTTCAGTATAGTTAAATATGCTTTACTCCTACCAAAATATGTCTATTTATTGCAAAGATTATTTAAAAAACGGTTTACTTTGTAATCCCTGACATTTAATATTTGCTGAAGGTTAAATTCCCAAATGGATTTGAACAGGTGCTTGAAAAAATGTCTATCATTGTTACTTGTTTAGCTTTGATGGCCGCTTAGTGACACCCGTTACACAAGTGGGATCAGCTTCGACAAGATGTGTTAAAAGAGCTGGAAAAAATGAAGATGACGGAGCAGAAGGCGCGCCAAGTCAATACGTGACACCTGATGAGGTGCTGATGTCCATGCATTACTCTTGTCTGCGAAAGTTATTCTACCACAAAAATGTACCTCGAGTTTTCATATAGCGCATTTTCGGGACTATAAATCAAGTTATTTCAAAGACTGTTGATATTTTACATTAACTGCTGCTTATTATGTCTATTGTTCACTGTTACTATGTTAGGTTGACATGTTTAGTATACCTTAGCATTGATATCAACTCGTACAGCCTGCTGCTTTACCTAAGGTATAGTTTGGAGTGTCTGGAATGGGAAATCCCATGAAAATCTAACACTGGCTTCCTCGCCGAATTGTGGTGGCGTTCTTGGACGCAAGAATCTGGGCAATGCGTCACGGTGAAAAGCCCGAAGCATGCCGCCACCGCCGCCGCCTCCAAAAGCACACATGCGTGCTTAGGTGAAGAAGAAAGAGGAGGTTGTTCTCCAGGACTGACATGGCGCAAGAAGGCGAGGTGAATACAGGAGGGCTACCCTCGTGGAGAAAACAGGCTTATTAATGATTGCAATTCCCCCTATTAAACGATTAGAAATAATGTACAAATGCAACTCAACACATATTTACTCACCAAAGGCGCATTTAAAAATCTAAAATTTGCTACAAAGTGGACGGAGTGCCCAATCAGTATGCACTAAATTCAAGATTCTGTATGGGTACATTGCTTGCTGACGTGCTATATTTATTTAAGCATATTATTCTTAAAGCAAGACTATATTAGCAGTCGACAATGACGTTTTTGTCTACTATTAGTGACCAAGACCATCCAAAATGGGTAAAACGAGATTGTTTTTCTACAAGAAAAAGTGGCTATTGGCGTACACAATTTGAAATGATTGAAAAAACGTATAAATTGCAAATTATGTTAATTACTACATAATGAGGACATGGTTCCAATGGAAATAGTGAAAAATAACTGCCTGGAAACCACTTTTGGAGCTAAATTGCTTTTAAAATTCCCCCAAAAAATGGAGTTTGAGTGTCAGACCTGAAATTCTTGCTTGTCAAAGTAAAATTGAGCAAATTGGGAACTATATTTGCCTGAGGTAGACTGAAAAGATTTAATTTGGCTATGTCGGTCGTTAAGGGCCACTATCTCTAAGCTTTGCCTTCAAGTTTATCTAGGTGGAAATTTCCCCGGGTGTCGAAACACCCAAAATCTCCCACAAGTCGGGTCGTCGCAGACACAAAAATGTCCTGTTTTTACAAGCTCCTTGTTATGACTGCTCGTCTATTTCGGGTTTCTAGCAAACATGTCACCCAACGGGTCCGTCCGGCATCATGGGAACCGCTGGCCAAGACATCTCTACTCGAAAAGAATGCGACGTAATCACACGTTCATTGTTGCTGCAAAGCAAGAATTCCACTTGGAAAAACACAAATACGACCGAGAGGTCCAAAGCGTGAAAGCCCCTTCAAGACTCCACGCCAAAGTGCATAAATTCAAAGCGAAAGGCACTTGGGCCGAAGCGAGACCTGATCGAGCGTTCTTAAAAAATGAAGCGCTCGGGGTCTCCAGGTGATTGATGGCTCCTAGTGGGCCAATCTGTGTGGGATCCCAGTTTTCTTTTATGCTGGGAAAACACCCATGGGGGTATTCGAAGCAAAAGAGCCATTACAAGTGGGCCGCAACGGCGGGATAGACGTACTTAAGTATTACAGTCTAAAGCAGACATGGGCAAACTACGGCCCGCGGGCCACATCAGGCCCGTAGACATTGTCCTAAGAATATTTTTTCTCCCCAAGAATGTGGCAGTAGCTGTGTTCACTTTTATTTGTTTTTGGTGTTTTACAGTCCGTCTATCTTTTTTTAAATGACATTTTAATATTTCATAATACATTCCTTTTTACTTGACTTTGTACTTTATACTTTTTTACTTTAATGATGAGTATGTTAATACTTTAGTCCTTTTTTTTCTCTTTATGTTTCATATGTACTGTTAACGGATGCACTTTTTTATATGTATCCTATTTTGTGCTGACCCCGCCCATCTGGCAAATTTTTAAAAGTCAATGTGGTCCCCGGGCCCAAAAGTGTGCCCAACCCTGGGCTAAATAAAAGTGGCACCGACATTTTTTTGCAGATTCCAATATATGTTCAGTGCAGAACTCTTAAACCCGACCTTTGACCTCCCCAAAGTTAACTTTGGTAAGCTCCTGTTTTACAGACGCTACTAGGCGAACTGTTCATCAAGGTTAGACACGCTGACAATTCACGATAACACGCCACGAATCTTTAACGGAGGCCTACGTATTTGTCCAATGAGATGTCATGGTGACGACTCATTATTTTGGAGATAGCGGACGAGTTGTCTGGTTAACGTCGGAGGAGGAGGGGCTTGATGAGGGGCACCTCGCGGTGAGACGTAGATAAGCGCACTCTCGTCAAATTATAAATTATCGCCGCAGTATTTGCAAACAATCGTACTCCCAACCCGAACTACCTTCTTATCGGTGGACTTATCGCTCAAGATCGGTGGTCTGCGTTCAAGACACACTTTTACTCCTCCGCAGATGGAGATGAAATGTGAAATGTACGTTTTTTGGCAAGGATCAAACCCTGGCAAGTTGTTATTTTTTGTTAAATTTGTCAAAAACTCACTTTTGTTGCCCACCAGGGAGACCACCGGCTGGATGTCGGATTCTTCATTGGCTTTTTTCACCATGGTGTACCAATCCTCCAGATTTTCAAAGCTCTGGTAGTTGGTGATGTCGTAAACAAGAAGGACCCCCTAAATAGGAAAGAGACAAAAGAAAAGAAATATTATTACATTGGCAATCCACAACATAGTTTCTGACTGTATTTTTATTTCTCAAAGACAGTTCAGTTTTAATGTTCATGAACAGTTTGATACATTTTGATTCAATACTTTGGGACTTTTTCTACTTAAATTTCCTTTAAACATTTTTTGGTTCCAAAAAAATTCAGTTTTCAATTCAATTTTTGGGATTTCCAGAGTTTGGCAAATTGTCCAGAATAAACTCTTGAAAATTAGAAGCTCTGCATTCTTGCATGGCTATTCATTTTCTTTGAGTGTAGTGTTAATGGCCAAAAGTCATCATCTTTAGGGGCCTGAAGGAGAATGTAATCCAGTAAGGTGACACGAAGCCTTTGACTGCAGTGCAATTTTTCAACAGACGTGCACTGTCCCAACGTGCGTGCTCGCTCGCTCGCTCGGTGTTGACAGCTCACGATTCAAGCGAATAGCAGCCGTCCTAATGCAGACGACATGATTGATTACAGGATGAACAAAGCGGAACAATAGCTTCCAGGTATCCAGAAAATGCTTCACCTTTCTAGATCACTGTTTCCTAACATTTTTGGCGCTGCATCACACTTTTTGCATCGAAAAAATGTCGCCTATATCAACAAAAGTCATTCTCATCAAAGTTTCATCAGCAAGAATCACATTAAAACTCCAAATTTATTCCAAAATCGAATTTTGTTCATGTCAGGGGACCCTCAAAAAACTTTTTAATGGCAAAATGTTATGACTCTCCAAATATGACTTAAATCTCTGAATATTAGGCAAAAAAATGCTCACAGCAAAATTTGAAGTCCTGAAAATCAAACAATCTCATGTCAGACATTCACCATATTTTGATTTTACAGAAAACTCAAGCTACCTAAATCTTCCTAAATTTGACGTGAATCAAAATAATGGGATCACTATCTTTGTCCAAAAAACATGAGATGAGGCCCAAATGAACCTTATCCAAATCCACCATTTTGACACCGCTATCTCATTGTTATTCTTCGAGGGAATAAAAATCCCCGTAATATAAGAATTGCGAGCAGTTGCGGCGGCCTCGTCACTTTGACACAAATTGTGATCTTGAAGCGGCCTGCTGCGTTCACCATCATTTCATCTGTCAGTCCATCGCTTAAGTTTATTATCATATGGCTCCAGCCAGGAGGTCTGACAAGACTGCAATAATAAGCGCCGGCGCAGCTCAAAACTAATCCTTCCTGTTCTTCCTATTACGCTTTCCCTTTCCCGCATATGACTGGGACCATCCCGTTGCATCTTCTGCCTGATTTTAAAAATGTGTTTGACTTACGTGAGCGCCGTATACGTATTTATCCAGCATTTTTCCTCCCAATGTTTGGCCGCCAATGTCCCACACCTGCAGGGTTACATTCAAATTGCCTACAAGAGAAGAGAAAAGAAATGCAGCAAGATATAGGATTATTCAGTATTTTTTAAGAAAGCGGTGTGGTTGTTCAAAATAGACAATGTGTGTTGTTTGATGTCAAATTTGACAGCAAGTCATTACTGGGATTGGCAGTGAATTGCTTGTTTATTTTAGTTTAATTTTTCACCATCTGTTAGAGTGGTCAATTTTTATCCGGGAAAAAACGAGGAATTAGTGTACTTGTATTTTTATACAGGCGGAAAAACATAGTATGACAGTAATAATAGGGGTGATCCTACTTTGCGGTTTTTCAATTATCGCGGCTATGTTTGCACTACATTATCCGTGATATTTGAGGGATTACTGTATTGCACTAAATAATTCCTATCTCGAAATATCACAAATTCATATTGCAATTGTTGTAATGCAAATTGCACACACCTTAATAGAAATTATGGGATGTTTTTAAGTTAAAAAAAACTGACTGAAACTTGTTTGGATCAATGTTAAAAAGTCCATTTTGATGACAGAAGGGCCGGAAATAAATAAATCTGAGCTCCGTCATTTATGTGAAGAGCTCTCAAAAATCCATCCCAGAATTCTTGCCACCATGGCAGCGACAAGTGTTTGCATTGTACCGCGTATGTGTGTCATAACCTGCTGCTGCCAAACCCGGAAAGGTGAAGAGAATTATGCGCTGTTAAGGAAAATGCCAATAATTAAACCAGAAAATGGCAGGAAATAAAAAAGCCAGAAACCAGCTCAAGAAGTGGAAGCAAAAAAAGAAGAGAAAACCCAAATAAATATTTTCTTCCTGTGGAAAATGAAAGGAGTGGTCAGAAAAAATAGAAAAAATATGTTGGATAGAGTTTGTGCCATTAGACTTTTGGACACGGCTGAACGACTTCCCCCTTTATTTTGAAGGTGAGGAGAGGAAATGTTGAGGTTCACAGTGACTACATCTAGACTATACACTGCGTCAATGTAAAGCCACGTGGACAAGGGTGATGAAGAAATTGCTCTTTATTTGTCTTGCCAAGCAAGGCTTTTACGCTGCTGAGCCAACGCCACTGGCATTTTCATGCTTATGCTTCGGGAGGGAAGCTTGAAGGCCCAAGAGTAAACCTGGAAAATGTTCATAGGATGGGGAAATGCTCACTTTCTAAAAAGGTCTCTGTCCAGATGTCCTTTTTTTAATTATCTATGGACCTGCTAAATATACGAAAAAAAATGAAGACCTCTTTCAATATTGTTATTTTGTATAAAAACTGAGATCACATACTTAACAATTTTTTAATTAGTTTTTGGCATTATTGTTCACTCAAAAAAAATTGAAATGATAAATACTTAATATTTGCAAGATAGTGGTGCAATATTAAATCAAAATCAAACCAAAACAAATTCAATATAAATCAGTCTATAAAGAAGTCAGTCAATGACTTTTTCAGCATTCCTCAAAATTTCTCCCAAAATGACTAACAATCCCTGTGACTATCATAATGAGTATTACCAGCATTACACAAAATATATCAGTTAAATTTTGTGCACTTTAGTCCTATCCTTTTACTTGCAGGGTGACTTTTTTGAAATGTGTTTTTGCTCATCAATTGTTAATTTATCCTTCAGAAATAAGCACAATAAAGGCATTTTTCACTGGGAATGTAAGATTTTGTACCTAACTGGACTATTTTTGCAAATCCTCAAACTGAATTATTTGCTGGACAGCAGGTGGTGCAGGAGACTGGATTTTTTTGTGCTGCAGCTTCTTATTTTTCAAGCTCGCTCGAGCTCTCGGGATGTGCCATCCTCACATATTTGTATCTAACTTCATCAGGGGTAAATAAATTACATTTTTCTGAAACTCTCAAGTCAAATCTACTTTCTTGGTTACAACCTTCCAGACTTCCATTAAATACAAGGTTTTCTGCTCCATTGCTAAAAATAGAGAGCTCAAAACAGCTAAAAAATGAGGCTTTTGCTCATATTTTCTTTCTTAAATTGGTATGGTTGTTTGTTTTGATAAAATCGATACCCAATGAGAAGCCTGGTAGTATCAATAAGTCGTCAATGTCGAAGAATCGATACGACTTTTCTGACGATACAGCCGAATTGAAAGCATGTATTTCCAAGGGGACGATCAAAAGAAAACAAGTGAGATCATAAGAATGCGTACCTCTAATAAGTTGGGGTGTAGCTGCATTGGGACTTAACCAATCACATTCAATCAGGTTTCAACTGGAGTCGGCGGCGCACACATGCCACAATTTAAAGTGCCTCTGATTAACCCTAAATAAAGTGCAGCTGTTCTAATATGCTTTTGGACATTTTTTTTTCTCTTCACATTGATGCTAACCCTGACTGCTATTTGGAACTGCTTCATTATTCCCTCCACCTTCACAAATGCCCAAATTCCAGCGCAAGAAAATCATTGTTGTAGTCCGCAAAAAAAAAAATGAATTCCCGCATTCGTCGCTGGTCTTCAACATCTGTTCCAGAAGGCCTTTGTTTTTCAATCCCCTCAAAAGTTGCGTCCTCACCTCGCCTTTCCGTGGAAAATGTGCGTTAAATTTGACAAGCTGGGCCTCCGTGGTGAGAGGGCTTAAAAGTAACCCTGGACGTACACAAAGACGGTTTTTACGGCTCCTTGGAGACCCGGCGAAGGTCGAGGATGGTCTTCACCAAGTTGGAGACCACCCAGTTGGGCGAGACACCCTCCTCCTCAGCTCATCAACACCCAATTCCCCAGAAAATGGGCTCTTTAACAACTCAAGTGTTGAGCCAGTATGGTTGCTGCTCCACTGATATAGATATATGCGCACTACGTTGACTTAAAGGTGGACAGTTTAGCCCTCAAAGGTGCAATAAAGACGTGGGATTAGTCCAAGTTCATATTTAGTCCAACTTGGTGAGGACAGCGCTTACGACGGGCTCTACCGCAACATTTTTGGGGCTTTTTACTTCTCCCCTGGTGTCTTAAATCAAAATGCAAATGCGTGGTCCAACTGGCAAATCAGGAGAAGCTCCGCTTTGTGCGTACAACTTTAATAAATGTTGTTTTATTAAGGAGGAAAAACTAGAGAAACTTTGTAGACTTTCCGTGTGGCAGATGTTAAGTATACTGTATTTTCCCGCATACAAGCCGCATCTGCGTATAAGCCGTACCCTTAAAATTGCCTTAAAATGGTTGAATTTGACAATTTCCCTCATATAAGCCACCTTATCTGCCACATTTTCTTGCCTTATGATGTTTTATCTTTGTAACCTAGCAATTTCGTCCATCTCAAGTCTAATATATGCGCATATAAGCCCTACCTTCAATTCAGTCATCATTTTTTGGAGCAACAAATACCGCCTATACGCAAAAAAATACGGTAATGAAATTTTATACGCCAGGAAAAAAATCAAGTTCACATGGCGGCAAGTCATGTCAAAATGTGTAAATATAGCAACGGTCAATAAACATTATATTTAAGAAAATAAATCTAAGGAGCCTACAGAGTAAGGTCGTCATAAGGAAAGCAAATGTTTTAGATGGCACGGACAAAGATGAGCCGAACTTGCGGATCCACGATAGGAACATAAAACTGTTGATGTATTTACACTTGGCCGTGCCCGCAGGATTATGAGCGAGGCTGGCTTGGACCTGGACGCGAGTTGTCCAGCGGCCTTGTGGACTGTTTGCGCTGGAGAGAAGAGCCTTCACAGCGAATAAGTCTTGAGAAGTGGCAGACGCGCTACAATGAGGCGCCACCAGAAAAAGAGACATTCAGCTCCAAACGGATGAAGCCAAGCAAGAATTAGCCCCAAAAAGCTCTGGCGAGAATTGCTGGACACGAAAAAGATGGAAGGCTCCAACAAAAACCATGGGAAATATAAATGTCAAGTTGAGTGGAACCACCAAGGTCAAATATAATCTGTTCTGGGATTTTTTGGTTTTCGTTATGAAGCATCTTGAGCTAATTTGCATCACCTGTGCTGTGTGAGATGATGATGATAAATAAATATTAAATTAAGGTACAGTAAAAAGTATTTGCCGGGTTTAAATTGTATTGAAAGACTGAAATGTTTGTGTGCGATGAAAAAAAATAACAGAAAATTCCGTACGTGGTGGACCCATCCTTCTATCATCACCTGGCTAAATTTTAATGATATATATAATAAAATAGACTGTACTCAAGTCATCAGTGTTTAGACTAAGTCAATGATGCGGAAGATAGTTGTCACTATGTGATAAATTGGTGATAAATCACTACACGTCGCTAACATATGGTGCATTCATCTAAAAAGATGTTTGTTCTTTGGATGCAATTGATGCGGAAAGACGTCCAATCCCTTCTCACTTTAGTTTTTATGACGAATGGCTAAGTGTCAACAGTCATTTTTCCTTTTAAATGAAAAAATATCAGATAAATTACACTTTCAGGGCCATTTTTGAGGAAAGACATCCTATAACGGAGGTTTTAGATTACATTAGATTAGATTAGATAACTTTATTTGGGAACTTTCACTGATATAGTAGCAAGAGCGTGAGAATACAGACACAGAACGCGTGTGAGGTGAATAGTGATGTTGTGGCGCATGCGTGATGCAGATGAGTGCTGCTGGATGTCTCACCTGGAAGGCTTATTCTCTTCAGAAAGAAATCCAGACCGATGGTTTGTTTGTACTGCTTCCCAAAGGCCTCCTGAGCAAACCTGGTGGCCAGTGAAGTCTGGAACACAGCGGCAAAACAAAGGAGAGACATCGCAGTCAATGGGGAGCAACAGCAGGGTGCTGGAACATGTTAGATTTCACTTTTGGGGAGATACCACATCGTGTATCAAAAAAAAAAATATGATGCAAACTTTCTGGAATGGGAGTCTATTAATGAAAAAAATGATGCAAAACCTCCATTAAACCATTGATCTGGATGAAAAAATATTGAAAAATTATTTGGAACAATTTTAAAGTGTACAATGTGTTACATTTTAATCACAAATATTCCTAAATTTCTAGGCTTTCCACTAAAACAGTGCTAAACTTAACTGAATTTGAATGGGCTCTTCCTTAGAAAAATGTCCGCCAATCCCTAAAATTGGCTCAATTTTGGGTCCTGACCTTAAAATTGGGAAACCATGTTCTTGTTCCCCCAAGATTTCCCTCCCGCACGGCCAGTCCAACGCAATTCATCACGCAAAAGTCATTTTTCTCATCGTCCTCAAGACCAACAAAGCATAGCGTTGGCGTTATTTAGAAATCCCTTTCGCAGACCCAACCAGAGACGGACGGGCCCATCTGCGGATGGACCTGTCAAACTCCGACGACAAAACCAGACGGAGGGGTGCGTGTCACGTCTCCGGACTGCGGGACCAAATAATTACCACAAATGAGGAAACCTCCATCACTGTCAAGGAGAAAATAGCCAGTCTGCGGCTTGTTGACGCGGCCAACTGGAATTCATTTTGATGGATGTGCGGCTGGACCAAAACAGGAAACATTGGGATGTCTATTTATTAACTTGACATAATATCAACGCCACACCTGAGCACGACTCCATTTTAAAGGAAATCTATTGCATCAGAGGCTTGTTTCTAACCCCCCATTGGCAAGAAACCAATGGGAACATTCCCAACTGTATTAGGACCTTCTTAAAACCAATCTAGGAGCTTCGAAAAACCAAAAAAAATGTTTTGGAGTGCAGGAGAAACCCCCAAGTACCCAGACGGAAAAAATAAAATAACAGCAACCACAGGCAAAGGCAAGAAAACTCCTCCCAGGAAGTCCAAAGCATGGTTTTGAAGACTGAGATGCTAAGCCTCGTTCAGTTTGTTGCCGAGCTAATCGTTCTGGACGTTTATTGACCTGAAAATTGTTTGCTTCTCAGTTCGTCGTGGCCTCAAAAGCGACGGAATCGTGACGGTAAAAAGGAGAATGCGGCTCATTTGGGTCGCCCGAAGATTTAGCGCCAAGGCGGGAATAACGAGCTAGGACAGCAAAAATGAATCCCTCATGCTCGGGTTGGCCTTCTCGGACATTTGTCTTGGCGTGGTGGTAGCTTGGTTTTCCCTTTTTTTAATGTAGGGCCTTTGTAGTTTTTGTTTTTTTCTTTCAGTGTACAATTGGAACAGTGAATGTGAACGCTGGCGTAATCCTGACACTCCAGCACAGGGTCACCCGTGATCCCGATGCCGGGAAATGGGGGGGAGGAGGTCCTGTGAAACGAGAAACTTGGGGAAGCGGGCGGAGGAGAGAAAAAAAACAGCAAAGACGATGTGATTCTTTTGTACTCTTTTGACTGCTAAAGTTGTGTACGAGGATGGAAGCAATAACGGGTTGTGTCGCTTTAAATTTTAGTTTGAGAAGGACATTTAGTCAGAAATTGAGATTTTGTATTTGGTACAAAAAATATTGAACATTTGAAGTGTGGGATGTCATAAAACGCTATTGAATTGTTGAATGGAGATTTCCAATATTTTATAATTCAGTGTTTCCCATGTGAAAAGTATTACCAAGAACACATTGTAATATTCCGCGAGAAAAATCTTAATAATAAGAAATATGATGACCATTGTACTATTACAAGATTTAAATTTGGGTTTAAAGTCATTTTGTAGCTTATTTTTATTTAATGTGGATTTGCAGACTTCAACTTTTGCCGACGTTAAATCTGAGAGAACACAATAATAATATTACAAGATTGAAGTAATATTAACAGGGGAAAAAAGACGCAATATTACAAGATTTAGTAAGATTTTATGTTTTGTGAGCCGGAATTTGTTTGCTTTTAAAGGCATTGACTTTTGGTGACTAAGTCTATGTGGGCATAAAACGGCTTATTGTGTAATATTAGATTTAAATAATATTTTAATAATAATACAAAAAATAAACCCAGTTTTTAGCAAGTATACAGCATTTTTTTCTATTTATTATGACGGAAAGTTTAAAAATGCCTTGGCAAATGATGCCATCTTTGCGCTAAATTTCTTAATAGCCTATTTTGACAACTTTTTCTTGGCCAAATCTGTCCAAAACACACTTGACCGACTTTCATACCTTGCACTTTCAAGTCTGCAATAACCGCTTCAACGCCTTCCATTTAACCCCGCATCCAATCCCGACTTGTTTCAAAAGGGAACAGCAAATATTGAAGAAAAAATTCCCAGTCCTCAGGTGGAAAAATAGACTGGTGTTTAAGTCAAACGTTGCGTATTAAAGCTTCGGCTCTATCCACATATTTCGAGAAAAAAAACATCTGACTCAGGTGGACAAGCCTTCCCACATCTTGCTATTTTTCTGAATGGAGCGTCCGACCGCAAGGCAAAATACCAGCGGAGAATGGCGTCCAAGATAAACCGATCCCATTGCAATTTGCCGGGCAAAGTGACATTAATAGGGTGGGGTGGCATTCAACATGTCAGTCAGCGGGATGGAATATAAATGGTGGGTTTTGCAGAGGCTGCCATTTTTTTTGGAGCTCGATGCACAAGCAGGTAAGTCAGTGATGAGGTGACAACTGGCACGGGTGTGTGTAGGAGTGTGTGTTTTATTAAACGTAGCGTATCTGCTGGGAACTGACTCCGGTGTGTGTTTCTGCCATCCTAATAAAAACAAAAATGGCGACTTTTCAGAATGACGCCATTCATCTTGCAAAAAATCGGGTCAAATATTCACGTTCTTTTGTTTTGATTGTAGATTTGAGAGCGTCTGTGTTTTGGAAACTGATTTTGTTTAATACAATAGTTCAGTCTTTGGGAAAGACTTATTGTAGATAATAAAAGATGTCATTATAGAAGAGGGAAGGCGGCTCGTGCTTGCGGTCCTGCATCGTCGCAGACTAATCCATGAAGTTGCTAATAGTAATGTTAGCTTCTCAAACATGTGGTGACTTTAAACTCGACAATAACTGGTCATTTAGCATCCAGGAAAAAGAGCTTACAGTATAACTACATAGTGGCTAAAAACACACTAAAGCAATGAAATGCAATGTTGCGATGCCAATTGAAAGTTGCTTTTTTACTGTTGTGTAATAAAAACACTGTAATGGAAGTATTGTTATTGTGCTGTATTTATACTACGAACATTCAAAGTTCTCTTAAGCCCTACCTTCTTTTTGGTGGTAGTCTATTAATCTATGATGATCAAAATGCATTTTATTTCATTTTTGTTGCAGTTTCGGTAATTAACTGTTTTGGCTTTAGCCTTAGGAGTGAGAATTTCTTATCACATTAGTCTTTTTTATTTTTATTATTCAATAAGGTGATTAAAAGTGCAATAAAAGCAGTCATATTTTATGAAATCCTCATGCCGGACTGCCAGTGTGTCCACTTATTATTTAACTACAGCTCCAATAGTGCTAATAACAATTCCACTAGTTCATTGAATTAATATGTTATAAGAAATTAAAATATATACATGGACGTACTGGGAGAAAGTTATATCATTTCCCATGCTGTTTATCATCACTTGAATCACCAAGGAACATTAGTGTGGCATACTAATAAACACTCAAACAGCTTGTCAGTGTAATAATTGCCAAAAAGCAGATTTGTATGTTATATTGCCTTCACTCGACCGGACAAATGAACCGAATTCAAAAGTGGGATGAATCTAATGTTGCATCACGAGTGTCAATAGCTGAGCTCATTCCCATCTGTCGTCGTTGAGCGTCCGTCGCCATGGTAACCACTGCAGTCTGCAGACCCAGGAGTAGCACGCCGAGGACGCCGATAACCGTCGGAATAATTTCATTTTATGCATATTTGATTATACGACAGCTTGACATAACTCGGGAAATGCATATATTTCTGACCTCTTAGTGAAAAGTGGACAAGGTGTCCGATGATGGTCACTTACCTTTCCGCAAGCGCCGTCACCGATGACCACAATTTTAAGTTGCCGATCCTGGCTCTCCTCCTCCGAATCCGACATGATGCCGAGGGGTCCTCGACCAGGGTCCGCTAAAGAAAGAGAAAGACCCCTTTTCTCTTATTTCAGAACTACGACGACGCGAGGATTACAATTCAAACAATTGGTCTGAAATGCACGGGCAGATTAACACGAGTGGAGGTAGAGACATGAGGCCATTTTGACTGTACCAACAGGGCGGGTGAAGTTGGTGAAGAATAAAAGTGGCCTCTTCCAAATGGACAGGCGAGTTTTCGGCCAATGGGACGCGCACGAGACGCACTTGAGAGCCCTCACATGGACGGCAATGTCTGCCGTTTTCGTCATGACGGCGTGGAAGCTCTTGAAGGCGTAAACACAGCAGCGACTCGACAGAATGGTTTCGTCCACATCGTGACGTCATCCAACGTTGCTTGGGGACAAAACAAAACCTGAATTTTATGCACAAATAATGAAAATAAAGCTATATAATTGACCGTATCTGCAGAGGTCGTACATGGCATCCCCTCTGGCATTTATCAGTTGACTGATTTTAATAATAAATACAAATATAAATACTATTTTAACCCTTTCATGCATGATTATTTTCTTATATGTATTATACATACAGAGTAGGGGTCTCAAACTTGCGGTTTCTGGGACATTTTAGGCCCCCATTGAAAGATAATTGTAGTTGTATTTGCACGCTTGAATTTTGCAATAAACATCAAATATAAGAAGAATTTCAAATGGATTCGAACTGAGCATCGGTGGCTGCACAACAGTAAGACATGACAAACTTTGAACAATATAATAAGGCCTATTTTTTATAAAAGTTGTCATCTGCCCCATTTTGGAAGACATTTCTCCTCCAATCTGGATGAAGACGAGGGAGAATGAGCACCTGGGATTTCTTAAAGCCACGTTGAAAATCAGAGATCAAGTTCAGGCCTCATTTGTGTGATTTAACTCTGTTGATAAGATATATTATCAAGTGCTAAAACCACTGTCATGTACACACGGTGTATTTGAAAAATAACCCGAAAAACTGGCCCGTGTGTGTATTTGTTTTCCATATTTGTTTGATGAGCATCTGCTGAAAGCCCCCAAAGTAAAATCTTCTCAGATATCAAGAGAGTCCAAATAGCATATTTGTTTGTTGTCATTTACCTAAAAAATAAAAAGCATTCTTTAAATATTGACATTCTTTCATAAAACATGCTCTAGGTATTATGATGTACACATCAATTTTGATTAGTAGATATGAAACAACACTGCATGAAAGAAAAGTTAACATTTTGTGGCATTATAGTCTAATTTAAGGCTAATTTTATCTTTTTTAAAAAGCTTGTTACTTGCATTCATATAGTTTTAACTATGTCTTTTACTTCAATTTCCAATTGCTTAATTCTGGTCTGTTTTTTTTTTCATGGCAGGAATGAAAAGGCCACATGAATAATGTGAGAAAGATTGATTGTAACAAATAAATTTGTCACTTGCATTTCATAGAGGAATGTATACACTTGGATATGACAGTGTATTTTATTATTATTATAAACAATGCGTTAAGATCCCCAAAATATGTCTATGTCAGAGTCACAGGGTGCTGGAGCCTATCTCACTTGACCTCTGGCAGACAGAATTTGACCCCATGCGGTATTCCAACTCAGGATATTAATTATAATGCAATTTTGATCCAAAGATGGCTCTACTTTAAACAAATGGGTTTTTGTTTGTCAGCTAAATTCTCAATTTATTGGCAGCCACGCGGAAAAAAAAAAAAAAAATCCCATTTGTCTCTAATCCCAAACATGTTTTCCTTATTTTCTTTGAACATTTCTTTATTTCTTTGAATCTGAACTTAAACAGCCTCAACAATAGCAAAAGCCTGATATGTTTTAAACATTTTTTTTGAACCATCCAAAAACACAAGAACAAAAACACACATTAGATTATAAAGAAAACCTTCCGCTTTTTTTTGCTTCTATTTAAATGCTTCCAAGAAAAAAAGTGCTCAAATATGTCTTACCTTTGCAAACAGAGCTGAACAATGAGAAAAAATGGGGGAAGGGTTGAAAACACAACCTGCAAATGAATGAAAAGTCAAAAAAAAATAAAACTGTCAATCACTGCAGAGGTAGGATGGAAATAGAAAACCAACAAATGTCCAATTTGAGGTCCTGTCCTTCATGGACATCCAAGGGACGTTTAAAGCATGAAAAGGTAGAAAATTGGGGAAGAAAAAAAAAGTCCAAATAAATAGAGTCCCTTGGTTTTTTTTCACGGGTTCCCTGCGCACGAAAGCGTCCACGCGGGGAGGCAGTACGCGTACGGGTAGTAGTAAGAAGGCTGCAGGGAGAGCAATGGGGGTCTCAGCACCTCTCCGGGGCCATATTGTCTCTGGTCGTCGCGTACCAGAACCTTGACCGCCACCTTCTTGGCGGCCGGCGTGGACGCCATCAGGTCGGCGGCCATCTGCCGACGCTTGGTCTTGTAGCGGCGGTTCTGGAACCAGATCTTCACCTGAGTCTCCGTCAACTTGAGGGAGGCGGCCAGGTCGGCGCGTTCGGGCCCGGACAGGTAGCGCTGGTGGTTGAAGCGACGCTCCAGCTCGAAGACCTGCGCGTGGGAGAAGGCCGCTCGGGAACGCTTCTTTCTCAGGTTGAAATACTCGCCGCCGCACTTTGTTTTGCCGCTGGAGTCTGTGGAGGGGGGAGACACACAGGCCAATGTGGGTATTTTAGCAATGCTTGGGTGGTAATATTTGCTTGCTGTAAAGCTATCGGGACAAGGATATGATATCTTGTTGCTTTGTAGACTTTAAATTTCCATTAAAAAATATATGTGCTAAAAATGAAGTGCTCGGGTTCGATTCCCGATTGGATCGGGGGCAGTCCCAATGCTTCTACTGCAAGAATATTATCGCTCAGAGATATATAGACGTTATTTTATTTTTAAGGGCAAGCCTGCCATTGATGGCGATTCACGTCCAATGCAATTTGACCGCGAGGCTAGTGAGGATGCTCAGAAAAATTTAAAATGAGTTGTAAAAACCTTTACGGAGAGAAAAATATGGAATTTTGACAATATTGGATGTCAAACTTTTCCAATCAGTAATATCTTTCAATGAGATTAAAATAGTTCCCTCATCTAAAGCATCAAATATTACAATTTTGGTGAGTTTACCTAATATAAGATGCTTGTTAGATCAACTAAACGGGGCGCATGAAATATGAAATAGATCCAACCCCATTTTGTCCCAAGACATTTTTTCATCATATCAATTTTCATGCAGAAATTAAATTAATCAGAAATACAGTAAGCATCATATCGCGAGGACACATCTTTATAAACGTTTCATTTTGAATGTTGCATTGCAAGATGCCTAAGTGCAAATTTATGGAATACTGCAAACTTATTTTTACATGTAAATGTTATTATTTCAAAGAATTAGTTGTAAAAAAAATGTGAAACTCTGCATGCATTTGAATTTGACTTTTCCCTAGATGTAGTGGGTGTGGTAATTAAGTCAATACGTGCAGAGTGAACAATTGTTGTTTTTTTTATATATTTAAAGAAATAATAATGGTCGCCATAAAGTATTTTGCAGGGCCAAAGAAAGGGCAGCTTAGCATAGGCCTCATATGCAGAACTTAATAGCCATTAGTAAAAGAAAATATTCTATTCTAACGTACATTGCAATGACAAACTTTTAAATATGTTCTAAATGATAATGCATGTGATAAACATATTTCTGAATGGATGAACCTCTGATCCCTAATGGGAAATTTAACACTCAAATGCTATTCTGCTCTCTCCCGTAAATTAAGTTGTCACTTTAAATGTGAATGTGCACTACACAAATTACTAAAAAAAAAGGAAAAAGATGATTATTCTAAAATCCTGTATTTTTTTAAAACGAACATATATTTATCACTAAATACGCATGAATACGATTGGACCTCAAACACATCATTAACATCCTTGCAAAACTTTAATACTGCTGAAATTGTATTTATACTGCATGTCTTACTATATCGTGCATGCGTAAATGGCCTTATTTTGGCGCCTATTTTGGCGCTTAATTTGGCACTTAATTTGGCGCTTAATTTGGCGATCTTTCCTTACCGGCGGCGCTGTGTAGCTCGCAGTCGCTCTTCCCATGGTCCGCGGCCGCCGATTCGTGGTCCGTCTCTTCCTGGGGACTCTCCTCCATCACGTCCGAGACGGCCCCAGCGTCCCGGGCGTCCCTGTCCTCCCTGTCCTCCCTGTCGTCCTTCTCCGCCCTCCGTCCCTGCGCGATCCCGGCAGCCTTAGGCTCGTTGTCCACGCTGAGCCCCGAGTCCGAGTCATAGCTCTTCTCGGGCGGCTCCCCGGAGGCGGCGGGCACGTCCCCGAATATTTTCCAGCACGTTGTCTTGGAGAAGCACACGTCCAGATCTGGCAAGTGCCGGTCGTCGTCCTTCTTGTTTAGGATGGCCTGGATGGAGAAGCGCGTGAGCGAGTTGCCTCGGACGGCCATTTTGGGGTAAGGGGGGAAAAGTTGAAAAGTCAAGTGGCGTGGTCGCTCGGCTCGGCGTCAAATCATCCGAATTGCAGCGTCGCCACAGCTGAACATGGAAATCCGCTTGAGGGCCGCTTTCTCACTCGCATCCCCGCGGGAACCGGTCGCTGCTAAGTCCGCAGACGCGATGCTGCCCCTCCGCATTGCTGTGCCATCAGCGCGGGATGACTTGGAGCTCCGGCCCTTTTCAAACAACTTTTTCATTTTTTTGGGTCCTGCCTTACCTGTGACTGACAGCTTCCGAGCTCCGCCCCCCAATGGCTGAGAGTTAGGTGTAAACCACTTCCGTATTGACGACCGTAAATGACGTCACGGTGCCTTCACCGGACTCGGACATGTTGTGACAAACTACTTTTTAATATATATTTTTTGAAACCAAAATAAAAACATGCCCAGATTTGCCAGTTTGATAGTGATGAATATTCATCACAATGTATCCAAAAGTAGTTTAGTCAACGATAGCTTCCCCAAGTTCAATTATCTTGAATGCAACCATGTATCACTATCATTTCAACGTGTGCGCTATACAACCCAACACATTAATTTTTGGAATTTGCTATTGCAAAAACTACATTTTAATTTTCATTTTTCTTTCTTGCCACTTGTGTTGTTGCACATAAATAAGCGCTTATGTTATTTGTTTGTATTTTGCATTCCGAAATTGGCCATATGAAGGAGCTATTTTAAAACACAAACAACAGGCAAACTTAAACAAAACACGCAATAACGAATAATTTCTAATGTAAAAAGCTCTAAGCGACTATGTAATTAAGGAGGCCTTCATTTATTTTATTATTAAATATACGACTGAGGCATTGCATAAATAAAAAAATATACTTGCCTGGTATCTGTAAACAAATCAATTGAATGTGGAATATACAAATAACTGATATGTTATTCTTCAAAAAAAGAAAACAGAAATGCATTTACCCCTTCGTGTTTTGGACAATACAGAACATAATTTCTGCAGAAGTTAAATGAAAATGAATATTAAAAATGTGCATACCTCTAAAAGGTCATTAATACATTTTATGATCGATTTGGATCATGCAAATAAGGATATAGAAGTGTTGCACATTTAGGTGAATGAACAAATAAGTTAACTAGCCAATACACTATCATTTATTCTGCAGAAAATAAAATTTAGGGAAAAAATAGATATAACAGATACATCTGATAATTTTAATTCATATTAAGGATATATTTTTTTCACATTCCAATCTATTTTGACTAGGAGGGCAAATGAACGAGAGTCTAGTTCTGTTTTTATTGATTTCATCGTCATTACTTTGACTTTTATCAATATTTTAGCACTTTTTGGTCATATTTATAATTACATATAATAATAAACATAGCAATAATATATTGTTTAACAAATAATCATTTCCAATATATAGATATTGTTTATGACCAAAAATAGTCCATTGCCTCAAAAAAGGTTAAGGTAGTAACGATTAAAAAAATAAATATGTATTTATTTTAAAGATGAAATGTTTTTTAACCCTATGTCTCAATTTTAGAATAGCTTATAAACAACATTTCAATGAATCATGACTTACAATATGAATCAACTTAATTCTAAAGCAAATATGAGACATTACTGTATTCAAGCTGTTTTGAATGGAGAACCAGTATATATTTCTAGTCATTTGTAGTCTATCAACATATGAAAAAATAATCATTCAATGAATATGCGATAATAGATTGACTCCAAACCTGTTTTAGTATTACTGCATGCTCATAATTTCTTGCAAAAGTGAAGAAAATGCATAGGCCATTTCTGTAGAGAAAATGGCTCCCTCTGCGGGCAAAAAGAAAAACTTACACCCCCCCAAAAAAATATGAAAGATGATATGCTTGCACTTAATGACTCTGCCGGGAAACAGTTTATAGTAGTGGCTTCTTTTTTTTCCTCCTTTCCTCTTTCGCAACAGAGACATGATGCCTTAATATCCTAAAATAATAAATAATAATAATAGCTGCTTACCCGCTGTACAGTGAGGAAATCAACTTAAATGGCACATTAGCTATTTCTCTCTTCTTAACCTGCCTCATCTTGTAACTTAAATCTAGTGTTTTTAAAAGAAATATAGCCAAACAGTGTCATGGTAACGCCCCCAATTTTTTAACATCTCATAAGCACACCCTGATCGTCAAGAATTGCTGCCAAATTGTGTTCAGATGGCGTAAAAAAAAAGAGGGGCGGCAGTGGGGGTGCCTGCCAAGACTCATTTGCAATAAATGGCGCCCGCTTTAAAAAAGAAATTCTCACCAAATATCCCATCATCCCCATCTGGATGGCACACTCAATCAAGCTCAAGGTCTAAAAGTGGGAGAAAAGGGAAGGGAAAAGGGGAAGGAGGCCTTTTAAGTGAGCTGGGAGGAATTTCACCCACATGCCAGAAAAACAGGGATGGGGGGGGGGACAAAAAATACATACAAAAAAATGCTAACATACATGCATTTAATTTGCATCTTATAAAAAAAAAGAAACTAGGTTAACATGTTGACGATAGTACAGATTAAAAAAATACAAAGAGTACAAGCCGAAGAGAGACATTTTGTCATTCACAGAATGAATAATCAACTATAAAAATCAAGCTAAAATACGGTCCTATTTTGTGTGGAAAATACAACGGAATGGTGCCGTGTGTGATGGAACCGCCATCAATAGGGAGATGTCAGCGCTTAGCTCGCTTAGCCGGGGGCTCATCGGACTTGAGGCCGCCCCGCGACCGCGCGGAGGGAAGGCCGGGCTCGGATTTGCGGCCCCCCTTGGCGCCGCTTCCCCGGCCCCTCGCCCCGCTGTGGTAGACAAAGGAGCGCAAATGATGAGTTCAAGAGTCGCCATTTTTTTAGGAAGTCAAGATAAACTCACCGCGCCGCGGGTTCGTCTTTGCCGGTCTGTCGGCTGGCTCGGGTAGATGGTTTGCTGGGCTTATTTCTGCACAAAAACAAGAAATGGAGAAATTATTTGTTGTGATATGAATTCAATGCTCCAAAAATTAAAATGCAACTGCCATATTTCCCGGACTATAAGCATTATTTTTTGTTGGTTTGGTTGGGCTTGCAACTAATACTCAAGTGCAACTTATTGTATTTTAATACTGAAGTGCAACTTATTGTATTTTCTGGACTATAAGTCGCGGAACTAATACTATACTTATATATATTTTTTTCCACTACCATTGGCTGGTGTAAATGTATAGTCCTGAAAATAAAGTATTTTTTTCACTCTGACAGAATGTTGTTTTATATCCTCGTCATGGTGTATTTTCTGTCTGACCTTTCAGCTTCCAGTCGAGACGCCAATCGCGTGGTGGCCCGACCCTTCGCTTCCTTGCCGTCCTCATCTTTGTCCTCGCCGTTGTCGTCCTCGTCATTTCTTGTGGCTTCCGTTTTCTCCTTTTTCTCTGTCGTGGGGAAAAAGACGCAAACTAGTTCTTTTCTTTCCAGCCACGAAGGAAAAATGACAAAGGCGCACCTGAGCCATCGGACGGGGTCACCGGCGTCTTGGGCGGTCTTCCCCTCCGGGCGGGCTTCTTGGGAACGGGGCTCTGCGGCTCGTCCACCTGAAAGCAACCCACCCACATTTTTCCTCTGGTGACAGTTGAACGGAAAGTGAGAGATGAGGATTTTAACGTACGGCATCAGCTTTCTTCTCGCCACCCATCTCCTCGTTGTCTTTGGAAAGGCTCGCCGATGGAGAATCTGCGAGAAAATGTCATCCATTTAGACACCAAAAATGGCACAAACATCACATGGGAGGACAATTTTGGGACTTTGGACAGTTGAAGGAAAATGTTCCTCCACAATTTTACTCACCGACGTTTGGTTGGTCCTCTCCTTGCACCTTCAGAGGCTCCTCCCTTGTGTCCTCCACCAGCTCTTTGTGGACATCTTCCTCCTCTTTGGAGGCTTCTTCACTGGTTTCCGTAGTCACCATTTCCCCTTCGCCATCTTTGCCAACAGAATCCGCGGGTTCCTCTTTCGCTTCTTTGCTCATCTCCTTCTCCTCTGGCTTTTCTTCATCCTTGGAAGGTTCTTCCTGGCTTTTTTCCTCAATGGCTTCCTCCTTCTTCAATTGCTGGGCCTCCTCACTTGGGCAAGTGTCCTCATTGGACTCCCCGGGGGCGTCCTCCGAGGTCTCCTCAGTGGTGGCGGTTTCAGTCTCGTCAATGATTAACGCATTGGTCTCCTCGCTGGCGTCCACCACTGTGGAATTCCCCAACGTCTGGTCTCCCTCTTGAGCTTCTAAGGTCTTTGAAGACCTCCTCTTCTTCGGCGCTGGTTCATCTGAAAATGCCAAAGTCCAAAAAAAATGAAGTCTGGTTGGGGCAATTGAAAAAAAATGTAAATTTGCACTCAAATCGATATTAAAACAAAACAAAATGTAACAAAAACAAAACAAAACATAAAGACACATTCCGGGTGTCCTACCTTTGGAGGAGGATGGTCTCCCCCTCCGACTGGGCGTCTGTTCCTTTTTCCCAGCCTGGTTTGGCTCCTCCCCCTCGTCCAAGGCTTTGGACGATCGCCCCCGACGTGGCATTTTCACGTCCAGGACATTTGGCGGCTGGCGTTCCTACAAACCAATTCAAAAGTCATTTATAGTGATTTTTTTCCACAACTAGTCAACTTTCCAACTGACCTCCATCATGGCTTCTTTCCCATCCTGGTCTTCAACTGCTGAACATTAAGGTCATCAAAAACAAAAAAATTCTTTACAATATATACAAACAAATATTACCGCTATCATTGACTGCCGCCACATTTTGAGTGGATAGTTTTCGTTTCCGTCGGCCTCGTCCACGTTCCTGCTGCAAAAAAAAAACACCATTAGTATGGATATTTTGTGCTATGCATGAATAAAAGTTGACCTTTTCACAAACTTCCGACTCCTTCCGCTCCACATGGACATCAGAACTCTCATCTGGAATTGATTGTCAACAAAAATAATATAAACAATTGTAAAATTCAACAATTTTGAGGCCATTTTAAGGGTGTGGCTTATATGCGAGAAAATGCAGTAAATAAGCAGTACTTACTTTCTGGTTGGACCACTTCTGTCACACTGTTGGCTTCTGTGACCGGACTTTGAAGTTCCCCCTAAACCAAACAATGGTACATTCTATGAATAAATCAATAATAAAGACATGGTAATAAAATATTAAACTTACAATTGGAGCAGTGCAGTTCTCTTCCTGGTTTTTCCCATCTAGTGTTTTGGAAGTGAAAAAAAAACAATAAAAAAACAATCAATACTCTATTGAAATTGTAGCTTTTTCATTGACTTACCAGGACTGAGTTCCACTTGGCCTGCCTGTAATTCAGAAGAAATTGTTAGTTTTGTTTTGGACCATTCAAGAAAGGAAGGATGAAAACACACTCACTTCAGTCTTTGTGTCTTCGTCCTCTCGGGTTGTCTCTACAAAGGACACAGGACAATAAATAAATATGTTTTGACAACATGTATGGTTTTATGAGCATACCTGGCGGAGTGCAAACGTGTGGAAGAGTCGGGGTCTCGCAAGGGGTCACATCGGGGTTCTCCTCCACTTTTTCCGGATCAACAACATCTTCTGTGAGAAGAAGTGATGTCAAAAACAAACATTCTCAATTCCAGAAATGAAGTTTTTTTTAATACCATGTTCCTCAGCGGGCATTGTTTTTTCTTCAGCTGGCTGTGAGTTAGCATCCATTTCTTTTTCGGTTATGGACTCTTCTTCCAGAGTAGGACTTTCTTGGGTCTTCGGGTCTTCTTTCTAGAAAAACAAAACAAGCATATTTGAGATTGATCAGCCCTCCCAGGCAAAATGGATTGGACATCTCCTTCCATCAATGTTAGTAAAAACATTATTATGCTATAGACTAGTTTTTGTTTGTTGTTGTTGTCCATTAAACAAAAAAAGATGTCTATTTACCATTAAAGTGTCAGCATTGGTGGAATCCAGTCCGGACTTCTCTGAAAAGAAAACAAGCACAAAAACTTGATAAAAAAGATGTCCGCCCGTGACAGGGACGAACATATTTTCCTGTTCGCTCACCTTGGCTGTCCCATTGATGGTCAGGGGGCGGGGCCGAGAACTCCGACAGGTTCTCCTCTGGATCCTCCTTGGTTTCGTGACTCATGAAACCGGGGGGCAAGGCGGCGCTGTGGGGGTCCATGGAGAGCAGCGCCAGGGCGGCCTCTTTCATCTTCATGTCGGCGTCCTGGAGCGTCACGGGTGGGGCGGCGCGCTCGTTGTCGCCCGCCTCGTGAAGACGGGCGTCCATGGCCGAGGCACAGACGTCCATGAGGGTCAGAAGGGCGTCAGCTTCTGGGGGGACTGTGGGCGGGGCGGGCATCGGGCTCAACTCGACCTTCTCAACCCTGCTTTTTTTCTCCTGCCGACTCTCCTTCTCCTTCTTGTCAGCTTTTTTCTTACCACTTTCATCCACATTTCTCTTCTGCTCTTTCCCAACGCCAACACCCTTTTTCTTTTCCTTCCCCTTTAGGTCCGAAACGTGAGCTTTTTTGTCCGCCTTAGACACGGCAGGACTTTTGGGCTCCTCCTTGGGTTTGGATTTGTCGGCCATTTTCGTTTTCTCCGTTGTTTTGACCCTCTTGGGAGACTTATCGCCGTCAATAGGCATTCTGGCGCCATGTTCGCTTTTTATCTTCTCTTTGGCGTCCATCTTGAGCTTGACCTTGTCACCCTGCCGGTCTTCGTTGTGGCTTTTGGGTCTTTTCGGAACGTCTTTAGAGTGTTTTTCCTTCTTCTTACTCGCCACAGCGTCCACTGTCGGCGTGGGCGTGGCCTCTGCTCGGCGCTCCTCCGAAGAATCCCCTCGTGATGGTTGCTTAGAAGCAACTTTGAACTTCTCCTTCTCTTTGGACTTGTCTTTCTTGTCCTTTTCGACAGACTGGGCCCGCATTTTCTTGTCGTCCGTCTCGCTTTTCTGCTCTTTGGCGCCGGACGACTTCTTGTCGTTCTTCACCTTGGGCTTTTTCTCGCTCCTGTCGTCGGACGGCGCCTTGGCGGGGGCGACATCCTTCTGCGGGCTGAGCGGGACTTCTTGTTTCTTCTC
Source organism: Stigmatopora nigra (assembly GCF_051989575.1). Classification (NCBI taxonomy): domain Eukaryota; kingdom Metazoa; phylum Chordata; class Actinopteri; order Syngnathiformes; family Syngnathidae; genus Stigmatopora; species Stigmatopora nigra. Next base: position 1,758,062 of record NC_135521.1, read on the forward strand.
TTGCTTGGGCTTGATCTTAGGGATGACGACATCGTCGGAGGTGGCGCGATCTCGTTCTTTGCGGTCCTTGCGCGACGGCCGGTCGAACTTCCCTACGGAGCGTTGCCGGAGAGCCTCCTGGGAGCCCAGTTCCAAGTCCAGGATGAAGGAATGCGTGCGGTTTTTGTCGGGGAGCTTCTTAGCGTCGGGCGACTCTTCCGAGACGCCCGTCTTTCCGTGCCTGTCGTAGGGCGGACAAGACTCGGATGGATTTTTCAGTGTCTTCTGTTGGAGGCTGCGCGATGACGTCGATTTGACTTCCTAAAGAAGACACAAAATGTATCGATTTTCTATCATTTTTCATTCAGATTTTGCAAGCTAAATTGTTCCTAGCTCTGATTGGTTGTTTTGCTTGTCTCCTGGTACGCTGTGATTGGCCGTGATTGTGCTAAATCTAATGACGGTTAAAACGTACTGTCTTTTTAGAGGTTTCTCCCGTTTCTCCTTTTTTCTTGCTGCTGGCATCTCCCTGGTTCCTGCGGAAACAGAAAAACATCCCCCATGTAAATAAGAGACTAGAAAATAAGAATAAAAGATTATTTGGAGGGTCACCTGGAATCTAGTTTCCTCTTTCTGTTGAGCGCCATTTTCTTCTCCAGCACTTTCCGCTCCTTGCGAGCTTCTTTAGCTCGCGGCGTCTCCATTCCGGCGGACTGAGAGCTCTTCTGTTTTTTATGATCTGAAAGGGAGGGAATGCCAGCAACCCGTTGAGCGCTTAACGGTTATATTTTGAATGTGACGTCAAATGAGGGTTACCTTGTTCTTCTGCCTGCGCTGCTTTCTGCTTGCGCTTCTCTTCCATTCGCTCCCGATTTTGTTGTCTTTTCAGCAGACGCTCCTCTTTGTCTTTAGCCTGAAGAGACAAAATAAATACATTAGAACACCATTTTCAAATTGAATTGAAAGCTTTTATTGTCATTATACATGAATGAGATTTAAATTAAAATTTCCAATTCCCATTCCAATTCTACTCCAATTCTACTCCAATTCTACTCCAATTCTACTCCAATTCTACTCCAATTCTACTCCAATTCTACTCCAATTCTACTCCAATTCTACTCCAATTCTACTCCAATTCTACTCCAATTCTACTCCAATTCTACTCCAATTCTACTCCAATTCTACTCCAATTCTACTCCAATTCTACTCCAATTCTACTCCAATTCTACTCCAATTCTACTCCAATTCTACTCCAATTCTACTCCAATTCTACTCCAATTCTACTCCAATTCTACTCCAATTCTACTCCAATTCTACTCCAATTCTACTCCAATTCTACTCCAATTCTACTCCAATTCTACTCCAATTCTACTCCAATTCTACTCCAATTCTACTCCAATTCTACTCCAATTCTACTCCAATTCTACTCCAATTCTACTCCAATTCCATTCCAATTCCGTTCCATTTCAATTCCATTCCAATCCCATTCCAATCCCATTCCAATCCCATTCCAATCCCATTCCAATCCCATTCCAATCCCATTCCAATCCCATTCCAATCCCATTCCAATCCCATTCCAATCCCATTCCAATCCCATTCCAATCCCATTCCAATCCCATTGCAATCCCATTCCAATCCCATTCCAATCCCATTCCAATCCCATTCCAATCCCATTCCAATCCCATTCCAATCCCATTCCAATCCCATTCCAATCCCATTCCAATCCCATTCCAATCCCATTCCAATCCCATTCCAATCCCATTCCAATCCCATTCCAATCCCATTCCAATCCCATTCCAATCCCATTCCAATCCCATTCCAATCCCATTCCAATCCCATTCCAATCCCATTCCAATCCCATTCCAATCCCATTCCAATCCCATTCCAATCCCATTCCAATCCCATTCCAATCCCATTCCAATCCCAATTCCATTCCAATTGTTAACACAGATTAGTAGATAAGTATTTTTAAAGGCCTCAACCTGCCTGTATTTTCTACTCAATATATAAATATCTAGAATGCCATTGTTTTGCAATGCTAACTTGACTCAGCCGATTGGAAAATATTGAGGTTAGGAAAGACCCGGCTGGACTCACAGCAGATCGCCGGCGTTCCTCCACCGTGACCTCGTCATCCGAGTCGCTATAGTAACGGGAATAGAGGAAGGGCTTGTGCACGTAGGCTTTGCGCCGAGGTTTGCTCTCTCTGCCTTCTTCTCCCGTCTCCTCGCCGCCATCTTTCTTGTCGGAACTCACTCCTGAAATATTGGTGGACACATAGGAATTATTTTGATAAGCTTTTCAAATCAAATTGTATGTCATAACCACAATGTTGGCACTAATGAAGAGAAAAAGTGAGACCATCAGAAGGTCGCTCGCCATCGGAGGAGGAATCGGACAAGGGCTGGTCGTCGTCGCTCTCCCCTTCAAATGAGGACAGGTCGCTGGTGTGCACGGAACTCACGGTGATGTCACTCAGGCCGTCCAAGTCGGAGTCCTCCAAGGAATACTCTGCATGACCACAACACCAGATTAGCATGGATGCAAAGCAAAACAAGACACAAAATGAAGCAGCAAGTGACCTTCTTTGATTCTCTCTTTGGCTTTCTGCTTGGCTTGGCAGCCATCTTCTTCCAGCTTCTCCTCAGAATGTTTGCCACTGGTTTTCGGAATCACTTTGGGTTTTTCTTCAGCCTCACCTTCGCTTTTTGGCTCTTCCTCCTTCTCCTTCTCCTCTTCCTCATTCTTCACCTTGACCTCCTCCGCGTCTATTTCCTTCCTGACGTCCACCGCATCCAGTGGATCGTCCACAATCGCCTCTGATTCTTCGGTCTGAGGCTTAACTCGGTCCACGTCTTCCTCTTCAGTCTTGACGTCGTCCTCCACCTCCATATTCGCGTCCGGCTCGCCGTCCTCATCCGAGGGTTTGCACTCCTTTTCGGGGGCCTTGACGTTGGCCTCTTGGTTGAGAGAAGTAATGGTGTCCAGGATGGACATGACGCCCGGGGGTGTCGTGGACGGTGGCGTGGACGATGAGGCTGCACACATGAATTTTAATAATTATGTAATTTCCAAAATGACACATAAGAAAGCCTCCCTGTAGTTGCTACCAACATTGGAAGTTACATAAGTACCTCCTTTTTTGTTTCAAATTTGAAACTTCAAATTAATTTGCCTTCAGACCAAAAGTTGCTGTGCAATAGGAAATAAATAAAAGAATCAACTTGGTCTGGAAATAGCGTTCACAGCGCCCCCATTATTTGTGGTGGTCGCGTGGTGTAATTGCAGTATATAATTATGGAATTCTGATTGAAAGTTTTTAATATTATCGTTTATTATTTCACGATGATTATCGTTTTTTTATCCCCCAGGTCTGTGATAAACTAAATGAGGCAGATTTTGCAAACATGGAAATATTAATAAAATAAAAAGTACCATGAAATGAATGAATCAACGCTACACATTGGCCCATCTAGAACTTTGGATAATACACAAGTAGTTAGCAGAACTAAAGTCGGTATCAAACGTACCCTGCTGAAGAACAACCGCGTCCACGTTGTTCTCCGTTGAGGGCGGCGGTGGCGGTGGAGGGGGCGGCGCCGCCGGTTCCTCGCTGCTGGTACCGGGCGACAGCAGCTGATGGACCACCTTCTCCACCTGCGGCCTGAAAATGAGGTTGACTTTGGGGTCCACCACCTGGGCGACGATCCTATCCACCCCCTGCTCCAGCATGCCGGATCTGAGGGGGGCAAGAGCAAGATGGACATGCTGACATCACGGTTTGACCAAATGAAGTGAGAATTGGGGGGAGACAATAAACATAAACACTGACTGCAAGACAAGTTGTCTGATGTTGTTTCGCAACTGGTTTTTGTTCAACTGAGGACTCCATGTGTGATTGGACAGGTGATTGGAGACAAAGTTGTCCACTCGCTGTTTCAGGTTTAGATAAGCTGGCTGCAAAGGATACAATGTTACATTGTAGTATGCAATAGGAAATTAGCTTACTCTTGATTAATCTTTAAAATAATGCGGATTTCTAATGTTTGTGCTATTTTGAAATGAGCAAAGTTGTAGTACTGTAGTAGTAGCAGTACGATGATGGCAGTGACAGTAGTATTTTGGTTGTTTAGCTCTATTGACGAAGCCGATCTACGTTGGACATCTAAACATTGCAATAGTATACTATATTATTAAAAATGAAGTTATCCGATCTTACCTTAGTGTCGACATCTGCGAGGCAGTCTCTCCTAAACTGGTCAAAGAGACCTGCTGTTTTAAGGTGATTGACGATCATCGATACAAGTTGCGGATCCCCTGGTGGTAAACTCGCCATATTTCGATTCGATTTATTTAATTGTGGCCATGGATTTCAAACATTGGGACGGAACGCGGGCGATGTTTTTTGTTGTTGTTGAATGGCGGAGGGTGGCGGAGGTTTTCAACCCGGAAATGATTGACCAGAACCGGTAATACAACAAGGCTTCACCGGTTTAAAAAATAAATGCAAGCAGAGGGAATAAAAAGAAATAAAAAGTGTGCGACATAAATAGATCTTTAAATCTAGTTGTATAATGACAATAAATAATCAATACAATAAAGCAACAGAATTTAGAAAACAGAACAGAACTCTCACCAGTTAATTTAATGATACTAGAAAATACGTATGAAAGTTGGTCGACACGTATTACAGATAAAACTACAAAATCAGTGCAATAATGCTATATACTAATACATGTAATATGCTATTCATCTTAAAATTTCATACAAAAGAACATTCTGGCAGCGGTGGGATTCGAACCCACGCCTCCGGAGAGACTGGAGCCTTAATCCAGCGCCTTAGACCGCTCGGCCACGCTACCGTTATGACATCAATTGAGAATCAGGGTATAAAAACATTTTGAAAGCTCTCAGGCGTACACACCAATTCTGTGACTTGTCTATTCATGTCATTAAATGATTGATAATAATACCTTTCAAAGATGACAGAAAATGGCACTTTTATTTAAGGCAGGAAACAAAAGTTGGAATTGGTAATACAGTGCTTTACTTAACTTTGGGAGGAATAAGACACATTAGCAATAGAAAACGCATGGACTTATGTAGTTTACAAACACTGTAATTACCTAACTGAGGATAGGTGGAATAGAAAATCCATGATCTTTAGCAGAACTTTATACAATCTAAATACAATTGGCCTATTGTCTATTTTAGGAACAAGTGTCATTGCAAATGCAATGCATTTTGGGATTGCACTTGATGCAGGAGATGAAAAGAGAACTAGCACCTGCTTTTTTTTCTATGTACAAACATGAAATCTTCACCACCAAAAACCCCAAAGCACATAAATGTCAAAAATGGCACGAGGTAAGACGTGTCCAAATTGCCCTTGAAGGGCCGTTGCAGCCACAGGTTTTGGTTCCAACCAATCCAGCGGCACCTTTCAAGTTTTGAATGCAAATCTAACAACAACACAGTTCACTATGCAATGACAAATTGTAACTTTTCCAGGTAGTAACTTTGGAACCATTTCTCTATCCTAACCTCCCACAATTGTAAAACTGCGTCTCTGTCTTGCGATGGTTAATCTGGATGCGTTGGTGAATCTGGATTTATTTGGACGGAGCAATTGGTGAAGGCCAGAGTGCAGCATGGCAACAGGACAGCCAGAGAACGACTCAGATTCTGAATCAGCTGATCGGGCCGGCTTTGCTCGCCACCGTCATTCTCTGCGCTGGCGCCGGCGTTCTCCCCCCGGTCCTCCCGCTCCCCTTCACCGGCGTCCTCCTCCCCCTCGGGCGAGCACGGGCGAGGTTGAAAGACTACATCAAAAAACTCCAGTCTGTGGAAGCCGGGAATGTCACGGAGCTTTTTGCAGTTGTGCACAATCTGCTTCTCGCCCAGCGTGCAGGCCTTCAAGTAGAGGCGTTTCAGGTCCTTCAGGCGACTGGCGTAGAGAAGCCCAGGTAACACTTCTTTACCGCCCAGGCTCAGCTCCTCCAGGCCGAGCCAACCGGAGCCCAGCCCCGAGGACGCCACGGGCCTCTGGTAGCCCTTCCGCGTGGTGACGCTCATCCCCAGACATTTGAGACGGAACAGACCCTCCAAACCGCAGGCGCCCTCTTTGGCGGCGCACCCCCGGAGCCCGTTGGCTGTTACGCGGAAGGTGTCGCACAACTCCAGCCGACTGAGCCTCTCCCACGACGTCAGACTCTGCAAGTGCTGGTCCTTGAAAGAGGGCACCATTTTAAGAATTAAACATTCGATAGAAATCCCCGACGGGGCGTGGCGAGCGCTTTCTCTCTCCCGGACGCCGGAAGCGGCCTGCGCGTTCTCGGGAGGGGAAGCCGGAGGGTCCCGCTGCTGGAAGAAACCCGGGTTGAGTTCGCAGCCTTGCAGCTCCAGCACTTTCAAGGAGGGTGGAAGCATCTGGCATGTAGGGAGGCTTCTCAAGTCCACGTGCAGGAGGTAAAGCTTGCTCAGGCGAGGACATTTTGCAGACAGGGACTTGAGCCATGCTTCCGAGAGGAAAGAACCTCCTCGGACGGAGAGGAGGAGACCGTGCAGGCGCAAGTATCGGAGTCCGCAACCCAGATACTGGCGTAGTAGGACCCACAGGACCCGGGATGTCATCTTGTTGACAGCGGAGAGAAAGAGACAAAGAGAAAAAGATGATATGAATAGTTACTGTATTGTGTTGAGTTGTTGTCAATGGCAGATAATTAGGTCACTAGTACAATGCAAACACACAATTTTTAATCAACTCCACAATGTTATTGAGGCCAAAACAATGAACCTATTTTTTGTGCATTCATTTATAAACTTAATAGGGACATTTTTCATATAAACCAAATATGATCATAGAGGTTATATAGATCATAGAGAAGATCAACTTTAGTGTTAGCAAGCTATATATGAAAACTACTCAGCTTGCTCGGTTTGTAGGATGAAGTACAAAAGGACTCCAACGCAAATTCAGTTGATTAAACGCTAGGAATTTTGGTTTTATTGTTAAAACCAACAACAACAAAAATCATACCCCTTTCCACGTAGTCAGGTCAACAAGTCTCCACAGTTTTTGATCCTTTACTAGGCGTCTCCATTTCTTACACACTCTGCAAAGACGACATTTAAACACCACACGGAACTTTAAATCATGCAAAAAGAGTTCATTTATCCAAGATGACAATGGGCAATGTTTATTTTTGGAGAATCAATCTCCGTTAGCTCTCACCTTCCAACTTTGACAAGCTCGCGTATGCTCAAATACGACAGCACGTCAATTAAAATGTTTTCTGGAAGGTAGTCGAGGTTATACGTTGAAAATACATCCATAATGTAAACAAAATTGTGAACACCTTTTTCTTTCTTTTTGGGGGGAGACACGGACTAATATGTGAAAACACAAGAAGTGGGCTCTTAAAAATACTCCGTCGGAAACATCGACTGGTTGACAAGTTAAATAGAATATAAATATATATTTTGGACTAGATGTCTATTGCTGGATCGACTGAATGAGTAATCGTTGTCCATCTTGCGCCAGATCAACCCTCAACAATGTTGCAATTATTTTGAAGACTGCAATGGTTTGATTGCAACTCTGACGTTTACATCAAACCAAGCAGTTATAAAAGTTGAAAAATATGTATATAAAAATACACGGTTATTATTTGTAAATATATGTTTAGTGAATGACTCCGACGCAAAATGGCAAACTATAGAAATCAATATTGGTGCTCTCGGTCTGCTAAACTAGCCAATTACCATAGTTTAAATGTTCAGAACATAAAAATAAACTCTTGAACAAAAACAAACCAGTTCAAATTCCGGTTGAAACGTACACGTGTGAAACCAGATATAAATATTTGCTTAGTACTTCACGGTCATTCTGGCCAACATTCGTGTAAGTCCATCCCGCACCGCGCAGGCGCCCTTCACCGGACAAGATGGCTACGAGCAACGGCGGTGGAATGGAAGTGGACGGGGCAGGCGAGTCTTTTAGCACTTATTCAATGACTTTTTCATCTATGGCGTCACCGATCCGCGATCAAATCGTTGCTCCCGATTCCCAAACTCAGAATTTGCTATCCCCGCAGACAAATCGCTATGATCAGCGCTCCTAATGCGAGTTTGCTGACACAGGCGGCTCCTGCCGTAAAGCTGTCAACTCATTCGAGGCTATATTTTCTCTTCAATATGTGCCGATGCATAGATCTAAACAACAATTCTCCGAATCTCTTGCAAAATGTTTTTTTTCTTCTGTGGATCTGATGGAAAATGCAAACGCTCAAACATGGTCACAGTAGGCAAAAGCATATGGGGTGCAAAGTGCTTATAGTAAACAAATGGAAGTGTTTTGTGTGTTTCTCTCTCTTTTGCTGTCAATCAATCAATCAATTAATCAATCTACAGCCAGCCCAAGTGTCATGGCCTCCGGCTTGACTGGCAGTGTCTCTGTGGCCCTCCACCCGTTGGTCATTCTCAACATATCGGACCACTGGATCCGCATCCGGTCACAGGAGGGACGTCCCATGCAAGGTAGGCGTCGGTCCGCCTTTCAGTCGCCATTCCCCCGTTTACCCTTTTCGTTTCCCCAGTGATCGGCGCTCTCATCGGGAAGCAGGAAGGCCGAAACATCGAGGTGATGAACTCCTTCGAGCTCCTTTCGCACACCACAGACGACAAAGTGCACATCGACAAGGAGTACTACTACACTAAGGAGGAGCAGTGTGAGTAGCAGCGAAACCATTTTGGCTCTTCAATGTATTCCGCACAGGAGAAAAAGTCAATGTGTGCCTTTTTAGTCAAGCAGGTGTTCAAAGAAATGGAGTTCCTTGGTTGGTACACCACGGGCGGCCCTCCCGATGCGTCCGACATCCACATTCACAAACAGGTGAGTGAGGGAATGGTGGGTGGCACTCGCCGTATTGTAACTTGGCATCTGCCTTCAGGTCTGCGAGATCATCGAGAGTCCGCTCTTCCTCAAGCTCAACCCCATGACCAAGCACACGGACGTAAGTGAGCGGCTCGCTGGTGGGCGTGGCGCAGCTCGACGACCAATTTTGTCATTTCAGCTTCCTGTTAGTGTTTTTGAGTCGGTCATTGACATCATCAGCGGTGAGGTAAGAGTCGCTCAAAAAGAGTCGCTCTACAAGAGTCGTTCAAACAAGAGTCCTTTCACAATACTGAAAAGTTTGTCCTTTTTTGCAGGCCACCATGTTGTTCGCCGAGCTGAACTACACCCTGGCCACGGAGGAGGCCGAGAGGATCGGCGTGGACCACGTGGCCCGCATGACGGCCACCGGCACGGGAGAAAACTCCACGGGTAAAGGAAGCTGCTGGATGGCGTGAGAAATCCATCCCTCCCCTAATTTGCATTTCCCTTTGCCATAGTGGCCGAGCACCTCATCGCCCAGCACAGCGCCATCAAGATGCTGCACAGTCGCGTCAAGATCATTCTGGAATACGTCAAAGCCGTGGAAACGGGTGAGACGCGCTCGTTAATTAGCGGCCCCACGTCCGGCTCCTTCTTTTGAAAGGGGACGCCGCTTTTTTTGTCACCTTGTTAAATTCGGGCCGGCCTCCTGAAAATGCCACCAGCGCTTCTGTTTGATGTCGAGGGTTAAGGTACAACTATGTAGATTTAAACCAAAGTGCACACATAACAACAACAAACAGACAAATAAATAAGAAGTCAACATAAACAAGTAGGGAAGTGCACAAATGACACACTTAGCGTACATATACCAACATTTAACTCTTTACTTGCCTGCCCGTAGTTAGACTAGACTGCAGCACCCTCAAGACTTCAGAAGAGGAACAAATGTCTCTTTTTGAAATTAGCCAACACATTCCTATGAGAAAAAAATAATAATTTAATATGCCTCAGAATAATAACACGTTTTTGGGGGGCTTTTCCCCCCAACCCCAACAGGAGAAGTCCCTTTCAACCATGAAATCCTGCGAGAAGCCAACGCATTGTGTCACAGATTGCCCGTCCTCAGCACCATCAAGTTCAAGACTGACTTCTACGACGTAAGACAACCCTAAAATTCCAATCTGTGCCTTTCTAACCCTAACCCATATGTTTTTGTGTGTCTCCCTCCCAAAAGCAATGCAACGACGTGGGACTCATGGCCTACTTGGGCACCATCACCAAGTCGTGCAACAGCATGAACCAGTTCATCAACAAGTTCAACGTCCTGTACGACCGGCAGGGCATCGGCCGGAGGATGAGGGGACTTTTCTTCTGAAGCGCCTCCAAGGAAGTCATATTTTCTTGTTTTTTTTCTTCTTTTGTTTTATTGGGAGGTCGACGTGGTGTCACCGCTCCAGCTGGAGTATTTGGCGATGCCGGTGAACAGAGGCTCTTGTTTACCACTGGACATGAACATATTTTATTTACACTTCGTTTTATTGTCATTTGAATCTGTATGTAATAAAAGATCGACTTGGTTTTTCCATGTGACTCCCCTCAGACGTATGTGTTTTCAAATAAGTCTGTTTTTTTTAAAAGAGCTTGTTAAAAGTACTTTTTTTTTGTTTGAAGTCGTCTTCCCGCTGTTTGGTGGCTACCTTTAGGGTTTGAGGTGTGTTTCTTCCGCTGGAAGGTCAGCAGTTTTGTACGTTTTTTTGATGTACAGGAACTTGACTTAATGACCCCATGTGGCGTTTAGGGAGGAAAAAGCCAAAGGCAATTTGTTGGAGTCTGGGTTGTTCATGGATTCGTGCTTACTCAGGGAAGAGCGTTTGAGGCTTGTGAGAAAGTTTGGCAAAAAAAAAAAAAAAAAAATACCGAAAGATGTACACCCAGTTTTTCAAGTAAATTGGGGAACACCCAGTTTTTCAAGTAAATTGGGGAAAAACGTCTTGTCATGGTCTACAACACTCTACATCGTGGTTTTTAGTTTTTTTTACAGAACCATATATTTGGCCAAGTAATGTAAATTATAAATTAATGATTAAAAACAAATCGCACTGTAAAGTGCTTAACTATTTGTAATATTTATCTCATTGCCTGACATGGACAAATAGTTGCCTTCCAGACCTTCTAGCACAGTTCATGCATTATAATATGCCATTGTAATATGCAAGTTTCAAAATGAACTTCCACATGCTCTTAATATTTCCCAACCTTTATTGCACCAAAGTACACGATATACATGATGACAACAGGGTACATGGGTTCCTTAGATCTAGTGTTTCAGCTTAGAGTGAATAAATACTCAATTTTAGACTACCATGTAAAAAGTGGTTGCCAGAATACTATGTATATTTGTTTCTTAATGTAGTTCAGTCAATTTGGTTCATTTCCCAGGGTGCAACTGGTGATCCGGTAATGCGGTTGGGAATCACTGCTTGAGGGAATTATTGACAAATGCTAACAATGTCGTTTTAATCAAAGTCCGTTCGGGCTTTCGGTAGGGGGCGCTCTACTCTGTCTCCGGCTCGTCCGCGGGTACTTCTGGTTGAGGGTATTGGAAACGGGCAGGGTTGTACAACTCGTCGAGAGGGTTGAAGGGCAGGGGGGCGTAGTAGTAGGGAACGGGGAGACCTTTCTTTGGTTTGAGGAGCGGAGGAGGTACGGGTTCCTCCACGGGTTTCTCTTTCTCTTCCACGGGTGGGGCCGGAGGAGGGGGTGGCGGTCCCATCCCTTTACCCTTCATAGGTCTGGGGGGGCGATCGATCAAGCAGTCGGGGTCCCAGTAAGGGTCACAGTCATATTCCATGCCCTTGAAAGGCCGGATAGGGGCCGGCGCCGGGGATTTTTTCACCAAGACGGGCGGCAGGGCGAACTTTTTGGGTGGGGGTGGAGGCGGAGGCTGTGGCGCGGCAACCGGGGCGGGTGCCGCCTTTTGGGGAGAGCAGTGAGGGTGGTAGCGGGGGTCGCACAGGACGGGCACGGCCCCGGTGGGCAGGTAGACGATGTGGGGCTTGCATAGGGGGTCCTCGGCGTTGCATAGGTAGAGAACGTCGGCTTGGGAGATTGTGGGGGCACGGGGCTGGGGGGGAGCCTCGGTGGCCAGGGCGGGGGGAGCCTCGGTGGCTTTGGGGGCACCTTTCATGGGAGGTGGCGGGGGGACACCTTTCATGGGAGGCGGCGGGGGGGCCACCACCTTGCACTTCTTGTCTGTAGTGGGGTCACACATGATTTGGGGGACCCCCAGCTTGTTTTGGAAGTATGAGGCGTTGGGGCCGTAGGTCTGCTCCAATTGCCTCATCTGCTGGTATAACATCCTCAGCTTGTCGATTTCGTACAGCTGGAGGACGTGGATGCAACAATCGGTCAACATTTGGGGTCCAAATCATGCCCATGTCATTATGAGAGGCCCCCCAATACAAATTGATACCAACAATTAACATATCATCCAGTCTGATTGAACAACGAAGCAAAATGGATTGTGATTTGTGTATTACCCCTTCGGTGTGTCCGATGCTGCTGTAGTATCGGTAGTACGACTGGAAGTCCGGGCTCCGTTGGTACCATTTGGGCTCCAGGTTCCTCCTGGGCCGGGAGTGGCTCAGGAAGTCATGGGCCTTCTCCGGGTGGATGCCCAGGTCGCCGACGGGAACCAAGCCTGTTCGAAAGAGTGGCGCCATTAATGAAGAAGGCGGCAAAGAACAGATGGAAATTGAAAGCGGGCCTTACCTTCTTTCTGCATGGCACTCAGCACGGATTTGGCCTCAGAAGAATCTGTGAGGAAAAAGCAAGATGGCAAAATGAATAAAAATAAAAATGGGACCATGTGTGGAAGTCAAGTGTATTACCTGGAAGCCATATTAGCGAGCTGAGCGCCCCCAACAAAAACAGAGAAGAAATCATCTGGACCCCTAAACAGAAGAATTAAGAAAGTAAGTACAAGTAATATATCGTAAAAGTATTTTATGTCTGGATGTAGTATAGCCAAAACAATAATAATTCCAATTGGAACATGCTTACTAGTTAACAATTTAGTGTAATTATGAAAAGTGAATTTGGTAAGTATTGAGAATATATTGGTTAGGATTTATAAAACTGTATTCAAATTATTAGCCACTATCAACTTTATATACTGAAAATTGTCGACATAATTCATAAATAAATGAGTATGGGATGAATATAGTTTAAACCAATTTAAATGATCACAAATATGGCTCACCTTTGCAGTTATCAAAACATTGAATAATATTTTCTATAACAATATACCATGCATCATATTTAAGTTTTTTTTTTTTAAACTACAAGTACAAAGACTAAAATTCTTACAGCTGAATTAAAGTTGTTTTTTTTTTAACTTATAGTACTTTGTACTGTACTACAAAAAAAACAAAGTAGTAGAGCGTACTCACCCTCTTCCAAAAGCAGTCCTCAAACTTGTTGGCGCACTCTTCCAAGCGGGTTAAATAACAAGACAAGGTCACCCCAAGCATCCAATGGGCTCCCTTCATCTACAAAACCAAAACCTCCTTTTTTTTTTGGCAAATACAATTTTATACACTAGCCCTGGGCAACAATTAAGGCGGAAGAAGCCATTAAAGCCAAGCCCCTGCTGGGAAAAGTGCAACTGGGAGGGAAAATGCTGCCGACTAACACGCTATCTTTGCCAACAATTAAAAACAAAAAAAGATGACAACATCATTGTTTTTAGTCTTCATAGCCGAGAAGCGCCAAAAAGCTGCTTATTAAAAAGTCTTAGACATGTGGCAATACCTGTTTTGGCCCTTTCTAGGTCATTTTTTTAATTGCATTATGCTAGTGACAAAGATATTGCCTATTTTTACTTAATTACCTAATTAACTTCACCTAATATGCAATAAACACTAAAAACTTACCGAAAGTTTAGTTCTGATTGTACATAACCTTTTGCCAAGTGTTAAAAATATTCCTAGCAAAAATTGGGTCCCATCTAAAGCAAAACAAACTTTAAAAATGTGTAGTTGTGCCATTAAGGACATTTAAACCAGGTTCCTAAATCTAAAGTGTAATTTACTGGCAACTAAACACCAATGCAATGATAAATTTATTATAATTATGCTTCACCTGAGAATCCAAGTTAGCATGACAATGTGCAAAAAAAGTGTCAGAATTTGGGGCTCATCTATTTACAAGAGAAAATATTTTTTTTTTAAAAGGGGCCATCAAAAGTCCTTGTTTCTATACAGAATGGAGAAAATTTGTATATTTTGTAAGTATCTAGACAAAGGTGATACGGGTGCGAGCCTGGTTGATCTGCCACACATTGAGTTCCTCATATTCTTCCAGGGCCTCCTGGAACATGGCGGGGGTGAACCCTCGCGAAACACAGCGCTGCTCGGCTTCCGACACGCGCACCACCCCGCCGGCGCCCTCCGAAGACAGTTCGCGGACCAGGGAGAAGATGACGTCGGCCGGACGCTGAGTCCTGTGGATCAAGGATAGACAGCGTCAGAACAAAAAATACATTAAAAATCTATAAATACAGCTCACGCCTTTTAAAAGGCAGTACAACACTGATGATTATCTCACTGTGAAGAAAGTGAGCTGCTTTAATTAAAACTCTAAACAGGAACCTCCATAAAAGAACTTTATAGCTTCCTTGAGGAATGCAAGAAGCCCATTAAAGACTTTTTTGTAGGTTAGAGGACCTTAGGGCGCTCATTTTAGTGGGGCCCTATGAATTTGGAAAAAAAAACAATACAGGGTAGCGTCAAACCTTGTGCTGCTGGACTTGTCCGCTTGGAGTGAATCCTTGGACATCTCCATCAGGCGCATGGCCTCGTTGACGTCTTCTTTCTCCACCACGTCCATTAAGCGGAGGCGGGCCTGAATGGGGGAGTTGTTTATGTTTCAATTAGCGATCAATAAAAAAGGACAGAAAATTATTTTCTTATTGAAGCCTAAGGGACAGCGGTTACTGTTCAAAGAGCTTAAACGGACAAACAACTAGTTTTGGCTAATAATAAAAAATATATTTTTTCTTACAATGTAACTGTCAATACAAGCTAATGTAATAACATGAATATCATATAAATGTAAAAGTGATTACAGCCTATGTAGCACTCAAATAGACATTTATTCCATTGTATTTAACTTTATCGGCATGATACTGTCAAAATTGATTGGCGCCATCTTTGGGGGACTCCCATGCGACGTCAGCTGCGCTGTGCCGGCACTGTCAGACCGAGACAAGTGCAATGCCCTGTGGTATGGCCGGCAATTGCCCAAGTCTCCGCCTCTCAAAACCAGCGAGTCTCGAAACCCCGCCCCCACCCACCCGTAGATCATTTCAAAGCGCGCTCAGTTTTGCATGGGTTTGCACAGCTGGCACGGGGGCTGACTGCCAACCCCGCAAAACTCAGCGAGCTCCGACCACAGTCCGAGAACCGTCCGTCCGTCCATCTCCACTTGACTTGTAAATACGCAGCGTCTGCAGAAAGTGCTGCTTTTGCAGTAGCTTGATGACGCTACCTGCACAAACAGCACTTTTTACAGCCGCGGGCGGGCAAAGCGTCTTTGGGAATAAAAACAAAACAGTGAAATGAAGAGGTGGCCTGGTTGTGTTTGTCCGGCTTGGGAAAGAAGTGCTAGCGGTGAGGTAGATTGGCTTTTTATCACTACCTGCACTGTAAGCACTTTAGCCCACACCGAACTACTAAAGAAATACGTTTCAGAGGGGATCCATTTAGACTGGGTGGGCTAAATTGTACAATGTATATACTTTTTAAAAGCATTCCTGGCTCTCACCAGGGCGGTGGATAGGCGTAGAATGGAGAGGAGGGTGCGGGCCGAGGTAAAGGTGGTGTCCTTGCTGACCCGCGCCTCCTTCCTCATCTCCACGTAGGCGGCGGTGATGTAGTCCGCCAGGGTCACGGGCACCATGGGTTGCTTCTTCTTGCAAGCGCCAATGTAACGTCTGTGAAGAGTGAAAAGAATGTTTAAAAAAGATAATGGGGAAAACAGTCCTGTTTGAATGTCAAACTGGACACCACACACACACACACCTCATGAGCTTCATGTCGATGGGGGTGAAGTGCGTGGGTGGCTGCCGGCAGTGCTGATGAACGTAGGTGATATGCTGCGCCAGACGCAAGTCGGCATCCGCGTCAGGCTTGTCCTGGATCAGCCACAACAGGTCGAACCGCGAGAGCAGGGCGGCAGGCAGTTGGATGTTCTGCTCAATGCTCTTCTTGGGGTTGTAGCGGCCATATGCCGGGTTGGCGGCAGCCAGGATGGAGCAGCGGGCATTGAGGGAGGTCATAATGCCGGCCTGTATGGAAGTTCTAGGTGTTAAAATGGCTTTTTTTAAAAAAATGGGTGGAGCTTAAGCTTACCTTAGCGATGGAGATGGTCTGCTGCTCCATCACCTCATGGATGGCCGTACGGTCTGCGTCCGCCATCTTGTCAAACTCGTCGATGCAGCACACGCCCAGGTCGGCCAGAACCAGGGCACCGCCTTCCAGGGTCATCTCGCCGGTGAGAGGGTCTCGCATCACGGCGGCAGTCAAGCCCACTCCGGACGAACCTCGACCTGTCGTGTACTGGCCTGAACAAGGTGCAGAAAGGGTTAATGAGAGCCCCAGCGGGCCATTTTGGCGCTGTGGCGTACTCACTGCGAGGAGCCAGGCGGTCGATGTAGCACAAGAGCTGGGACTTGGCGACTCCGGGGTCTCCCATTAAGCAGATGTTGATGTTACCTTAGTCAAATGAAGAAAAAGTTTGAGAAATATCAGCATGGGGTTTTCCCAATGGAGTGTTGCATTCAAGGAAATGGGAAAATAAAGACTCACCTCTGATCTTCATGCCTTTCGGGGCTTGTTGAACCCCTCCAACCATCATTAAGAGCAGAGCCTTCTTCACGTCCTCATGGCCGTAGATCTCAGGCGCAATTGATCCGGAAAGTTTCTCGTAATAACCTTCTTCTGTAATGCTGCGCAGTTCTTCTTCGGCGAGCTCGTCGCTTCCGAGTTCGTCGTCGTCGGTTTTGTTCATGAGTGTGATGCAGTGAGCTTCCATGAATGTCTCGGACAGGAGACCCTAAAAAAAACATAGTTTAAATGGGGGGAAACTAAAAAAACATATGAATCAAATGTAAAGTTTCATCCAAATGGAATGGGAAAAAAAATATCACCTGTGTAACCTGGCTGTAGCCGGTGCGAAGAAGCGGCAGGAAAATTCCCGTGATGGCAACATGGTCCCCCGGTTGAGCCAATCGTGTGTTTTCGCCACGTGCGTAAACCGACATGCTTCTGGGAATGTTGCCAACGGGGACCTGGTCACTCTGTGGACAAAAAATATAAAATAGTGAGAGAATGCATGATGTCAAAACATTGATATAAGAAAAATGTCCATACATGCTCCTGAATTCGAATCTCCTGAAATTTGACAAACTTGGAACCTCTGCTCTGCAAGTAGAGGCGACCACCAGATTTGTTGGTGACGCACTCTTGGCTAGGACACATGATGAGGGGCATGAAGGTTGACGATTGGATCTGGAAAAGGTAGACGGTGAGGAATGTGGTGGCCATGGCGGGAGGACTTGCCAAGTCTTACCGGTTGATATGTCTCCGCGCCGCACTGGTCGCACGTATACGTGGCCACGGCCATCATGGGCTTGACCTCCGTGGCGCGGGTCACGATGCCACGGACGCTCACCAGTTGCCCGATGCTGTCGGCCCGCACTTCGCGGATGGTTTTGGGTTTGGCTGTGCTGGAAGGCTTGAAGTAGAGCTCGCTGTGGAATTCATTTTTTGTTGAGTTTCATTCATAGACATCAAAATAAATGTTGTTAAGCATTTTATCTGTTTTGCACCGTAATTTATGCACATATAAACCACACCATGCAAAAATAAATATGGCGTGTATGCGAGAAAATATGCAAACGTACAATCTCCTCATAAGCTCCGCTGGGTACTGGTTTCGAGCATCCCGAGTGTCTGCGGGGTCACGTGATCTCTGTTCCATCATCAACCGGTGCTCAATGTACACATCCAGCGAGTCTTTGGCCACCACCTGGAAAAGGGAATTTGTTAGTATAGTATTTGTTTTAATTATTTAATACAAAGTATTTTCTGCTTACATCTCGCTCTTTGTACTCGGGCAGGAGCTCGTGCACGGCATCGGCGAAGAGGCCCGTGTAGCGCTTGGCATTCTCGCAGACGCTGGCCACCAACTCGGGGTCCTCCACGGTCAAGTCGTCCAGGTCCACAAAGAAAGACACCTGCTCTCTGTGGGCCAGCGCCACCTGGAGGTGCACAGGTTGATTGAACAATAGAAAAATCTAAATGTACAGCTATATAGTGCACACATGATTAGCATATACTCACAAGTTGCACACCATATTTGAAAAATTTCTTTCCATTATCATCCTCGGAGTAAAACTCTTGCAGGAACCGCTTGCATTTATCTGCAAAAGAACATTTTGTCCACAGTTAAAACAGAAAAAGTAAAAGAGACTAATTAAACATTGTTCACTTTTTCCTCACAGATTAAAATGAAAATGAGGATCTTTGAGATGTTGGTAAGGCTAACTAAAGTAGATCTTGTTTGGAGCTAATTTGTTGTTCTTCGAAAAAAAAAGACCCCCCCACACACACACCATCCCCTCCCCTTTGTTGAGTAACACGGAATTCAGTATTCTTGATGAGTCACTCTTATATGTTATGCTTCTTAAAACCACAACTGAATCATTTACCACCATTACGCGGAGTTTTCGAGGCAAAATGACAGTAATCGGGCTCACGAATCCGCTTCCGCATGAGGATGACAATACACAACACACACGCGGTCACTTCGGGGTCCATGTTTTTTTGGGCAAAAACACATCCCGCACTTCTTCAAAGCGCTACAAGTACAAACAATCCTTCATTCCGATGTCACAAGAGCGTATTAGCGAGCGCCTGGTCGAAAATGGAAGTGCCCCACTCACTTTGACGAGATAGTTAGGATCGGAACGTGTAGGTTTGGCGTTGCCGAGCTGGAGGATGTTTTTGTAAACAAAGCAGCACATGGCTATGGTGGCTCGTCACTGCCAATATCCCTCCGCCGTTCATCCGCTTAACAATATAGCACTGCTCTTCTCGATTCAAACAAGCGCCAACGAGTAGCTGAATTAGAAGTAAAACCTAACTACATAATAATAATGTTTCAACAGCTACACGAGCAAGAAATTATATTATCGACTAGTACACTTTACTTTTATGCTAGGCTAACATAAAATTTGCTAGATAATTGTTTGATACTCAGGCAAATACTAATAGTTGTACAGCATGATAACGGGGTACGTTGGGTGTCTCATAAGTGAATAATACGCCATGTTTTATTATAACTAATGGAGTGTATTGGGGAAGTGTGCGAATGTAGTACTTCGTAGTACTTGTAGAGAAGTGGACATGTGCTTGTTCTCTTTGTTCCGACGGTCGCATCCGGGTCACCGAGCAGTCACAACCCCCACCACCATTCCAAAAAACCGAATACTAAATTTAGTAGCCTTCCAAAGATATAGCGTCGGGAAAAGTCTGATTATTGAACATTTTCACCGAAATAATAACAGATTAGCGTGATTGAAAAACATGCACGAATTTGCAATACGCATGAACTGTGACCAAGTCGAAATATATTTTAATTCAAAAGATTCAAAAGATTGTCGATATGAACACAAAATAAATCTGTTTTCATTAAATCTGAGTGGTGGTTGATAGTTTACAAAACTCAGGCAACCTGTTGCAGGCAGCCATGCCGCTACTGAATCAATCCTACCTTTCTCCGCCGCGTAATCTTTGCGCGCCATGTCTATTGACGGGGGGGCTTTACTTCAAAACCACGGAGGTTGAGGGTTGGAAGCCTTTCGACTAGTTTGACCGTTTATTCCTTTTTAAAACGGGCGACTTGAAGCTGCCTGAAAAGTCGCTGGTTGTCCTCTCGAGCTGGCTGGGGAGAAGTGGCGCGAGTCTGACGTCGAAGTCGACCAATCGCGTCGTGAGTTTTAGCACGGAAAAGGCGGGCATTCACCATGGCGGGAAAGCCGCTGAGCGATGCAGCCTCACGTGATCGGCCCCATTTCCGCCCTACGAGTGGCGAATGGCGCGAAAAGCGGCACTATTGAAAAGGAAAGCGAAGGACCCTCACAAGTGCCAGAAGAAAAAAAACATTTCAAATTAAAAGTGATACACATCACATATTAATTAGAATTTCACAAGTAAGAAATAAAATTAGTCTAAACCAACCTATATATAAAAGAGGAACCATTTTCAATGTTTGCATTTTGAAGAAGCCAGTTTAATGATTTCAGGACTGGTGTAATACATAGCTGCTTAACATGCCTGAGTAAAAAAAAAATCTTCTGACAAAAGTAAATTTTCCAGTTCGTTTGACAAATTAAACACTGGAATTTCATATAGAACACTGCAATAATTCTAAATTCATATAATTTTGTTCATATGCCATATAATAACATCTTTTTAATTCACTTGGCTCTTTTACTATTTTTAAATTCCTTGCTGAATTACTGTCAGAACACATTTTATCAATAAATAAAAACAAGACTCAACTTTGACCTGGAATGGTGTGTTTCTTCAGGCAAACAGGTTATCGATGAAACTTGAATTAGGGCTGAAAGGCTGTGTGGCACAAAAAAAACACACACACAAAAGGCATTTTTAAGACATTGCCAACCATGTAATAAATTATTGTGAACCCTGTATGTTGATTTCATTCAAATGACCTTACTATTATCAATGAAGAAATACTTTCATATTCGTCAGGCTCAGCTAACTCCTCTTCTGTATTGTCATCATCTATCTCTTCTTGCGGTGTATACCGGCTAAAGAACACAAGCGGGGGTTATGATTCCGTCGAGATATATTATTTGTGAATACTAGGTTATTAATCAAATCTTACATTTCGTGAGAACTGCTCAGTGATTTCGGACTGATGCTAGAGCTCAACCTCCTGGTGGAAACCAGACGAGCCACCTGTGATCTAAAATGTGTGGGTCAATTTCAAATAAAAGATCAAAATCCAACTTTTTGGTTCTTACTTCAACAACAATAATGAAACGGAGACAAAAAAAAACAGACCCTGAGGAGAATTCATCTTCTGAGGGCAAAACAGGCGAGCTGTTGTCAACATCTGAATCCAAAATGGCAGCTGGCTTTGGCGTACTGCTTGTCTGTTTTTCCTTAAGGGCAGTGGAAATATGCTTTGGACTGAAGCGCCCACTAAGGATGTCACTGCTGTCTGGTGTGGATTGTTTCTTGGACTTTGTCGCTGAACCGGGAGAGGCAAGCGTCAGATTAAGAATAGGTCTCAAATGAATATTGCGGGAAACATGAAAGATCATTGATATTATTGGCAAACCTCGAGGTCTGGTCTTTCGGCGTTTAGGGGCCGAGGCTATCGGTCGACTGCCTACCACGGCCTCCAAATCGGGAGCGCCCGCCGCTAAGGACTGCCGATAGATGGAGACCGGTCGAGAGGACATGAGGCCATCAGGACAAGAGGATTTCAGGTAAGTAACCCTGAAAAGCGCAAAAAAAAAAAACGCACATCAGTACGGGTACAGCTATCAGTGTGAAGATTTGACGCAAGGATTTTGCATTGATGTCGTAATGAAATGATTATACGAGGACATAAATTAAGTATGTGTGGTGAAAGAGAGCTCACAGCCTGGCCCTGTCTCTCGGTATGAGCCGAAAATTGCACTCGCTGAGGATCTCAAAGAAGCCCAAATTAGGGTGGCGTTCATCCCCTTCTTCTTGTGGTCCCCTCAAGGCGAAATCTATGCCGCTCCTCAAAGTTGAAAAGGGCAATGACGTGAAAAGAATGTTCATCATCAGGGTTTAAAAGAAATCTAGCTAAAAATGGCTAGTCTAACCCTGTTACTCACCTGTGGAGGGCTAGCAAAGGTTTGTGAGCCTGTTGGAGGTTAGTGCTGAACGTCATGGTGAGCTTTCTGGCTAAATCCTTAATCTCGTCGACATCTCTCCTGGTGACCTCCTCTGTCAGCATTTCGGAGTACAGCTGGATCCACAGTTATAGCCAATTGTCAAACAAGGGCAGTATTTTCTCACATATATAGCATATTTGTTGAAAAAAATGGAGTGTACGGCTTATATGCACACAGATTAAGTCATCATATTTCTACCACAGCATTGAAAAGATAATGTAATATGCTATAGTGCATATTAAGTGCAGGCCATGGTGGGAAAAAAAACTGCTGTACCTGCTGCATAGACAAGCAGAGAGTCCTGGCACTTAGTATAGGATTGATGAGCTTGCTCATATTAATGGTCTCTTTTATGATGTCACCAAAATCCATAAAGTTCTGCAAAAATCAAACATGGGAAGAATGTCATGATTTCTAAAATCTATTTTTTTTTCATGATCAAAAATAGTCACTTTCCCTGAAAAGGGTCAAATGTCAGGAATATCCTCAAAAGGGTCAAGAAAAATTTAGTTTCATTGCACCTTGTTGTAATGCTTGAAGATGTCAGTGGCTGCGGTCATATCAATAACACCATGAATGACCAATTTTGAAAAAGCGGCCAGGTGTTTGCGCTTCTTGAGAAGAAGTCTGAGCTTCTCCTCCTGCTGATCTATAGAGGACAAACAAGCCACAGGTAATTGCCTTTAAAGTGAAGAAAAATAATGTTAAAACATGACAACATGAAAAGCAATTATACAGTAATCCCTCAAATATTGCGGACAATGGGCTCGTGGCCACAAGAAGACAAAGGACTATATTAACCGCAATATTTGAGGGATTACTGAAGCCAAAAGGAGTCTCTTTGTATCAGCCACATTTTGAAGGAATATGGAATTTTAAAAATTGTTTCTTGAACAATTGTTTAGCCACCTGAAAAGGACACATGGGTGGACTTTTGGACCGATTTTGGCAAACGTGACCCTGAAACAAACCTTCCAAATCATCATCATCAGTGTCTCCCAGGACATAGTCCACCACGAAAGCTGCCATGCCGGCGCGTAGTGAAGTAGAGGGTCTGTGCTGCACTTCTTCAATGGTGTGAGCAGGTTGGCCAGACATTGGACTGTAAAGATACAGGAAGTCGCAGACCAACTCAAAGGCCTATTGTGGAGAGAAAGATGATCCGTGTTAAGAATTACCCGTTTTTGGCATAACTTGCAAAAGTGGGATGGCGATGCCCCGACCTGATTCCTGATCTCAGCTTGTCCGAGAGAAAGACAGGCTTCGCAGATTCGGCAGAAGGTTTGGACCTTTTTTTTCAACGACGTCACTTCCACCTGGTGGAAACGATGAGAATTAACCGTAAAGAAAAGTATATTCACGATAAGTAAAGCCCACCTGAACAGGTACAGAGGGCAGATGGACTTTGGCCCACATCAGGTGGAGAGCAGTGCACTTTAAAGCTGCCACCACCAGCTAAATGTAAAAAGAAAATGGCCACTTGTAATAGGTTTTCATTGGAATTGAAAAAAAAGTCAGAAAAACAAATAACAGACTTCCTCGTCAAGATATCGGGACTCCATCCGGTTTTTAAGGAGCTCCAGGCAAGTGTCAAGAAGGTTTGCATTGCACAGGTCGCTGCCACTGAAATAACAAGTATTAATAATAAGGAAATATAGGCAAATACCACTCGCTGATACACACCAGACCAATGTTGCAATCCTTTTCAAGGCCATGGAAGCATTGAAAACATCAACAGTTGGGTCCTAGATACCAAAAGACACAGATACAAGGGTTAGTTCAGAATTGCAGGGCATTTTGGCTTCATAATTCTAGAAAAATAACCCTTAACCCCAAACACACAGGCTTTAAATAGACAGACAAAAGCTGACTACCAAATCACGAATAGCTGGTTACTGGCAAATAAACCAAAAAAATACATGCTTTGAGATAAAGATTTAGTCTCTCCAACCTGATTCAGTTCACTGTAACAGGAGTTGAAGTATTCAGTCAGGTTGTCAAGAAGTTGGCTAAAAACCCGGTGAGAGCGGGAGGAGAAAGCATGGCTGCTGTCGCAGAAAGTGTTTACAAGTTTGGCGCACGCTGCCAACACAGCGTTGTCGGTGTGGTTCTCTATAATCCGGCAGATCTGGGAGAGGAGCTGGTCCAGATGCTAGGGTTGACCCACATGGATGTAAAAACAGGACATTTTTCAAGTTGTTGGAAAAATGCTAACCTTAGAAGCCCTATTGTTTTGCTAGTATTGAAACAAGGCACCTTTTCCATCCGATGGGACCTGCTGTACAAATCCAAATCGAAGTAGCATGGCATTTTCAGGAGGAGTCTTACCATCCTCGTGTCTGCAGAGTACTACACACAGCATTTATCAAATGAATGCCTGAATAAGTAAGCATTCTGCAAAAAAAAAAAAAAAACAGCCCCAACAATTTAAATTGAACTGGACTACAAATTCATACTTACCTTAGCCAGCAAGACTGGCACTAATGGGATAAAATGGGTTGTGATGCGACACTTGTCTTGTTCCTGGGTCTTTTTTTCCTTCACATTCAGGCTCTTTTGGGTGATAAAATGAAGACAAACATTTTTTGGGGATAAAGAATACATTCACTGCTGTTGACAGTAATAGAAATATAGCCATTTTAAAGAGGAAGGCTGTCAATCATCATGTTTGAGTGCCACTAATGGTGATAAACATCTAACTTTAATTAATAGTGGAAGAAAATCGCAAAGTAGTGAATTTGTGATAATCGAGGGATTACTGTATTCATTTGAACTGGGAAAAGGCGGCAGTGAAACTTGGTAAAAACTCTTCCATGTGTCCCCACCTTCCTGAAGGAGACTCTTCCTTCTGGTGGGATTGCTTCCACTGCCCTTCTAATTGAGCATATCATCAAGTCGATGAGTCCACCTTCTTCTTCATCCATCAAATCTGATCACATAAAAAGCCATAGTTTAGTTTACAATGGATTTTTGTGAAGGTGATTTTTTAATCCTTACCACTTTCCTGGAGCAAAAGATTAGCCATGCACTCCCAGTCTTTTAACCCTGAGTTGGCAACATCCCATAGACTGTCCACTAGGTAAATTGCATGTTCTTCAAACTGTCCATTAGTGGAAAGTCAGTCAGGCAAACTTTTATGGTTGTTTTTATGTTAAATTACAGATGAAAACAAAAGATGATAAGGTATTACCTCACTCTGAATGTGGAAGTTGATGAGGATTTTGATGAAGTCTGTGTTGTTCTCATTGTCCATTGTACCTTTTAGCCTATAGATATGAAAAATCTCTTGAGTTAGAAAATCAATTTTTTTGCCAAGAGCGCGCAGGCTAGGTTAGCTATCTATTGACGTATTTTCCGGACTATGAATCACACAAAAAATAGATAGATAAAAAAATAATAGATGAAAACTTTAAAGGATTTGGGAAAAATAATAATTAATTGGCTCTCAGCTATTTTTCATTTTAATGTTATCACTATCACCACTCCATTATATATTTTTGTTTGGCAGATGCGACTTATAGTTGGAAAAATACGCTAATTGTGGCTTTCTCATGGTACTGTGGAAATGAGTTTTTGTGAGGAAAAGTACTTGTGATAGAGGAATAAGCCGGCTGCGGACGCCAAAGTGCGGTTGGCGTTGTAAACCAGGGGGTAGATATGAGCACACTCGTCTTCCTGCAGGCCTTCTTTCCCCATGGCCCTGCACAAGTGTACAATTTCAGTCATTTAATCAAGGTTTTCATGCTCAAACAGTTTTGGATGTGTCCCTTTTGGAATTCCAAAGATTGACAAACACATTCCTAAAAGGTTGGGGACTCACACATGGATTTGAAGTAGCAACTTGACCACTTCGACAGCAACCTCGGTGTCCTTGTCCATGACCATATTCAGCAGCCTCTTCTAAACACACACAAATTCACTCGATATCATGTTTTAAACCCTCATTTTACCTCGGAGTCTCACTTTAAACATGTTGGTGAAAAGCTCCATTCGGCCAATGAAATCCGGCTCCTCATAGAGACCCAGCAAGCTTCGCACACAATTCAGACGTACCACGCTTTGCTTTAGGAAAAATGGCATTTCAAATGTGTAAACTTAGTTCTGTTTGAGTTATACTGAGAAAACAGTTGCATTTAATCCAATTTTATGGTAAAATACCTTGTCATTCAGCATCCAGCCAAGGTATTTGAGACAGCCATCATTGAGGTAGCATTCAGGGTTCAATTTGATCCACACGCCCAGTTCCTCCAGGCAAAGTGCTCTGATTTCCACTTGCTGGTCACGGTAGCGGTGCACAAAAATGCCCCGAAAGGTGGCTTTCATCATGGAAGACAGCTCTTCTTTATCCTCCAGCAGCTAGTATGGCGCAAATGGCACTTAGTTGTGTGTATGTGTTCAATGTGAGCTTAGAAGGAGCATTATGTAAGATTTACACTTCAATTGCCCTAATATTTCAATCAACATGTTTTTGGAAATACATAAATATTTTTATTTTCTCAGTTTCTAAACCAGGAGTATTTTATTTTAAAACTTTTGGGCCATCAAGTCCTTGTCTATGGTCACCTCTTTGATGGCAGTCTTGAAATCTTCCAGTCGCAGAGTGTCTTGGTCTTCCTCGTCCTTGCCAGACTCCAATTCGTAGCGCCGCATGACGGTTTGCATCTGATTGGACACGGTCAAAACCACCTTCACCATTCCTGACATCAGTTTCATGGCTGAGAAACAGAAGAAATATTGTGTTCTCTTTCTGTTGCCTACCGTTAGCTTCCTCTAGTTTCCCTGTGCTACAACATGGATATATTTTGAATGGTTATGTTCATTTTGATCAAACAATTTTCTTATAATTTTCTCTCAATTCTGTGTTTCTCACATTTTACATACAAAATTGGGATGCTTCGACCAATTTAAAAGTGTTTCATTGGTAGTTAAAGAGAATTTACATATAAAGTACTGCTCTACTTACGAAAAAATGTTATGGAACCAATTTATTTCGGAAGTAAGGGTACGACTATTGAGGTAATTGTGAAGTTATGCACTCAATTTCTTTTAGTGTATTGTATGGAGTAGTTGCCACATTCACGTCTCCATTTTCTAAAGCACTTGGCCTACGGAGTGCCATTAATAGCTTAGTTTTGCCTGAAGTTTTGATGCCACGCGCTCACCGAGCAGGGTACTCGTGTGTCTGAATGCTCTGATTTGGGAGTCGGACAGCCCGGTGAGGAGGGACAACAAGGAGGGAAAGAGGTAATCATCATAAAGGAAACTATTTTGACAGGAGTCCACTAGGATGCGGGCAAATTCGAGGAGGCCCGCTCGAAATCGCTTGGGGGCGAGGCCCGTCCCGGACAATGGGTAGCTCACTGAACCCTAAAAGGAACAACACACTTATGTTATTCTCAGAAATATCAACTATGTACTTGAACAGAAGGACAACCTTGACAAAAATAATATTTGTTCCATTACCTCTTCAAATTCTTTAGTCAGTGTAGTGATGATGTCTGCATTTTCCATATTTTCAAGCATGGCTTTGGTAACTATGCCTGGGGAAATTAAATGAAAAATATACTAGTCAATTGCTTTTGCTTGAAATATAGTAGACCTGTTATGATTTTTAAAAAAAACACTTGCACAAGATTTTTTCATATTGTTGAAACTCAATCACCCACAATGCATCACCCAACCATCCTTTTTGTTACTCCCTGACCTGGGCATCCACAGCACTGAGTGACAAAGTTGATAAGCTCCAGAAATCCTTCCTCACGGTTCTCCTTGTAGTAGTCCAGCCACTCATCAATCATCAGCTAGAAGCGGAGAGGAAAAAGCCAGCTCATCAGAAAATGGATTCGAAGTAAGGGTCGGGAATATTTCCTCACCGTGAGGTTACTTTTTCCATTACTGATTGCTTCATACATGTCCTTTGCACTGATTACTTTGTCCCCTCTGGTCATGGCCTTTTTCCCAGACTTGGATAAGGCCTCCCTGGGTCTCATTTGGGATGACTGGTCAGACTCAGAAACCTCTGGCGTAGATAGTAAGGAGGTACTAGCCGGGCTTGGTGATGTCATTGAATCGTCTTTCTGTCTTGGTTTCTTTGGTGCCTTGGGATGAAAGAAAAACCCCATTTTGAATAAATTAGGATGTATGTTGAAGTTAACACTGTTTTATTGTAATCATACAAGGCAACAATAGTTGGAGAGAACATAAAATACCGGTGAGCTTGTCTTGGTCAGATTTTTTCGCTTGGTATTTTTCACTGGAGGCTCAAAGTCTACATCCATATCTGTCAAATCAGAGCTAACAAAATGGAAGAAAAGTCAAATATAGTCAAATTCATACTGTATGCTTACTTAACACCTTGACCAAGAGAGAGGCCAAACATATTTTTGTGCACAGAAATGTTCTCCTACCAGTAAAACTCGTCACTTGACATGGTTGATTTTTAATGAAGTATTCCAGTTGGTTATGAATTTTGGACCGTTTACCTGATATATAATGACACAAAAGAACAAGAGAAATATGCTTGGATCAACGCAATGAAAACACCTTAACTTTTGCCTCTGTGCTATTTGAGTTTACTGTTTTTAAATTATAGCACGAGTACCAGTATAGTAAATATTTTATTCAACGTAAAACATTTTAAATCAGAGCTTAACAGCTCGTTTCGTCTCATTACAAAACATTTACATTTAAACCACACTTTAGGCCCTTAATTCGGCCTCCAAAAAATTAGGTCACCAGCCACGACATAATTAATAACTGTTACTTAACTATATATCCAGATAACTTTGAGAGGAATAGTAATATAATTGTATTAAGATGTGCACTTACCGACTTTCTTTAATTTTTACCAAGTGGCCGAAAGACTTGTATGAATAAGTACAAGACTCCGGATTGGTCAGAACCTGATCAGCTGTAGCTATGATTGGTCCTTGGGAATTAGCCCTGTTGCCATGGTTGTCTGGGACCGAATAGTACATTAGGGACCAACTAACAAATCTAACTGAATAAACATTAAACAGAAAATTAGTATATATATTATTTTGTAAAATAATTTGCCTATACTATTTATTTTAAATGTATGAGTATAGTTTACGTGTAATACACACCGTTTTTGCCGTATACATTGCTGTAATAAGATCACTCGTCGAGAGGGGGAAGCATTTTGAAAAACGCCGCCAAACTATTTTTGACCGTAGAAGAAGAGTTTAACGCCCAATCAGAGCGCAGTTTCGAATTAACCCGGAACTCTGCAAAGCGCTCGAATACGATGCTAAGGTAACATTGGGTATAAATATATTTTGGGGAATCAGACATTGTTACATGACCAGCAGCTGTTTTTAAATGTATTGCCAATGAGTTTGTAATGGTTGCGGTTACAGGATGTCCTGTCACAGCAGTGTAATACGCGTGGATGCATCAACTGCAGACCAAGCACCCAAAGAGCCACTTCACCTGATCCCTTGTGAAATTGAACACAATGGACCTGCACATATCTCTCAATTCTTTAATGCTGCCATAAAGGATCGAAAACATGGTGCAGTAAACTTTGCGCAATATCCCTGCGCCCAGCATCCAATTTTAATGTTTCTTTTACATTACAGAGAAGACCGTTTCACTTAGGGGTCGAGGCCTCAAAGGTCAGGAGGTCAACTGTCCCCAAGGCTACACTGGCATGGTGCTCAGAGAGATCAACAAGCCTAGTTCAGATCAAGAGGTAGACCAGTCCCAGTGGTTTTTTTCACTCAGACTATAGAAATACTTTCAAAACTAATTATTTTTGATGTAATCTTTTTTTCCATAGGACAGGACCCTGACAATGTCCTCCTTGTTTGACAAGGTGACCTATTGGAACCTCGAGACGCCCCCTAACTCGGATGATGCTGTGGTGATGGCGATGGACTGGCCTGAGCTTGCTGAAGCGGTACCGATATTAAGAATGTTTATGCTTTCCAAGATGTGCCCCCAATTGACATGTAATTGTTTTTTTGCCCAGATTCACGGAGCTGTGGAGGACTAAATGAGCAAGTTGGGTGGTAGAAATGCCAAATTTCTGCAGGTGGCTGGCCATCGTCCAGAGCAATGACTAATTGTTACAAAGCTGAGAACATATTGTTTTATTTTTTTGTATTATGTGAATAAATTTGTAATGAAATAACAAATTGGTATACTGTTTGTTTTCATTTTGACAATTTTTGGGCAAAATCCAACCATTTAATTAATAATTTTCATATTACGGAGGATTGAGAAATTAAAAGCTTCCTATTCATTCCTCCTGTAAAAGTCAACAACACATAGAATCACGTTTAGGGGCATAACACAAGAATGTCTACAGTCAAATATGTGCTGTAGACATCTAAAACTACTAAAATTCATACCTAATATTTAGAAAATTCCCCGAGTATGACAAAGTCCTCTAAATTGTTAGACTGTAATTGATAAGAAAATTAACTAGCATTGAATCAAGTTGAACAGTTGGGTTGTTGATGGACATTAGCTTGAGAGCTAACGGGATAGCTTGCTAGCTTAGCGGCGGCGGTTGTGGATTTTGCGGTTGATCATCAGTTTTGCTGCGTTTGGGTGGCATGGTCTGGTCGTGAACCTTGCGAAGATGTCGATAAAGATCCCCTGACTGCGTGTAGCTGCGGTAGCAAAAACGGCACTCGTAGGGGCGCTCCTTGGTGTGCACGATGGCGTGGCGTCTCAGCGTGTACGTGCACGAGAAGGTTTTTCCGCAGACGCAGCACGTCGGGACGTCCTCCGTCACATTGTCCCGAAAGTCTGTTAAAAAGCTAGCCTGGCTCTCGGAAGATTCTGGCGTAGTGAGTGGAGGTTGAAGGAATGAGGCAGTCAGCGGAGAAGAGGAAAAAGAGTGGTCGCCAGTCATTTGCTGGGAAGGGTCAAAGTCATCATCCATTTCCACCATTGGGCCACTCGCTTCGTATTGCTCCTCCACTTTGACTTTTGGGTGGCCGCAATCATTGAGAGCAGAAGTGCTCCCTGTGTCGCTGACATTCTGAAACGTGGAGAAGAGGGAGTCCTGGCCTTCACTTTGACCAGCCTGGAATTCCAAGAACCGGGAAGATGAGGAAGGCTGCTGGTTGACGCTGTTGCTGAAACATAGACAATTGCAATGGTTATACTGACATATTTCATTATATCTTAGGTTCCCTTTTTAAGAAAATTAGAATGGAGATCATCATATCAGTCAGTACCTGTACTCAGTGGTGCTGCATGGACTGGAGAGACCTGAGTATTGCTCCTGACTGCCACTCCTTAACCCATCTGGACCTTCCGGCTGCCCCACAGCGCCTCCTTGCGTCGATTGTCTTCCACAATGGAGCTGAGGAGGGGCATCCATGCCAGGTTGAGTGGTGTCAGCGAGATCGGGACTCGGGGGAGGTTGAACTTGTGCTTCTGATGAATCTCTATCATTCCTGTACTCAGACTTGACAAATTCTGACGGATGTGCCATTAAGGGCGCTTGTGAGAGACTTGTTGTCATGGTGATGGGCTTCAAGTGATCTACTGCGATGCTTACAACCCCAAGCTCAGTTCCACCGTCACCCTCATCTTCTCTCCCTGGCTCCATTAGCTTCCTCGGCCCAGTGCTCTCCTCACAGCGAGTGCTATCCGCTTCAGCCAGAGGCCCTCGTCTCCGCAGTTTACTTTTGCAGACCCTAACCACCTCGTTCATGTGGAGGAAGCTAGCCGCCGCTAATATATCCTCCACTGGAGAAGCCTCCTCCAGCTGAAGCACCCCTTCATAAACAAAGTCCAAAAGTAGGCTAAAGGCGGTCGCCGTGACGATGTCGCTGTCCAGCGTGACGGAGCTGCCCGACGTATTTGTGCCAGAGCTGTTGAGGGGATCCGAGTAATACATTTGGAAGAAAGGCGAACAGGAGGCCAGGACTGCCCGGTGAGCCAGGAAACGGGATGAGCCCACCATGATGGTGCAGTCGCACAAGAAGCCACGCTGCTGTTGACAGTGGAGAGCTGAAAGAAGCTGCCGGGAGTGCTGAGGAAACTCCATGATCTGATGAGAAAGAAGGAGGTTTCGATATTTAGTTTTGAATGTTTAGTGGTTTGATGCTCCAGCACCCCCCGCGAGCCCCGTGAGGATAAAGCGGTTCAAAAAAATGAATGTTTAGTGGTTTGAATTACAGCAGCCTAAATACACAATGGCACTGAAAACAGTCAACGATTAACTGAATCGGATCCAATTTTTGACCAAATCAAGTATAAAAATAGCAGTATTGGGTGCCGATACGCACAACGAGGATTAGATTTGGATATCAGGCACTAGAATTAGCTTAATGCACCACTTGTAAATATTGTTTCATTGTTTGTCGTTCTTTTGTGCCTAAAAAAAGGGAACATTGTGGTCTTACCTTTAAAGCCTTACCGTTCAGCAAGTGTTTTATTCCGCTACTCTCCTCTTTTTGTGTGCAGCGGCCATATGCCGGAAGTGCTTGCTTGTTGACATTGTCACGTGACGTTTATTCCTGTCGTCCAGTCTCGTCTCAGCTGTCGAGCCGAGAAAAACATTCAATGTAACAGCTATTCCTATGTTTTCTCAATACGAAAATGGAATCTGACAAAATCGGAAAAAGAGGAAAGAGAGGGACTCGTGGTGGTCCTGAGGTGAGTTGCGGCTATTTGCTGGATTAAGTTGCGAGTAGACATCTAATGAGTACAGGTATAAAATCTAAAAACAATCATTACGGTCGCTTTAAATATACGTCATATCACCGATGACCTAATTTTAGACATTCGCACTCTGTTGTGCTTTTCATTTTTACCACAAGACGGCACTAACACTGAGCTGCCTAAAAATTTAGTTTTTGGCCTGAAAACCTTAATCATAACCTCCACCTGTTGCAGAACATTAATAATTATTTACCCCCCCCCCCAAAAAAAATGGTTAGTTTGAACATTAAATGTTTTGTTTTGCAGAATAATAACAGAATGTATATGCTCTCCACTTCCAGGATAAAGATGTCAAATTGTCCAAAACGTTGTCCTATGCTCTTCGCCATGGAGCCAATGAAATGGGTTTACACTTAAATTCAGGTGAGTTAGAAACAACTGCTTCTTACAGTGTAACAAATGACATTTGTGCTAACTTTTCTAGATGGCTACATATATGTTGACGACATCTTGGCTCACTCGCAGTTCCGATCATACAAACTGGACGATATTACGAGAGTGGTGGCAAAAAATGACAAGCAGCGTTTTAAGCTTTGCCCTCACCCGGAAAATTCCCGCTTGCAGATACGAGCCAATCAGGGTCATACCGTGCAGGTAGGAGTCGGATGGGTAACTTTCTGCTTATATCTGATTTGTACTCGTGAGCTATGGATGGTAACATTGATTGGATGTGTGTGGCCAGGTCGCCGATTTGGAGTTGAAGCCGGTTCTGGTCGGTTCTCCCGATTGTCCCGCCGAGGCTGTTCACGGCTCATACATGCGGAACTGGGCCGCCATCCGGCGGGAGGGTTTGAGTCGGATGAGGAGGACGCACATTCATCTGGCTCCAGGCTTGCCGCAAGAAAATGGCGTCATAAGTGGTGGGCCTTTTAAGAATGATTCACTAGCCAACATCATTCCAACATTAACAGAGGAAAAAAATGTAGTAAAGACACGATAATCGAGGGATTACTGTAATCTGATGTAGGATTCAAACCAGCAACATTGATGGGAAACAAATGTGTATACAATTCCAATACTTTTTATTTAATAATTTTTCTTGATTTTCACTAGGTATGAGAAGAGACTGCGATCTGGCTATTTTTATCGATGTACCCAAAGCTCTTGCTGGTAAGATTGTACACAGTAGAACACCATCAGGTAGTTAGTTATCCCATTAACTAAGTCAATTGACATGTCTGTATTTGACTTTGCAGATGGGATTGAGTTCTTTTGGTCAGAGAACCACGTTTTGCTGACAGCGGGAAACGCAGAGGGAAAACTACCAGCGGAATACTTCAGCCGAGCTTTACGACTCAAGCCCACAAGTAAGACATTACGTGAATGTCCATTTTTGATGATGTAAAGATGGAATGACTCTTTTTTAGGGAGTATCCTGCCACTGTAATACCATCTGAAGCTGTATCAACTCGTTCAAAAGGCCATCATATCCTAGCTTTATACCCAAATAAATGTTTCTAAACCATATTATCATGCAATGAAAATCTTCAATGTCTCTCTGAACGCCAGTAAAGATGAATATGCTCAATTCATTTTAATTAAAAGTACAACAAGATCAGTGGGTGTGGCCAAGTACTACAGCGCCTCGTGTCCTCCAGTAAGCTTGTGGAAGAGTTCCTCGTCCAATTGGTCGCTCTTGTGGCGACTGCGCGTGGACATGAAGATGTAGCCGCCGATGAACTCGTGCACGATTTTGCAGTCGGCCGTCACGCAGCTGAAGGCCACGTTAATGTTCCCCTCAAATTCAATGGCCACCTGTTCGAATGCATCAATTTTATGTTTGTTTGTCTTTGAACCCGCACTTTCAAAACAGACTACGCTGAAGTTGTTGGTTAAAATTCCGCACCTGTCGAATGTCCCAGTTGACGTTCCATTGCTTCATGTTGTTGTAACGCCAAGTCTTCACCACGTCGCCCACGCCCAAATCGATGCGGATCAGGCGATTGGGAGCGATGCCCAAGACCTCGTCTTTACGGCTTCCTTTGAACCTGTTCCACAACAAATGCAACACTCTTATGTCCGGCCCTTCAGTAGAAAGTATGGAATATAGCAAATAAACTTAAAAGTCAACCTGACAACAACGTAAGAGAGGCCAAAGTCGGGCAAGGCCTGCCAGATCTGCAGAAAGCGGGAGACGGCATCTACCAGTGAGAGTTGGGCCACATTCTGGTACGCGTCCAGGATACGTGGCGTCAGCTGCGTGGGCAGACATGGTAAGAATCCTCAAATTAACTTAGCAATGCATGGCATAGCATTGCGTAGCATAACATAGCATAATATAGCATAACATAGCATAATATGGCATAACATAGCATAATATAGCATAACATAGCATAATATAGCATAACATAGCATAATATAGCACAACATCGCATAAAATAGCATAACATAGCATAATATAGCATAATATAGCACAACATAGCATAAAATAGCATAAAACAGCATCAGCACCAACATCAGCACCAGCATCAGCACCAGCTTCAGCATCAGACGTAACGTTACTTATTTTCCCCCACCTGCTTGGTTTTGTACTTCTTCTGGTAGCGTGGGGACACCAAACTGTACGTATTTATATTTTCATCGCTCGCCGCCGCCGCATTGCCGTGAGAACTGGAACTGGTGTTTTGCATGGCCAAGAAGGAACGGATGCCACGGATCTCGCTCTGGAAACTGCTGTCTGCCAGACTCGTGCCCTTGGACGCCAAGCGACACGCAGCCATCCACCGGGCGTACTGCTCCTCCTATTGGCCCAAGGAATGGACACCGGAGAAGAGGAGAAGATTTTCATCAACGCCGTGGCGAAAAAGGCCGGACAAATGTCGACGATGTGGACTTGCGTTTTCACAACGGAGGTAGACTTCGTTCATGCCCTCGGGGACTGGTATCAGCAGGCGGATGAGGAACTTCTGAGCGGCCATGTTCACGTCTGGCGCCACTTCACAGCCTGTTTGGAATAAAAAAATAATCTGAAGCTTTTTTTTTCTATAAAATCTTGCAGTGTCAAGAATATGATTGCATACCTTTGAGGTTAATCTGTTGAATGGGCTCCCCGTTGCTCTCCTCTTTGCTCTTGAAGTAGGAAATAGAAGTATCCTGGAACTTGAACCAGTATTGCTTGTATCCCTTTAAGGTCAACCTTTTGGGCCTGAAATATGTTGATGGTAAAAATTCTCTGGCTCATATAGAGAAATGCTTATAATGTAACTCAAATGATATATTTTTCTTCATTAGCTTAATTGCCACAAATACTTAATCATTGACAATAAATGCTATTTTGGCACCTGAAAATCTTCAGGTAATCGTGAAGTTCTGGTGCGGTCATGTTGTTCTGTCAAAAACGAGAAGAAAATGCTTTAAAAGTGTGTCTGTATTCATAAGCGCATAAAAGGTCATCTTACCAGCATGTCGGAGGCGGAGCCACCCTCGCTCTCCATCTTCACCTCCAGGCACTGAAGCGCCGACTCCAGGTCGTCCATAGCGGCCGCCGATTTGGCCGTCTCGGGCTCTGACTGCGACACTTTGCTGATGTGGTACTGCAAGCAGTTATTTTAGTTCTCTTATATTTGTTTACTTTTCATTTTATGGCCAACACTCTACCTGCAAGGCCCCAAAAAGCATCATCTCCTCCTCTGTGCAGTCAATGTCCTCCAACAGGATGGCCCAGCGAGCCTGCTCGTACAACTGGGTCAGACGTACGGCGTCGTACTGAAAACAAACAAAAATGTCTCCTAAACTGGGAAAAAAGGACACGCAATAACATTATAACAAGGATGCACCTTAGGTTCGATATCGTGGAAGGCGAAATATTTGAAGCGAAGCCACAGTTTGTCATTTTCTTGGATGCCCTGTTGCATGAGACAACGCGATGAATCCAACCATCTGGGGAAAACAAAAAGGGCCTTTTTTTAGATTCACCACTTATTCTGTTCATCGCTAAGTCGCTTTGGTGAACGTACCTGCCGTGTATGTGGGCTTTGTCCACTACGCTGGCCGGTCGGTACTGTTTGGCAATGGCTTCCGGGGTGGGCGACGTCTGAGGAACCGACAACGCCTTGTAGATTCCTTCCAATTCGGGTGAGCCGCCAAAATGAGCCGGTATCCCGTTGGACAAAGTGGTCCTGGAGGCTGTCCACCAAGAATAATGGGGAAAAACGTGGTGGGTTCAGGGGAACGGATGAAAAATAAATGTACTATGCTGTATTCTGTCTATTACCTGTTGAAAGGGGAACCACAGTCAGGTCCAAAATCTCTTCTGTTGAACTTTTCTCCTTCTTTTTTTTCTTCTCTTCAACCGGTTGAAGGAGCGACAGCTCCTCGGGGTGACGGATGTCTGCATGGATCAAGCGTCGAATCCAATTTATACCCTCATTTGACTCTGTGGTGGACGGTCTAGACCAGTGAATTATTTCCAAACTCACTGAGCAACGTGCAAATCCCCATCACGGTCTGGAAGACGGGATTGGAGAAGCAGGCGCCCAGGCGCACAGTCAGCCCGTTGGGCAGGCCCACCTTTAAGGCCTTGTGCTGGACCATGAAGATCAAACGGGCATCGGCGTGGATGCCGTGTTTCTCCAGCGTCCAGGACGTCCGCAGGAGCCAGCGCTGCTTCTGCTCCCACCACAGGGCGTGGTCCGACCAATCGCGCTTGATCGCTGCGTGGACGGGGAGTTAAAATTTATGAAATAGCAAGGAAAATAGTAGTTATGGTGGTAGTAGTAGTAGTAGTAGTAGTAGTAGTAGTAGTAGTAGTAGTAGTAGTAGTAGTAGTAGTAGTAGTAGTAGTAGTAGTAGTAGTAGTAGTAGTAGTGGTGGTAGTAGTAGTAGTGGTGGTAGTAGTAGTGGTAGTAGTAGTAGTAGTAGTTGTTGTAGTGGTAGTAGTAGTGGTAGTAGTAGTAGTAGTAGTTGTTGTAGTGGTAGTAGTAGTAGTAGTAGTTGTTGTAGTGGTAGTAGTAGTAGTAGTAGTTGTTGTAGTGGTAGTAGTGGTAGTAGTAGTGGTAGAAGTAGTAGTAGTAGTTGTTGTAGTAAGGCTAAAAGTTGCAATTAGTTTTATTGACATGAATGGTGACCCACGTGTATTCTCCACCAGTTTGAGGATGACCCCTCCCACATGGAGGTCAGACATCACACTGAGGCTGACAGGTGGGGCGTCCGGCCCCAGGTCCTCCACCGTGATGGACAGGTCCCACGCCGCCATGCTGGATCACGCAAATGGAATTGATTAAAGGGCACATTTTGACAAAATATCGTGAAGTATTTTCGTAAATGACACACTTTAGACGCTCACTGGCACATGATACATACACACTCAATGGGTGAGTCCATCCAACGTGACATATTTGCACTTCCTGCTTCTGCCTTAATCACCAGGGAAACATACTTCCGCTTTTTTGCCCCCAAGCCACCAGATACAAAACGTGCTAATATGGCTCATATTATACATGTTTAAAAAATGAATACAAAACTATACCGAATGAAGTTTTTGATTGATGACATGACGTAAACGTTTGCGAACTTAAGACGACCTACAACCCTAAAATGTATTTCTGTAGTATATCCATTTTGATTTTACACATTTAAATAAAATAGGGACTAGTTGTGACATTTTCTCAAAGTTAAAACTAAAAGACAATTTTACAACACTGAATGCCTTTTTGCCACCCTCCTTTTAAGCACATTCTGATTAATTAATACAGATAAACAAGGACAGTACCGTCAGTCTTCTCTGTTGAAGGTTTTCAGAAATCGGGACCAGATCCGGGGAAAAGTCCCCCTAAGTTTTAAATACAAGGGTTGCTGAAGACCTTTCCCCTCTTTATGCCAGGACGCGCAATGCTCTATAACCGTCTGTGCAGCATGTTCCTTTTTTTTCTCTTTCTCTCTCCTTTCGTCTTGTCAGTTTCCGTCTGGCGGAAATATACAAAATGCAAGGCCTCAAGCTTTGAATGACAGGTTAGTGATAGAGTATGTTATGGGCTCGGTTGATAATATATGCTCATCGTATGATTTTTGTAAACATATATGGACATTTTTGTGGTATAGTAAAAGTGCAGGCGAGCCTTTATTGTCATTATATAAGTATATAATGAGATTTAAGGCTTCACCATGAAGTGCACAAGTGACAACAACAAACAGATAAATAATAACAGTAAATAATAGGTTATGTTATGAGATGTTTGTAAATAGTGCAAATAAATAAAGTAAAAACAAGATAGAATTGTTATTCCACATTTACATGAATACATTTCAATCATTAAGATACAAAAAAACTCAGCCTCATGTGTTTGAAATCTCATTTTAAATGTGTCCTATGCAAACAAACGTTTTTTTTATTATCTCTGTGTGAAAAACAGGCGAAATAAACATATATAATTCTTTCATTTGAACGCAACTTGACGCAATTCACGAGTAGTCATATTTCCGACGGTTCTTAAAGCACTCACCGGTTCATCCAAGTTGGTTGCTTCTATTCGAAATTTAATTCTGATTTGAAAATCATTTTAAAACAAATAAACACTCATCTAAAACAAAATTTAAATTCAGCTTGTATTTAATTAATACATAAAACCTCTGCTATGAATATTTCTCAAAATATCTACCTACAATGAATGCTAAACTCCCCCCCCCTGAAATGGTACATTCCCACAAGCAAAACAACTATGGTGTACGGCAAGTTGATGTAGGTTCGCGAAGGGCAACAATTATTCATTTTAACACTAATATAACATCTAACGATCTCAACCAAAACGTTCCGAGATGTCGATACAAACATCAAACCTAATTTTACGTCTGAGAACATCAATGATGTCCCACATGGCCATCAGTGTCAGGTTCAAGCATCTGACTTTAACACCTGCACGTGTACAGGTGGGACGCCAAACATTTCCAAATCTGCTCTGCAGCCACATCCAAACAACGAACTCAAAATCTACAAAAGTAAGCCGATCGCCGTCCACTCGAGAGTAGTATATCTCCTCACCATTTGGGATTTGATCATTTAAGGTTATGGGTTTTGGCACGTTGATGAAGTTCCTCCACACTGGGCCGATGACAGCCATGAAAATTGACCTTAACTCCAATGAGGGCAACTGGCAGGAGATCAAGGGTAAGATGGTCCATTACTGTACTTTGCTTGGATAAATCAAGTGCCAAACCTTAAAAAAAATATTATCTGGGAATGAAATGCTCTATTTCAGTATCAGTGTTGTTGCATAGTCATATTTTTTGCAGGGAATAGGTCAAACGTCAGCAACTTTATGTAATCAAAGTGGCATCTGCTAATCTATGGCTGTTTTTCATCTCAGAGTTCCTCTTGTGTCAGCCTATCGAGATCAGGCGTAAATACTATAGGACTGACTCCATAAAGTTGGAGAACATCCCAGTTTGGAATCCCATTGAAGGTCTGAAACCCAATATCACTCTTAATCTTCCTACACTAGTTTCACTTTAGTTTTGTTGACACAACCTAAAGTTAACCTGAGTTTTTCTTTTTCAGTGTCCGATCGCTTTGAAGGAAGTCATTATCCCAAAAGTGGCAACGTTGATGGGAAAATTTCCGTGTTCAGTGGTGACATCACAAGGCTGGAAGTCGATGCTGTCGTTAATGCAGGTAGGCCAAACTTTTGATTTTTTTGCTATTTAAATGTGGTTCCAGATAAGGTAAGTGGAGAGAATTCTCCAAAGCAGTGATATTCCCAACCACACTGCTACGGTAAGTCATCCAATTTCATTTAAAAATCCCTGTAATGTGAAAACTGTCTTTGCAATGTTTCCCTTTTGTTGGTATGCGCCTCCAAACAAACAAACACTGATAATCTAACAATGATAATAAATAATATCACTAAATAAGTAATACATTGAAAAGTAGTCAACATCATAAATAAGTAGTAGTTAACATAATACTACTCACAATATAAATAAGTAGGGAAATGCACAAACAACAACAACAAACAAACAGATAAATAATCAATACATAATAACAATAAGTAGTCAACATAATAAATAGTAGTAGTCAACATGGATAAGTAGACAACATAAATACTTGCAACAGAAATAACTAAGTACAGAAGTGCACAAATAACAACAACTAACAAGCATAAACAATCAATAAATAATAACAATGAATACATATTCAAAAATAAATCATACATGAATAAGTAGTCAACATAATAAATAGTAGTAGTCAATATGGATAAGTAGACAACATTGAAAATTTAAGTGATCACATACATAAACATTGATTCACTCCTCCATTTTCCCCAAATTGTCCTCATTGGACGCCAACCTTTGTCCTTGCATGAGGACACAATACATTTTCCTTTCCCCTGGCATCCCTCTGTAATCAAATTTCAATGAAGTCACCGTCCCTTATTCACTTTGAGTAACTTCTTGGCAAACGGCGCTTCAAACTATCGCCAACCCAATAGATTTTTGTTGTCATACTTTTAACCGCAAGTGATGATATACTATGTCCTATGCTCAATTGTATTTGTAAAACACTACCTCAAAGTAACCGCTAGATGGCAGCGACCACTTACTTACACACGAGTCTCACCCCCTTTTTATGGATTTTAGTGCATCTGGGAAAAATATCATCCGTGTCTTGGCAGGGGAGGGTATCAAGAGAGGGGAAGGGTGCTCCAGCGAGCCTAAATGATGCTTGATGATGAGACTGTAGCAGAAAATGATAGATTTCCATTTGGCGAAGGCCCGTTAGCAGGTGCCAGCATCCCAGCGAGTAACTGCATGGCTCTTTCACCCTCATTGGCGGCGTGTTGGCAAACATAGAAGATGACGTCCATGTTGGTTTGGTGTTTATTGCTTGATTTGTGACCGGGATGGCAGTTTTTGTCAGATGTATTTGCGTACGTGTTTTGCCAATTCGTAAAAGGACCACTAAAGTGTCATTGGAGAGGGATAGAAAAAAAATAAAAGAATCAAATATTGCCCGAGGAAAATTTGTCCATCCGTGGATGAGTCATGCGCATAACTCTGACAGTCAGACATTTAACTCCGATAAAAGTAAGATGGCAGACGGGAGGAGGGAAGAGAATAAGATAAAAAGCGAACCAGAGCGAGGCTAGTATTTAAATCACGGATGGTATCACCATGGCAACAGGCAGGTTCAGGGCTTCCTGGCAGGGTTTTTTTTTTGGACCTCGATCCCTCTGACCGGCCTTTTTTCCTTTTTTTTTGTTTGGTCGGACTGATTTTCCATCCCGCTGACATTCCCCTTGTCCTTTTGTCGAGTAAGAGGCCGAGCTTTTGGCGTGCTGACTAACGGATTGACTCAAAAGCTCTCAGCGAGGTCACTCCGACGCTCGCCGTTCAAACGAGACAGCGGACAGTTGAGGACGAGCGAGCAATTAAAAGGGGAGAGTCGTTTGGTCCAAATAAACTGACCGAAGTTGTTTTCCCGTTGTGGATGCAGTTAAAGTCAGGAGGAGTTGTAGTTGGATTTTGCGGTTGCACTGCTTAGCCTAAAGTAGGCGGAGAATATTCTCTTCAAGCCAACTGTGGCCAATTATTGGCCAGGCTCACTGATTTGCCGATGGGGTTGGAGTGAATTCTTCACCCCAGGACAAAAAAACTCTTTCAATTGTATATAGTATTTCAAACCAGTGATGAGTAGCGTATTTTCTCGTATATAGACCGTAAAAAAAATGATGGCTGAATCGAGGGTCCGGCTTATATGTGCATAAATTAGACTTCCTGGTTGTATTGAGAATTTACATTTCTTGGAATAGATTTAATAGATAAACACTCATCTGGGAACAGTAATTAAAATAACAAAGCGTTATCACATTTTCTTTCGACATGGCATTGATAATGAAGCAGCAAAACGTATTCATTCATTTTTTGTATCAGTTATCCTCACAAGGGTCGCAGGGGGTGCCGTAGCCTATCCCAGCTAACCCTGAATCGTTGATTAGCCAATCGCGGGGTGCAAGGAGACGACCCAAGCAATTTAGAATGTTTAACCGGCCTACCATGCTTGTTTTTGGCTTGTGGGAGAGAACCGGAGAACCCGGAGAGAACCCACAAAGGCCTGGGAGCAACGTGCAAACTCCCGCATAAAGTCCACTCATATTTGTATTGTTTTCAATACGGGATAGACGTAGCAACGAATCCACTTTTACGACGTACCGGGCCGCCGTGATTGACCGGGCGAACTGCAATCTGGGCGGAGCCACCTGTCATTTGCGTGGCTCTCAATAAAGATTGAATTTACAGTAATTCCTGACTCCGCCTGCTTGTTCTCCTCCCCCTGGACCGCCCCTTCTCTCGCGTGGCGTCTCCACTTTAACTGCCCCTTGGCTTGTGCCCATGCCTATAAAACGCCACGTACATAAAAACCCACAAGCGCTTAAAAGCTGCGGCGAGGTCTCGGAGGAAGGGCGGGACCATACGGAGGGGGAGGAGACTAAACATCCTCTTTACACTCCTCAATCACTTGTTCCCAAGAAGGGAGGAAAGATGGAGGGGAGGATATATTGTCTTTGATGGGCTAGCTGATTAAGATGGATTGCACAATGAAACGTCCAAGTGATGACTTTTCCGGGGCTTTTGTGTGGGTGTATACGTGTGTATAAGTGTGTATTTGTGTGTGTTTGTGTTTTCTAAATGGATTGAGGCAAAATTGCCTGTTACTCATAAGCTATTTCTTTAATTTCCTCCCAAATTCCTTATTTGCATTTTAGCACTTGTTCCATCCCTCCGTAGTATTTAATGTATATTTGTGTTTGACTCTAAATGCTTCTTATTGTGCACTATTTGCATAAGATTAAACTTTAATAAGAGGAAAAGATTTAAAAACTCCACCTGCTCTGCTCTCTATTTTTAATATACATAACATCCCTTTATGCAGGAGGACTCTGTGAATAAGCGCCATGGCAAAGTTTGATAAATCTTTCTATTAAAAGGGGAAAAAAATGTGTCTCCAAAGTGAAGCTCTTTAGAGATGCTGCAGTACTTTATCTTAATCATGTGGCTACGATATATATATACCAGCGCAGCAGGGCATTAATTTACCGTATTTTCTTGCTTATACGTTGTATTTGTGGCTAAAAAAATGATGGCTGAATCGAGGGTGCGGCTTATATTTTGCATTTACAAATACAGGCATATTAACTTTGACCCTAATTATGTGCTTTTGATTCATATAGTATCTCAGTAATAGTGATTATTTTTCTTAATATTTCCCTTCAAAGTAACGCATTTGTACTCCCATTTCAAATCATGAATATGGATGTGAAATTTCCGAATCAGCGGATGTCTTATACGGTAGAAATTGCAAAATTTAAGGATACAGCTTGTACATGGATGGATGCGGCTTATATGCGAGAAACTCCAGTCTGCCTTTTTTTGTGTCGAGTATGTGCCACGCTGTTATAGCTCTACCTCTCTTGTGTGGTAGCCTTTTTGCTTGCGTGTATGAGATAGCTCCCTCTAGCTTTTCTCTGCAGGTAGCAGATAAAGCTGTTGGCCACGGCTAGAAAGCTATTCAAGATGGCAACGGCTGAGAGATACAAGATTAAGGGCCACCGTCGCCCCCCCTCCGTTATTGGCCGCAGGTGCCAGACACAACCAGAGGGACGGACGGCCGCTGTCCGTGTGTGTGTGCGCGTCCACTCAACGCTAATGTCCTCGCCGATAAGAAATCGAGAAAGCCAGTGCAGATGGAGTGTGTGTGTGTGTGTGTGTGTGTATGAGTGTGTATGTGTGAGAGTGTGTGGGGGGTCAAGGATTTGACTCAAAGCACACCAATGCAGGCATCTC
Source organism: Stigmatopora nigra (assembly GCF_051989575.1). Taxonomy (NCBI): domain Eukaryota; kingdom Metazoa; phylum Chordata; class Actinopteri; order Syngnathiformes; family Syngnathidae; genus Stigmatopora; species Stigmatopora nigra. The sequence goes on from NC_135521.1 coordinate 1,802,425, forward strand.
TAAATGCAAGTCATTCAATGGCAAACGGCTTCCTGGATTAGTGGCAGGGAATTGACATCTTTTTATCGATCTGGAGTTACTGTGCAATAAATATATAATCAGATTATATATACTATACTGTACAGTGTACTGTACTGTATGTTAGAGAAGCTAAATGAATAGAAAAGAACACTCTTGATTACTCATCTCTTATCTAATCTCATTTTCTGAGCTGATATATCCTCACTAGGGTTGTGAGGGGGTGCTGGAGCCAATCACAGCTGACTTCGGGTCTACCATGCATGTTTTTGGAATGTGGGAGGAAACTGGAGCACCCAGTGGAAACCCACACAGGCCCAGGAAGAACATGCAAGGTGGACCAACCTGGATTTGAACCCAGGTCTCCCACTGTGAGGCCGATGCACTAATCACTTATCCACTAAACTGCCCCAATACGGTTCCTTTATTTATTTCTATTCCATTTAATGCAACATATATTTACATAAAAATATTTTCCTAAAAGGAAAGTTAAGAGTTTGACTTATTACGAGTGATTTATCATCCATATTGGAATTAGATCGAATGTCGAACAAAGGGAGAGTTAGGATGGACAATTATGAAAAAAAAGGCATTCTGAAATGTCACTGTTGCAAGTAGTTTAAATGAGAAGGTGATTGAGAGAGTTCAACCATGTTGTTTTCATGATGTCGTGGTAGGTGGTCTCCATTTCAAGTCCGCCTACGCGGGGGCACAGCAGTGGGCAATAGCTAATCAAAGCTCTTGTAAAGTGAGAGGGGGACCAACTAAATACAGGTTTAAAAATACAACCGTGGCGTGGAAAAACAAAATCATTTATCTGGACTCCAACATGACTCATTTTTCTCTGGAACATATTGTAATAATCATTTAGCCCATTCATACTATCATTATTTTCTATATAAAAATGAAATGAGGTCTTTTTCCAAGCGCTACGGTTGTCTTATAATCAGAATCGTCTTATACTCGGGCCTTTACAAGCCATTATTTTGTATTTTTTTCCCCCTACTCAACTCCCTGTTGTCATATTCTCCAGCGTTTTAAAAGATTTGAGCGTTTCTCCGGGTGGCGTTTTCTCCTGAAAACGAGCGCCACTTTGTCATCAAGTCACTTAGTAACCCAGCCTTTAATCGCAAGGGGCATGTTGTGAACAATCCGGCACTCCCGCGAGTAAAACGGGTCTGGGCCGATGACGGAAAGCCCAGAGGAGCTACTGACTGACTGTTTGTCGTTGGCTGTGCACTTTTTTTTCTTCTTTTTTTTGTGCGTCGTCGTCTCCGTGCTGCACTTAGCATACATCTACCCTGGAGCTCTTGTCAGCTCCTCTTAAGATAGGCTCATATTACAAGATGCAACGTGTCGCACCAAGTTTGCCACCGCAGACAAACACTTTACAGATTCCGGCTCTGAGAAAGAAGTCTTTCTTTATTTATGCCGAGTTTGCTTGATGCGTCAAGATGACAAACACCCCTCCCCCAAAAAGGAAAAATATAGCCAAAATCAATTCTCTACTTTTTTGAGTCAAAGACTTTAAAAAAAAAAGTGCGCAAGTTGTCTTCAAAGCAGCTTTGTGGTTTTTGAAAATGTTGCAGTGATGAATAAAGTGAATCGCTTGGGAAATTCATTATTTTAACCTTGAGGGAGAAATGAATTTTATTATGAATTCCTTCCTGCTGAGCTTTATGCTGATATTGATTGTTTGGTTTTTGCAGACTCGTTTTTAGGTCATTTGATGCAATTTTTTTGCATTTAAAGTATCTTGAAGAGAACCAAAAATGCTTTACTTTGCTAATTCTAGACAGATTTTAAATATACTTCCAGAGCACAATAACAAATACTGACTTATATTCTATAAAAGGCCAAAGTTTTCAATTTTTGGTGGAATTTCTCACAAATAAATGTAGTTAAATTGGTAAATATGTCCACTATGTGTTTGACAGATTTAATTAAGGGACAGCACATATTAATGACCATATACATATGAAATTATTTAAATAAATTATCATATAGTCTGTTTACTGGCTACTGAATTATACAAAATGAAAGTAAAGCTTATCTATAATTCCTTGTGGATAAAAATCCGCCATTTTCTGTTGTAAAAGGTCTAAAACAGCATAACTGTTTGTTTTAATTCACTTCGCTTGTCCATTATTCCTAAATTAGCGGAAATTGACTTTCTTCAGCCTGCAAAGTGACCTTTTTTTTCCATTATTGGCTAATCTATTGTCGATGTTTAATGGCTCGAAATGTCGGAAAAGTAAATGGCCGCTCCCTCACAGTGAAAGCTCCACATTTTGTCAGTTTAAGGCAAATAATGTCATCCAGACAGTCTGGATGTCCAGATGTTAAGACAGTGGACAGGTTGCCATGTTTTTTTTTTTGCAGGAAAGGCACTTTTAGAGCAGCGAGCCGCCGCCGTTTGTCCGTGATTACACTTACCCAGCGAGATGCAGCATTTAGAGGGCAGATTGAAAGCAGTTTCCGCATCTAAATTTAGAAAGCTTTTGCACACTGGCCTGCATCGTAGACAACAAAAAAAAAAAAGCATCCAATGTTACATTTCAAATGAATCCAGCTACTCCACTATTCCAAGAAATGGACTTTGTGGAAATAGTAAGGCTAATATTTATTCAGTAAAAACAAAAACAATCATTATTTGGGTTTTTCCTCTAGTCGGTTTTCATTCTTATTCATATATGCTTTATAATAATGACATTTTGTATGAATCTATGATTGTTTTAGGGACACGCTTTAAGTAATAACCTTTGTTTAACCTTGAAGGACGCTGGAGAACAACTGTTCTCATTTAATTAGCCTCCTGATTGGAGAATATAAATTAATTTGACGTTACTGGTAATTACTTTATGCTTAATTAACAACTTCAAGGTGATGAATTAGATAACGTAGAAGACGGCAACCGTTTCAATAACCAAACGTCATTCTTTTTGGGGCTGCCAGAAGTTTTATTTTACAAGTTTGCTGCTGTCCGATTTCATTTTGATTCTGGACGCCCCCAAATCTTTCCCACTTTACATCATGACTGGGCGTCGTGTTATGTCCACTCCGTCCGTCCTCTCGAGTCGGCGTCTTTGCCAAAGGCGTTCTCTCTCTCTCTTTCTCTCCCGGGCGGCACGAATATTAGTCGCGTTCCGACTTTTGGACATGGCCGCCGCTCCACTTTTTCCAGTCCAGATCTGTCCGACTTAATCACGCCACAGCTGTCAGAAACATGACTCTACCGGTCATTTGGGCGGCGCCGTTAATGTCCGCCGCGTGCCACAAATTTGGAGTTTTCAAGGTTCGCCGCCTCGGCTTGGTTTCGAGATTCTCCGGTGCCGTTTCTGTCAGGGAAGATGGATGAAAATCCACAAGGCTTCACGCCATTTTGCACGTCTCTAGAGTTTTTTTTTTTTGCTTCCATTTAGACATCGTGGCAGGGTTTACGGTCGGAGACAGATTTACACCCTGACATTGAGAAGTTAACGCGCCCTTGCAGAGCTAATCCCTAATGTTGCCCGCGTCAGTAAATAAACACAAAAAAAAAAAACCAAGCCAATCCGATGGGGGTTTGCGAGAAAAGCTCATTCTTGCTAATTATTTTTCTCCCTCCCTCCCTCCCTCCCTCGTTAAGCGCTTCCCAACCCCTCCAATCAATCGGCACTTTAGCGAGAGGGAAAGGAAAAGGGATCTGTTAGCCTCATTAGCCTGATTGGGCCGATACGGGAGATGGAGGGAAAATGGGGAGGAAACCAAGAAAAAGGAGATGCTTTTGCCAATGGGCGAGTTGTTGTCATCTGGATAAAAGATGATTTTTTTTGACACTTGGTCTTGTTTGTGTAGGCTTGTCGAGTTGTCATGCGGAAGGTCGGCGTGATCGATCGATTGGGGGATGTTTTAAGATGAGATGTTTTAATAAAGTAGCTTGGGGTCGACCTACGATAGTTAGAACACTGTAAAGCAGGGGTCATGACCTTTTTGACTAAGAGAGCCGTAAACAAGTCATATTTTCAAATGTTATTTTTTGAGAGCTCTACTAAGAATTCCAAATCAAAATACATGGAAATGTGTTCCTTTTTTAGTTGTCTTGTCACTTTTGAAGAAGAAAAAGTCAATGAATTAATTTGAGTTTGATTTATTTAATAAAGGTAGCACAGTTTTAGTGGCACTTTTTTAGACAGTATTGTGATAGCAATTGTGTTGGTTTAACAACCATAATTGATAATTTTCATCTTTTGTCCCTAGTGTAATTTGAAGATAAACCATGACACATACAAATGTTTTTAGGCAATGTTGTGATCGCAATTTAGTAAGTCTAACAGCCGGGCTTTAAGATGATTGGCCGAGAGGTTCAGAGACGAGAGTTGACTATAAAAATTGCTATTGAGTCCCATTTAAATAAGTCTTTCTGAAAGGGAACTACACAGTCACCTCTAGAACCAGCCCTTTCCGCTCAGTGTATTTTTTAATCAATGACATTAGGCATGAATATGATATAATAATTGTGCGGCTAGACTTCTTAAAAAAAATCCCCGCATGAGTAACTGTAAGGAATGACAAGCACATCATTGTAAGCGTTATTTAACGTTGTAAAGGATCAAGTCAATGTGACCCAGGTTATTGGCGTTGTCCTTTGACAACATCTGACAGCGTGACAGTAATGTGCACCTTGTAAAGCGGGCAAAGTGTCACACTCGTACGTCGTCACTCTTTTGCCTTTTTGCTTAACGTAACCCCGCCGTTGACTAATGATTTTACATTTGCTGCTCTTTGCAACAATAATGGCGTCTTTGCTACATATCGGGTGTACTGACAGCCGGATAACCAGTTTAACATAAAAATGCCAGCTGGGTCCACAAAGTGTTTGATGTCGGCACCCCCCGACGGATTCATTAAGGGAAAAATTTGTTATTAAAAAATGGAGTTTAGCCTTTGTTAAAGGGGAATAAAGGCAAAGAAGGACTTGGCAAATTTTCTTGGTTTTCAATTGGGTAGAAAAAAAATCATTGTTCATTTTTACATTGAAGTTTATTAGATTGTCAAATTATACATTTAAATAAGCACTCCTTTAACCAATATTGCTTAAAATGACGTATTAAAATGATAATTGTTTGCATCACAAGTTAAATTGTCATAGATTATTGTTATAAAAAGAAACAAATGAGACAAACTGTTTTTCTTAACCTTGTATTATATTGTAAAAATATTTAAATTCTTCTCCAATGCTATTTCATATCAAAAAACATATATCTCCATTTTTTTTAAACGTTAACTTGGGACATATTCGACTATTTTACATCATTTCCCCGAGTTACGACCAGTCACAAAATGACTATCATCCCGTCTACTTTAAACAAAATAATGTTCCCATTTGTTCACCGGACCAAAGTTCGTCCGATTAGCGCCATAGATCTGCTTTACAAACGTCCGCCATTTATTACGCGCCGCCATTTCCGCATGAAATCCATCCCGTCTTGCCAAGACATAAAAGAAACTCATAACGAGGCGTCGGGGGTTTATCCTCATTATTTCCTTAATGTATCCTAATGCGTGGTGACAATAAGCCCGTCTTTTAGGTAATCCTTAACGCGGCGAACAAAGTGGCGTGCAATTGCGTGCGTGGCCTTCAAAGGCTGCAGCCCAGCCCCCCCAGGCCCATCTTCCTCCTCCCCCCCGGCGCCGAAAGATCATTGTCATCGTCGAAAACGCCACGTATACGCACACACCTGCTCTGAAAGACGATAAACGTGGCACGCAATTACCGTCTGATAATTGCCATCTACGAGGCGTCGTGGCGAAGAGCCATCTGATAGGGCCCTCACCACGTCTGCCCCGTATTATCACATCTTAGGAAATGGCGGGACTATTTATGGGAGGTGTTTATCCACTTATCCTATTGTCTGTATTATCCGAGACGCCATTGGTCGTGGTCGGAGGCGTTTTGACAAACAGGCGGATGCTTGGTGAAGAATGAACAACGCCTTTGGTCGGAGTTTTGTCAAGATGTGGCGTTCACGTTTGTTGGGATAATCTGGTTGTAGGGAAATTGCTATGCTTGTCTTTTGAGTCTTTTGATGCAGGTTTTGAAGATAGTGGCGATTATTTAGGGGCGACTTTTGGTCCATATCATAACACTGGTTTATCTGTCCAATGGTTCTTTTCTTCGCACTTCACAGGCGGTATTTTGAGAACATAGTATATCTTTCTCGATCACGAAAAGGGAAGTTTTGCCTTTTTATACACATATGCTAATTTTACAGCTCCATTTTTATCGCAGTTCTTATGAATCATATTTTTTTTGAGTTTCCAAATGCCACATTTTGCTTGAAAAAAAATCAGTCCACACAGCAAGTGACCACACTCCCAATCCAAACATTAATATCCTAAAACATTTTACCCCAGTGACTTAAAATGGAGATTATTCCCTTACATTTGTTTCTATTATTCTGTCCTACCAGAAGCATTTTTCCCCTCAAAGGTAATGTAGCGTTGCACAACAGTAGCAATAATAGTAAATAATTAAAACAATAAATTCCCTACAGCTTCCTCTTTTTGCATGCCTCAGCCTTCAAAATGCACTACTACATCTGAATACCTTTTTTTAAATTAAATTTTACTTTATGGAGGATAATAATGTATTATTTTGCAAAAAAAACCAAAAACAGTTCTTGCAGTTATTACCACATTAGTCCAATACACATCACTATGTATATAACCAAAAGTAAGCATTTTGGAATACAAATGATATAACTCTCTTATTAAATCTCATTATGTGGTAGCTCAGCTTTGTGTAGAATAAAAGTGAAATTAAATCCGCCAGCCCGAATCCAGATAAACGACAAATTACCCCAAAGTAGGCTACGTGGTGCTATCACAACGCCAACGATAACGCGGTTACGCCACAATCCATTTAAGGATTACAATCATCTGAGAACATAGACGTGTTAAATATAACACACAATCCATTTACACATGACGTTAGCGCACAAAACAAAGCTACAAAGCATTTTTTTTACAGTTTACCATTGAGTCCGTTAAAGAAATTATATTCAATATCATGCAGGGATATTTTTTATGTTTTTTTTCCACTAAAAATAAAATGACATCCATTTAAGCCATATTTTACTCGACAAAATGTGTTTAGTAGTCTCTGTGAATACTCTGTCTGTTTTAAGTACCCACACAAGGACACATCTTGGCTTTAATCTTCACTCTTAACATGCCCCACTGTGATTAAAAAGGATTATTTATCCTTCTCCCCGGGGCCCATCAAGTCACCTGAAAGCAAAATAAAGGTGCGTAGCTTTGACATTCAAACAAATGAGTAGGCGTCGGCGTCGTCGTCGTATATCGAGATTCAAAGGATGCCTCTGTCACCCAATTTGTTCCGGCAAGATCTCATCTCATTGGGCGTTCCCATTGTTGCATTGTGGAGGGATGGCGGGCAAAGTTAAAGCGCCAGCTCAGCGTTTTTGCAAATGTTTCTCTGTTTTTTTATGTATTTTTAAAGATACTCATGCATTGTTAATATGCTGGCAACTAGCAGAGGTTGCATATAGCTGAAGGAATCTTGCCTTCTTGTCAATATACTGCGTTTTACTCTTAATGTGTGGAGTCCAAGTAGCACTTGATCGTTTTACCTCTTTTGTCATTATACTTGAATCACTGGTAGCTGCATATTCTAGGAATTGAGAGATATTTCAATGTCAAATGTGGATTTATTTAAAAGATAATTATGCTTTATACAGGGTAGTTTCTATATATTTATTTTTTAAATGTTTTAATAGAGCTTGGATTTGAGATAAGTTTGTAGGTGTGTCATTTAAATTTAATAGTAATGTAGTGTTATCTGTGCTATTGGTTGACTATGTTGTAGTATCTTTTGGTGTTTTTATTGTTGTTAATGTTCTTAAAGATGGTAGAAAGCGCTGATTAAATTGTGGGGAGTTGAAAAAGGAATATGTTTGCCATTTTCTTACTCTGTGGTTGATAGGTTATGTCATAAAGTTATTTTTTTCCAAGAATTTAGGTTTTAGAGATGGTAAATACTAGTCCAACAAGACTCCAGTCTACTAAGTAACAACCAAATCTGTTTGCAATTCAAAAGCCAACCCTTCAGATTAATAGACTCGCACTACAATAACACTTTGTTTGTATATTGTAAAACAAGTGCAATATAAGCTTTTTTGTAGTTTTTCATTTACTGTGACTGTTGAAAAAGCAAGCATACATCTCAATGTAGTCTAGCTTTATTATTCTACAATGTACTTTTCTTTTGAAAGTCCATTTTTGAGAGGTTGCGTTTGGTTTATGTTTGCTGAATGTGGCGGAGGAGACCAGCTGGGTTATTGCTTTCAGGCTTGCGGAATCTTTTTAAGCGATATCCAAATTTCGGAAGGATCTGGGAAGTCATTTTAATTTGGGTTGAAAATGACTGTGCCGACAAGGAAGTTTTGGGCAAAATGTATTGTTCTATACAAGTTTTTTTTGGTGGTTTTTAGTCTTAATCGCTTTGCTTTAGTCTGAGTTTGTTCTATCCGAGTTTGCGAGATGCCCAAGTACAGCCAAATTACAAGTAGTGAGTCCAGTTGAGAGTGGAGTCCTGCCGAGATGGGCCATAAGCCGAGCATGAGTGGAGGCTGAGAGCTTTGGAAGTAGACGGCCAAAGCCCGCCGCCCGCAGTGAGCTCTTCCCTTAAAATTGCCTCAGCTCACAGATTGCCCATGTGGGAAGGAGATGAAAGCAAATTCCTCGTGCTTTATCCCACATAAAAAAAATAATACAGCAGTCCATTTCTCATCTCATGTCAGTATCGGCGTTGTGATGACATATGCCAAAAAATAACCATTTTCACAAAACACCAGTCATTTTTGCATCTAATGTCAATATACCGGCTAAAATACGCCAAATATGGGCATAGAGACAAAAAAAAAAATCATTTTAAGGAAGATTACACGATGAGGCCGAGGTTAGGAAGAGATTATAGCCGCGTTTTATTCGGTTAATTTAAGTTCAATATGTTCTGTGAGCAAGATTATAGTGCAAGACACGGAATGCAAAGGCTATTCATATTCTCAGGCTCATTAAAAATATAATAAGGTGTAAAAATAGGATGGTACCTAATGAAAACATAAGTGGTATCACACTTATTAAAAAATAGACATTCGTGCTTTTGCCTATGAATATGTTGCCCCCATTTAGTTTTGTCTCTTGAATTTATGTGTCCAAAAACTTTGTTTGTGTTGACACTTGGATCTTGCAGTTTATTTGTATGATTGATTTTGTAAAACCAAGTGTGTGTAGTGATGGATGTGCTCCCTTAAAAAAAGCATTCTGGATTTAGCAGAGTGCAAAGAAATGCCCTGCATTTGTTACTTCTTTAGTCTTCTGTGCCTGTAGTCCAACTGCAGATCTCACCATCCATCCGACTGTTATTCTTTCATTTACTTTTAATTTTTATAGTGATTGTGATGTTTGGGAGATCTGAAATAAGAGCTGGAGCTTCCTAAAAGTGTAGAAATTCATTCATATTGTCTCTCGATACACTTAAAATTTATTTTAGTAAACAGGACTTTATAACGATCCTGGTGGGATACAACGTATCACAATCTAAAACCATACTGATCTATTGCATAATGGGCAAACTACGGCCCGCGGGCCAAATATGGCCCATTGGGCTTTTTAATTCGGCCCGCCGACGTTGTCCAAAAAATGTTTTTTTTATTTTTCGGTGTTTTACAGCCCCTCTATCTTTTTAAAATGTAATTTTAATATTTCTTAATACATTCCTATTGACTTCACTTTGTACTGTGATGAGTATGTTATTACTTAAGTCCTTTTTTTCAGTTTATGTTTCATATGTACTGTTAACGGATGCACTTTTTTATCAGTATCATATCTTGTGCTGACCCGGCCCATCTTTCACATTTTTAAAGTCAATGCGGCGGCCCCCGGGCCCAATAGTTTGCCCACCCCTGTTCTATTGTCACACCCCAGTTTGAAGTCGGAAATTTACGATGCTTGTCTAGAATAATGCATTCTGTTCCGAGTTCCTCAGGGAATCCTAGTACATCTGAATAACATAATAAAGGGCTAATTTCTTCCCCAAGCATCAAGCGGCGGCTGTCGGACATTTTTGTTCGCACAGTCGGTGTCGGTGTAATTCCCCCGGAGCCTGCCTATTGTCTGCTTGTGCCTTGTTCATTTCTGTGATGTCCTCTCCAGCTTTGGCTCCAGAGCATCCCACACCAACGGTTTCATGTTTTGTTGTCGCTGGATTACTTTATAGCTACGAGCTAGTTCGCCGTGTCTGTGTTTCCTAGAAAAATGAATCAGTTGTTTGTTTTCCAGCGCTGTTAGTCGTTGGGGACCATCAGTCCCCTGTCGCTCAGGGGTGAACAGGTGTCTGTTTTTCTGTGTGTGTTTGCGTGTGTTTACCAGTCACTTGTCGGTTGTCGGTGGCCCTGTCTTCTTTGTGTCGAGACTTCCTGAATGGATTTCGAATGTATACACGGATTAGTGTTGTTAGAAAATTCGATGGCGTGAGTTGGATAGTGATTTAGTCTTCTTGCTGTTTTTGTTGTTAAACTAATCTTCTTGCGCCTCATATTGTCTTCAACTCTGAATTAAATGCTACTCTCTCTACAGCCTTCTTTAGCTTGAGGGCTTAACAGACCCGTCTCAGAGTTATGAGATTAAGGGTTCAATTCCTGGTGGGTTACGAATCGTTAGTGTTGTAGTGTGTGGAACGTCGGGTTGGACCCAAAGTGTGGCATGAAGAGAAAAACATTCGGACAATGACTAACAAACACACGGGATTTAATAGACAGTCTTGGGTTAATTACTAAGTACACGAAGCTGGTTACGAGAGGAAGGAAATGTTCGACTGCCTCAGTCTGCCTTGTGATTGGCTGGCAATCGATTCAGAATCCTTGCAACCTTTGTGAGGAAAAAAAAATGAATCTAATATGCATTCAAGCCAACGTGAAATTCATACAATGACCTTTTGCGTAAGGAGCCTAACATATTCTAACACCCGAAGAAGCTTCCCCCGCTACCTGCAAACCGGAATAAAAAGCTTCAAGTGGAATTTATTCAAATACATTTTTTACTGCAAGGCGCTAAACTGAGCTCTTATATTGAAAATGGCTGTAATCAATAGTTGTATAATAATCCCTTAAATGACAGTGTGTAAAATCCCACCCGGAGAGAATTATCGGCCAGCTGCAGACGCTCCCGGCTTTATGGAGCTTGGCGGGGCTGCGCTTTGTGTCCTTCTTTAAGCTGCACTGTTGCAACCCACCGCTTTTTTTTTGACAATTGTCATTTTGGGCAGAAAGTCGTTGACGGTGAAAAGAAAAAACAACGAAAATCCCTCGCGTTACCTTACCTGCGGGGCGTCGTCCTCGTGGAACAGACATGACGTGGTACAACTGTCATTTGTTCTTTATAACAACTCTCCAAAGAAGGAATAGAAATAGTGACGTCAAATCTGCTAAGGGAATATTAACCATTGTCTTTACAATTTGAAATGATTCCCAGTTGTTTTCGTTGAAAAATATGCACATTTTTATCGTATTTAACGTTTTTTTTTACTAAGTTACTCCGTTCCAGATGTGTCCTTGCAACCAGATTCATTATTTATAATTATTCACTTCTGTAGCATGTTGTAAATTGAATAATAACATTTGTTCTGCTTGATTTACTTTCAAATTGTCAGTCGAAATGAAGAAAAGTTAAGCTAGTACACACCCACATATGGCACTTTTTAATAACAGGTAGACTTTGGAAAGGATACACATCATTTCTTTCTTTCTTTGGTTGTAATTATTAGTTGAAAATTAATAATTCATCCATTCATGACCTGAGAGGTTTCCCCTGAAATATCACCAAATGATCCATCCCCATTTTTCTCTCCTACTCAGTGTATTTAAATTCAAATGAGTGACCTAATGAGTGATGGAGCACCACGTGAAATTCCCACCGGGAACCCATTTTTCATAGCGGAAAAATAAAAGCCAGCAGATAAGTAGCACTCCAATCAACGAGCCGGCGTCTTTTGGTTTGCATCAAATATGAGCATCATTTAGCTGGAAGGCCCCGACACTAGATAATGGACTGCGACCATGATCTATCTCCATTATGATCTCAGCCTTATTGTGTGGAAAAGCACAGGCTGCTCCCCCAACCAACACAATTGCAGGAATTGCACTTTCCCTTTTAAAAGCTACTGAATACCGCCTGCATTTTTCATATAGAACCTTCAACAACAAAAAAAATCCAATATGGATGTTACACTTTCTCGTTTGGTTGCTCTGGAGAGGAAGATGGCATTCATTTAAATTAGTTTTCAGGCAAATGAGGATGTTTTTACGGAGACCTGTCGCCCACCTGGGTCCTCCACCAAGGTTGGAGTGACCTTGCTTGTCAAAACTAGTCTGCATCTTCCTGCTAAATGGACAAAAAAAAATTCATGAGCATGAGAAAATGCACCCAGATTTGAAAGTCCCACTGTCAGGATTATTCACAAAACTAATTAAATTATGACAGTATTTTCCGGACTATAAGTCGCCCCTTTTTCTTAGTTTGGCTGTGCTGACTTGTGTTTTTTCCTTATGTTTTTTTTCCTCTGACCACTAACACCCTTTTATATATTTTTTGGAGTGCACCCACTGCCAGGCACATTAACACCTTGGCCTCACAGTTGAAAATACTCCATCCTCTCCAGAGGTTCTAAAGGCCACCCCCCAAACCCTCCTATTCCCTCCACACGACCTTCTACGTGGTTGCCGTGGAACTCAAAGCGTGGCCCCTTAACCCTTTAAAGCCAGCGAGCAATTGACAAAAAAAGTAGCCCAACGTGGCAAGATCTTGACGATGGCCGTGGCAATGTGTTTCGGCCTCTGCCATCTGGGGAAGTGGCGCACGAGCATCTGTGCTAAATCCAGCCGAATGCTAAACACCCGTTGACTCACAATGGGAATGAAGATCATTAACAGAAGGCAGTTCTGCCACCCCCGTTTTGGCCACCCACCTACCATCTGAACACTTTCCATTGGTGCAGGTCACTTTCTGACTTTGAAATGTCAACTTTACAACAATTAATATCTTTGTTAATGACTTATAGCTACTAGTAGGACTGTTTGATAAATCTAGAAAATACTCCATCTGTGTAGCCATGTTTTTTAGTGGATATTTTTTTGGGGGCGAATAAGCGATTAATTTATTCCGTTAGAAAAATATGGTTCAGTGAAAGCAGGGGAAATGTAAACCTAAAATCACAGGGAAATGTAAATAAACAGAATAAATAAGTAGAATTGCCCACCCTATCAAATAATCTAAGAAAAATAAACCATGTTATTTAATTTTTGCTGTATTTTTTATTTTTTAGGGACATACAGTTCTTAGGTTTGTTGGTTGATAAACTGTAAGAATGTTACGATCCCAAAGTTTCGGATATGAGTACGAGTCACTGTACTTTGAGTATGTGCTCATTTTTTGATGTACTGGAAGTTCTTTTGTATACTTACTACTTTCCAATGATAGTTTTGAATAACTAAATTCCGTCTTTGGATCTTGCCAGACTGTCACTTCTTGCCTTTGTTGGCCATTTGACGACAAACATTTCCCATTTAGACAGGCGTCATTCTCAAGCACTTGCGCGGGATGCACTCATACGTCGCTCTCATCGATCCATTCAACAGGCAGGCGGCGAGCATTAGCGTTCACTTGAATTCAACGCAGCATTTTCAGTCAGGAGCGTAAACGCCTCGGAATAAAATGCCCACTTGCAGCCTGGGAGTGCGCCGACACATGCAAATTCCTCTTCGGCAAGTCAGATCCACTTTTGCGCTTTTCTTCTAAAATAAATGACCACAGCGTCTCGGCTAATGCATCTCCTTTAATGACATTCTCTTCACCTCAAGTCAAATAGTACTCAGTATCTTGGCTTTTATTATTCTTCATTTACGGTAATCCCTCAAATATCGTGGTTAATGTGGACCAGACATAATTAAAATACCGCAAAGTAGGGTCACCCCTATTTAAAAAATAAATAAATAATAATTTCTGCAGTACTGAGTCCTAGTTACAAGTTTCTGGGTGGATTTTCACATTTTTATGAACTTAAAAAATCATAAAAAATAATAAAATTACATTTTTTTTAAATCTGCAATGTAGTGAAGTCGTGAAAGTTGAATCGTGAAATTGCGAGGGATTACTGTATTTATTATTTTACTTTCCATGATGCTCAATAATTCAAACTTGGAGAAACTATTTTTTTAATTCAGCCTTTATTCATTCATGTAGAAAAAAAGACAACAGACCAATAACTGGAGTAGAATTTTGCACCCATTTTTATACATAACGGTGTTCTCGTCATCACATCGGAGGGTGACGCTTCCTTTTTTTTTCTTCTCAATGAATAAGGATTTCTACAGAGTGAAAAGTCGCCTCAGTGCTATGAAACGGAAACGCCAAACAAGTGTATACCTTAAAATAACCAAATGAAAACAACACGCTAGCTCTTCCGACATCCTTCCTACTCCCGCGTGTCAAGCACCCCTGCTATCTCGCTAGGTACGCTAAAGGGCACAGTGTGGCGGTTGGGCCGTTGTCCGTGGCGACCAAACATTTCTTGGTCTGCTTTGAGGCTACAGGAAGTGGACAACTAACCTTACCGAGTTCAATCTCACCGAAAATGACGGTAAAAATAGCCCTAACTGCAATAAAAACGTCATTTTGAAGAGGGATAATGCGATTTTTTTTATTGGGCGGACATGCGGCAGAAAATAGGTCAACCTTTGAGTTTTAAGAGCACACAGAAAGTTATTATTATTATGAGAATAAATAGGTTAGTGATGTATTTTCCATGTAACTTTCCTTTTAGAATTTATTTGTATTTTTGGAGCTTTTTTGACAATGTAAACAATTACTATTTGCAGTAAAAGCCTAATATTTGGTTCTACGCCATCTTTAAAATATTATAATGTTACTTTTAAAAGAATAAGCTTATCTATTTCAATTTAATATGACTCAAACATGAATATATGTGATAGCTAGGTCTATCATTTTAAATGTAGTTTTAATTTAAGAATTAACAGAATATTTTTTCCATGTTAATATACTCTTATGGAGTCTTTTTTAATGAATGTAGCACTGGTCCATTATTTTTCAGATTTTGGAGACACCGTTAATTATAACCTTAATAAGTCACTCTTTTTGCACAATGTAATTAAAGCCGAGCAGTTTCACTTTCTACCCGAAAATGATGAGGTCCTCTAACTCGTCTTCCAATATTTGAACCGTTCTCCCGAGTATAATTGAGGTTCCTAAATTAAGAATATGGAATGCATGAGTTGCTTTCTTTCTTATCGTTAGCCACCATCATTTGATAATGAGAAATAATAAAAGTTACACAGCTGCTACATTTCCAATCTGCCATTTATTTTCAGAGTCGGCAAATCCTCGTGAGGACTATTTCACTTCCTAATTTGGTGTCCTTAAAAAAAATAATGACCTGGCGCGTCTATTTATGATGACATATTAGGAAGAAGCTTTAGGTTGTTGGAAGTCTCCTTTTATGGAGTGTAGAAGTCACATTTGATGGGATTCGTGTCACTTGTGACGCCTCCATTGTTACGGAGCCTTTCAACCCGTATTTTTACTCCTATTTGACTCCCACTCGCTGTTAAACCAACATAGTTCTTTGGCTCTGGTTCCTAAAACGTCAACTCTGGCTTTGTTCTTCATATTTGCTCTCTCCATCCAAACATCTATCTATCTATCCATCTATCCATCACAATGACTCCCCTCTGCCTCCCCCCGCCTCCCCCCTTTTGCTCATTAGTCTCCCCATGTGGCGGCTTGTGTCTCATGTCTTTGTCAGAACTGTTATCATTGCTGTCAGCTCCTTTTGGCGAGAACAAAGTCGTCCTCCGCTCACGGCGCCACAAAAGACACCAGAGTGAAATGAAAGGAAAATCGTCTGGGCTAAAAAAAAAAAAAAAACAATGAGGCGGGAACGAAGGAACAATTAAATTGGGTAAAGTAATCCGCAAGTATTTTCACGTGGAGCGCCATTCCTTGTCATTTGTGGATTAGAACAAACGTTCATTTCTTCCTCCTGTCATCCCATCGTCAACGCAGAGTTTGTCGGAAGATACGGGGAGCTATCTATATACACGTAAATGGCCTTTTCCCGCGTATGATAAATATATCTCCTACATCATCTAAGCCTAGTATACCCACCTGAAATAAGTTACCGTGTATGAAGAAGAGCCGTTTTTTTTTTGAAAGACACCGAGATAGCCAAAAGAGAAAAACCGGAACCATATATAAATAGCACTGAAAGAAAGGGGGCGCGCCGTCATGTGTATTACAGTCGTAGATAGAGTACAGTATAGAGCGGGACTGTCACTTCTGTCACGCCGTACTGATAATATCCAGTCCCAAAAGAGTCTCTTCTACTTAGCAAACGTATCAGACGTGACCCGACTGAGGCACAAAGGGTTCTTTGGAAACCAAGGACAAAAGGGCCCGCGGCCGAAGGGTAGAAACGGTCATTCCGGGCTCGGCGGGGTGGGGAGGGGAACCCCGCGCCATCACGTGTAGGCGTAGTCTATGTCGGGGACGCCGCCCTCTCTGTAGCCGCGGTTGGTGCCGTAGGTGACGTGATGGTGGCTGCCCTGGCTGACGATGGTGCCGTTGAGGCTGGCCGTCCGGTGCCCGCTGCGGTACGTCCCGTTGGCCTGGGATGCCGAGGACGAAGAAGACGGGAAAATGGTGTGGATGTAGGTCACGTCCTCCAGTTTAGGCTGCAGGGGCTGGTGAGCCATGGTCGTCATCTGAAAGCCCGCCGGAGGCGCTCGGATCTCTAGTATGGAATTGTCTTTCTTGGTACCCGACTCTACGTAATCGTCATAATTTTTAGCCCCTCGCCCTCGAGTGTACGAATTGGAACCCCCCGATTTGTAGCTGGTTCTCTGTCCGTACCAGCAGAAAATAGCAAAGATGAGTAGTAGGCTCACTAACGCCGTGGCACCCCCGATGATCCCCGCCAAGGGCAGGGCCGTTAGCTCCGAGTCTTGCGTGCCCTTGTCGGACCCGTCCCCCCTGGAGTTGGCCGCGGCCTCTCCGGTTTCTATTTGAGCGCAGGCCGGACTAGAATCCTTACTGTTGCTTTCCACGCCGCCGCCGCCACGAGGGGCCCCCGCGTTGGAGCCCAGAAAGGTCTCCTGGCGTAAGGGCAGCAGGCAAATAAGGTAATGCGAGCGTGGCGTGAGTTGGGTTAAATGGTACTGCCGTCTCTCCCCCGGAACCAGAGTCTCTGTGATGGAACCCAGGGCCGCGCTGGTACCCAACCTCAGCCACGAGAGGCGGAAAGAGGGCGCCGCCTGGGGGCACAACCAGCTGACTAGGACGCTGTCCGAAGAGAGGGCTTTGACGGTTAGCTCCAGGGCCTCTCCGGAGGCGTGTCCTTCCCCACCGGGGGCTAGAGGCATGACCAGACCCGGTCGCTTGGCCCGGAGCGTGAATAGGGACCCCTGGGTGGGGACCAGTAAAGAGTTAGTGGCCGTACTGCCGCGGGGAGCCGAGACCACGGCCTGCCCGTCCCCCCTGACGCTATCGTCGCCGCCTCCGTTCTTTTCGGAGGGGTTGCCGGCCGGCGGTCCTTCGCACTGCTCCATTAGATAGGTGAGGTCTTTCAGGGACTGACCTTTCACCGCCTCTGGCGTCAGGCAGGTTAAACCCCTGACCGTTACGGCGGCCCCCCAGCTGTGAAGCCAAGCGTGGAGCCAGCGCAGGCCGCAACTACAGTACCACGGGTTTCCCCGCAGTAGGAGTAGCTCCAGGCTGTCAGTGTCTTTGAGAAGCCCTCGAGGAAGAGCCGTCAAGTTGTTCCCCGAAAGGTCCAGTTTCTGGAGACGCCGCATGCCGTCCAAAGCCCCTCGCGGTATGTGGGTCATGCCGTTGTCCTGCAAGTGTAGGCGAACCAGATGAGCCGAAGGGAGGTTGACCGGGGGGGACTGCAAGGCGTTTCGGACCAGCGACAGCTCCGTCAGATTAGCCAGGCGGGAGAAAGTGTCGTCGGCGATGCGGGTGTTGGCGAGCAGGTTCCCGTCCAGGACTAGTCGACGTAGGGAGGAAAGTCCTCGGAAAGCGTGGGTGGGGATGGTGTTGATCCTGTTGTCGTCCAATCGTAGCTCCTCCAGGGACGCCGGGAGGCCGGCGGGGATGCTGGACAGATGGTTCCGGGAGAGGAAGAGCAGCCGGAGCCGCGGCGTCCCAGAAAAAGCCCGCTCCTGGATGCTCACCGTCGAGATGGAATTGTCATCCAAGTGTAAACGCTCCAGTAGCGGTAACTTGGCCAGAGACGATCGTGGTAACGTCCGAATGTTGTTATCCTGCAAATGCAGTTCGCGCAACGAAGGCGGCAGGTGGATCGGGAACTCGTCCAACTGGTTGGCGTACAAGTAGATGACTCGTATGGAAGTGCTGCGCTCTAGCGACTGCGGCAGGCCGGCGTTGCTCAGTCGGTTGCTCTGCAGGTAGAGAATGGCCGCCGTCAGCGGTAGCGGCGGGATTAGACCCAGTCCTCGGTCGTTGCAGTAGACGAAACCCTCGTCGCAGCGGCAGACAGAGGGGCAAACGATTCCTTCGTCGCCTTCGCCGCTCTCCATGGCGATGGCGGCCGCCGCCAGTTCTAGTACCTCGGCCAGTAAGGTGAGGCACAGGAGGAGTACGAAGAGCCAATCGCGAAGGTCGGCCACACTTTCGGTCGCCATGTTGGTCTGTAGGTCCTGATGAGAAATAGGGAGGAGTTAAAATGGGGTTGGAAAACTGCTATAAAAATGAGTGAGTTGGATTGTATTAGAAAAGTTATTTGGTTCTATGGCAGGGTTTTTTTTACCCTAAAATACCATGCAAAGTGCTCATCAAGAAACATAATTGTTTATCCGTGGAGCTTTTGATTTGAAAATAGGAACATCATTCTCTTGAATCACAATGCGCATCCAAGTCCTGCCAAAATGCATTTAAAGCTTCGGTTGCATTGGATAATAAAATGTCATATTCTGCCCAGTCAATTCCAAGTGATTGCGAACTGGAACGTTGACTGTTTCAAAAAAATACAACAAAAATAGGAATCACATAATACATCATTAGATATACCATATTTTCTTGCGTATTAGTCGCTTGTGCATATAATCCGTACCTTAAAATCATGCCATTATGGTGTTATGGCGTTGTCAACTTGTAGTTTTGTGTATGTCGACTTTTTATGCGCATATAAGCCGTGCACTGGATTCATTTGGTCCTAAATACGGTAGGTCATTCAATGATATGGTGGATTAACTGTGTTAAAACAAATAGCTAGAAACTCTATTTATTAGTGACTGGAAATTGCTTTTTTTTAGTTATTAGATTTAAAGTGCAAGCCAGCCTTTTTGAAAAGGCTCGTTTTGGTCCTCGTCTCTCTCTCGAGTCACTTGATGAAGATGCAATGAAGTGTTACCAAATGTAAAGTTTTTTTTTTTCCCTGACTTCACTGGGATTGACTAGTGAAACATACTTTGCAGAGGCTGTCCATTATTATTTGGGTCAGCGCAAAGCGAGTACGAGACAAATGGGCAATTTAGCGCCGAGAGATGTGAGGTGGAGTGATTGGCCCAGGAAGAAGATTACAAGAATCGGGCAAAGCGAATGGATGACAGGGATGGAGAAAATTGGACAGTGACGGAGATTACTTCAAATGGACTGAGTGACATGAAACTAAAATGGCAAAATGACCGGGAAGAGGAAATCCGATTAATTGCGTCCAGTGCCGATGATAGCGGGCGGCCGAGACAACAGACGCGCTCACGCCGCCGTGACAGCGACCAATCAAACCTCCGCTTTGGAATGTGGAACGACCCGATGCGGGATTTCTTCGTAGAAATGTCCACGCAAAAAAAATCTCGCATATATGCCCTATTTGTAGCTAAATAAAAATGATGACTGAATCGAGGGTACGGCTTATATGTGCATAAATTAGATTTGACATGCACAAAACTGCAAGGTAATGAGGACAAAAGCAAGACAACTTAATTTAAATACCATGTGCGATGATTTTTCTTAAGATTTTCCCTTCAAAATTAAACTTTTTGAACTCCCTATTAAAATTATGAATATGGATGTCAAAATTAAGAATAAGGGGGGAGGCTTATACGAGGGAAATTGTCAAATTCAACCATTTTAAGGCAATTTTAAGGGTACAGCTTATACATGTAGGCAACTAATATGCGAGAAAATATGATAGCAAATATATATTCAATACTATTAGTGAGCACTAATATATGTAACATAAAAATAAGCAAATAATAATTATCTCCACTGAGTCACTTTGACTGGACTATTTATAGAGATGAGTAACATACGCTGGTGAAAGTTGCATCTCGTCCTTTTTCTTTTGCCCGAGGCGCTATTTTTTTTCCCCCTGACATGATTTGACAGCACATTTGATAAACAAATCCATTTAAGGCAAGTCTTTTTTTTTTCTCGCCTATCTTTTTTGTGCAAATGTGCCCACGTGCTATTTTCCAAAGCCCAAGTCGCGCCATGCAAACTCGCCCTTTAGCTGCAGTCAAAATGCATGCAAAGTGAATGAGACGTGCCAACAATAGAATGGACGAGAGGGGTCGTGTCGGGAGAGCAATGTTGGACGGCGGATGGAAATGAGAAAGAGGACGCAGATGGAGACGTGAGAGTGGGAGGAGCCGTAAATGAATGCAAAGGGAGGATTGGGTGTGAAAAATGGTGCCCGTTTGTCAACTCAAATCGTGTGGACATATCTTCTAATGTGAATAAGAGGTCAGGATCATATTACTAATATTTTGTATTTTAGGAATGTCAGCATATAAGACCGCTAAAGTGATAAAGCTTTTGGTTTATCAGCCCAAAATGATAGGCCGAATTGTAGTATGGCATGGAAACTTTAACTTTTGGAAAATAAGTAAATGTAAGTAAAAGTGCTCAGGCAAAAAAACTGATTTTATTTGATTTTGGGAAAAAAAGCTCAATTTACAGAGTCCTAGTTAATGGTAATAAACTATTTCCTTTTTAGTCTATAATTGCAATTTTCTTTAATCCCAAATTGTATTTTTTATCTTTTTATGTTGTTGTTAGTTCAAAAAACCTTTTTAAATATCTGTTTTTGATCTATTTAGGGTTTTTAATTCAGTTCTTTTAATCCAATTAAAAAAAATCTAAATATTATATCTAAAAAGTTTCCCCTTTCACTATCAATAACCAGATTTTAAAAATCAACAATTCTACCCTTTTGAATAAAAAACAAAAAGCTAAAACGTCTGTTAGATTGAATACGAATACCCTTTTTTCCAATTACAATATTGTAAATAAACATAAAAAATCCACTACGACTTATTTACAATCAAGAGTCGCAAAGAGAAGATTTGTACTCATTTTAATGTTCAATTTTAATGTCAGATCATTCAACAATGTATTTTGGTAGCCTCATTGGAGACCTAGCAAAACTACGACATGACCTGCGTCAAAAACCAAGTTTGACAGCCGTGTCATGTAGTTTGTGTCTATGTTTGTGTTCGTATGACTTAAAAAAGTCTTTTTAACCTTGGGTGCGATGCCCAAGGGCTCGACTAACCTGATCAGTACGTTCCCTTCGCTTCTGGCGCGGTTCTTTTTCTCGGCGCCAATTGGCTCCAGAGGACTTTTTGATGGTCCGGTTCCAGCGACTTGGGATCTGTAGCCGTTCAGACGACGTAGGGTCTATTTCCTTGAGGCCGTGAGATCTCTCTCGGCTTTGACAAATGATGATAGGGATAATGATAGTCTTTACCGCAGGGCTCCGGTGGTAATACCAGCATGGCTCAGGGCCACCGCATTTGTCTGCTGGGTGGACTTTTTGTTTCGCTGGCTTGCTTGTTAGGACTGCCAAGTCAAGTCATCTTCAATGAGGGTCCAGAGGCCCGATCCAGAAAGAGATCCTCCAACACCACAAGGCGACACTTTAGTCAGACACTCCGAAGATGGGCGGTGGGCTCCGGGGTTCTTTTTGGGGAAGGACTCGCTCTTTTCATTCTCCAACTTGTTCCAATGCACTTTGCGGATGCTTGTTTTAGCATGTCATTTTGTAGCCTGAAAAGACACAGAAGAAAGCCTTATTATTATATTTTTCTTGCATACTTAGTCCCAAAAATATAGCTTATTTGAGACAATGTTCTTTTTCTGATGAAAATGAATGGATCGTTGAAATTTGTAGTCTCCGCAGGAATGGTTGAAGGCTCAATAATGAAAGAATTTTCTATTTGCCTTCAACTATTGATTGGTTTGGCCTTTGAATGGTCAAAGTTCAAGTTTGGTAGTCCTTGGATTTATTTGGAAGATTTAGAGAT
The DNA here is from genome assembly GCF_051989575.1 of Stigmatopora nigra. NCBI lineage: Eukaryota > Metazoa > Chordata > Actinopteri > Syngnathiformes > Syngnathidae > Stigmatopora > Stigmatopora nigra. The sequence goes on from NC_135521.1 coordinate 1,824,846, forward strand.
GAGTTTTTTTTCAAGTGTATGAAGTGATAAACTCAAATATTCAATTGGGTTTAGAGACGTTGTCAGATTTTTATAAAGCATGGAAAACGGGTTTTCCATGATGATGATGATGATGAGGATGCATAAAGATCAGCCTATCGCATTGGTTCTGAACCAGTTCATTAGCGGCAGTTTAGTAGACGTTCAAACTCAAACTGTATCACACAGAAGCTCACAATATTTCTACCTCGTGACACTCGTTAAACCACTTGCTAAGGGCGCCATCTTGCCTAATTTCGCTTTGAACTCTTTGACAACCATCACAATATTCTCCTAAACCCCTTCCAGATCTCGCCAAATTTCCCCCCGAAAACAACAACATCAAATTCCCCCGAATTTGACAAGAAACTACAGCATAAAAATACTTTACGAAGGTCGACACTTAATTCTGGCGTGCCCCTCGTTAAGGGAACAGTGTTTTATAGCCGTGTGTGGATTGTTTCTGTTTTTCTACGGAAAATATCGGAGCTTTCGGTAAGCACCGCTCGGAGTGATTTTGTAGCCGGCGGAGTAGAGAAGAACGGCGCTCCCAGGTGAGCACTGACTTTGGCCAGACAACGTCTTCATCAGGAATACAAAGTGTACAAAGACAGACTCATCAAGGCCATTAACTGCTCTGTTGCGCTTGCCTAATCGCTACAACCCGCGGGAAAGCAGATCACGTAACTAGCTTGGACGTTACGGCGCAAATAAAGCTGTTTTTTTGAAAGACGGCCCTTCTAAAAACACGTTACGTCTTCAGTGAAATCTTTTAAAATGGTAGAGCGCTTTGGAGTGGCCGTTTGAGTTACAAACCAGACGGTAATTTGTCTTTTTTGGTTAAATAGCCCTCATTTGAGGCGTGATGGACAGCTTCATATGTGCGGATTAGAGAGTGAATGGGAATGGGATGTTTGCAAAGCACGTCCACTTGTTGACTGGCGATAAGAGACACCATGTCGATAGTCGCCGAGCGTCAACGGGGCTTTGCGCCCGCTGCTTTGCCGTTAACACACTGACAAAGCCGTCCCACTTCTCCATCCATCAAGCTTCCCAATCAATGGCTCTTAACAACTCTCCGGCTCTCTGCGGCTACTTTTGAGGACACTGAAACCTAAAAACAAATTGACGTTCACTTTGGAATTTTGCCTATTCAAAAAGGGATCGTGTGTCAATTTCAAAGTAACTGAGCCCAAGCGACAATACAGACTCAGGAAAAGACATGTTAGACATGAATAAATAGGTAGTACATAAATAAACACATGCATCTATAAATCAATATACAAATAAAAAAATAAAAAATGTCAATAAATAAAACAAAAATGCAAATAAATATGTAAATAAGTAGGTAAATGAACATGTAAATAAGTAAATATGTGAATAAATAAATGTCAATAAATATCTCAATATATAAATGTGTAAATACATAAATATGCAAGTAATTAAATATGTAAATAATTAAATATGCAAAAAAATACATATTTAAATAAATCAACATGTAAATAAATAAATGTGTAAATAAATACATATAGGCCGCCCTTAAACTTTCCAACAAAAGTAGCCCTATTATTGTGGAATATAAGGCCTTAAACTTTATCGAAAATAAAGTGTCACTGTGCTATTTATTTTATATTTTTCCTGTAAGGATTGGCGGCAATATCCTCTCAGATTGATCAATGGTCACCAGTCTTCCTTGCGTGACCTCCTTTGTCCCGGATAAGAGAATATATAAAACGACTGTACGTGTTTTGGAATCCGTGAAGATAGGAGCACCATCTCCTGTTTTTTTTTTTTTCCTCCCACTTGTCTCTCTCTCTCTCTCGCTTTGTAATGAATACACGCAAATCCCAAATTGTAATTCAGGTCATGGTCATCTCCGCTAAGGTTGTATCCTGGCAACTGGACTGCTGGAGAGTTCACCTTAAATCCAAACCGTTATTTTTTGCCATTTTTTACTTTTCAACTGTCCATAATAACGCATTAGAAATCAAAGAGTGTTGTTATTCAGGACTGAATTAACCCATGCAAAGTCATTGTGATTCAATTCAACAGCATTTGATTAATTTTAAAACTTATCACATTGAAACGAACAAAATCCAACTCATTTTAAATCTTCTGCTTGTATAATGACAATAAAAGCATTCAATTCCATTCAATTTTGACAATTAGAACTAAAAAAAATTCTCACATAACATCTTAGCGACAGTAACTAGCGGCTGATTTTATTGGATGGTGGCTTAACTTGTATTGACGTATCACCTAAACGTTTTCTTCCCTAACGACGACATAGAAAAACAAAGAAAGGCCTATTGTTGACCACTCGAAGGGAAGCCACCAACTGAGCCATAAATAACGGGCCTCCTTTCCTCGACAAAAAAGCATTTTGGTCTAAAGGTTAAACATTTTGAGCACATACAAGTCAACGATGAAGAAAACCATCTCCTTAAGCATTTTTTAGGAAGACTTTTTGACAAAAAACTCTTTTCAATGTAATTAAAAATCTACTCCTTCATTCCAACGCTCTCAGGAGCCTTCTTTTTTTATATAAGCTCCTTTCAATGACCTTCTATTTGCATTAGCGCACCACTGAAACCTTTTAATCGACGATAGCAGAGGAAATTAACTATATCAAATCTCAATTTCCATCAAAGCTGCTCTCCATCAGGCATTTGAGCAAAAATCCACAGCAAAGAAAAGTGACAGCTGCGATACTTGGCAGCCGCCTCCTCCGAGACGGCGAGCCGGGGGGCGCCGGAGCTCGGATTTCATGCGAGAACCCAATTGCCGGCACTTTGTAATCACGGGGCTGTCTAACCTCGGCGTTAGCGAGGTTGATGAGCGCTACGGCACCCCCCCCTCCCGTCGAGGCTCGCCGCTGAATATTAAAACGGCGAGTAGAATTCCCCCGAGCCTCGTTGCCGGGCGGGGCTTATTGTTGTGGCCGCGGGTTTGTGGGTTTTTATACTCTTAACGCACAAATGGCCGTCTAGCACGCGTGCTCACGCACGGAGCGGCAGTTAAGAACGCCAGTCCGGGTGATGGGTGGGGCATTGGCGGACCGCCGAGGACCGTAAAGGCCAGCCCACCGAGAGACATCATGGCCGACGCCGGGGCCCCCGATGCCGGACATTATTTCACCTCGTGGTGTTGTCTCTTAAAAGTGAACATGCTCATTAAAATTGGCAAACACGCGTGTGTATTTTAGTTAGTTTTGTGTTCTCAATGCCGACTTTTTGGATTTGAAGTATGTTGGTTGAGAGTATATTAGATAATTTTAGATTTAAAAAAAGTATGAAAAAATAATATATACTGTACTTAAAATATCATTTAGTATGAATCGGTGAGCTTTTTATGAATGTTATCATTATTATATTATTATTGAAAGCCGTTTTGGGCTAAATGCTTAATGGCGACTCTTGATAAATTTATAAGATCTTTTGGTAGTAGTGGATAAAAGGGGTTTCAAATGGACTTATCTGATTATGTATGCTTTGTGTGAAAGTTAGTTTAATAGCAGGGGTGGCTCTTGAGCCGCATGCGGCTTCTGACTGTGAAATGAATGCGGCTTTTTGCTTCTGATCAGATTTTTCGTACATATAATGTGGCTCTTTGCAGTGGTTGATGTTTTAACTCTGGTTCAGTTGCATTTGATGTTTGTTTTGAAGGTGGACATGTTGTTTTGTAAAGGGAAGGAAGTGTTGTGGTCAAAAATAGGATTTTAATCGTCTGTTTTGGCTTGTGCATATGTCTGTTTTGGCAAGTCACTGTGTGGTTATTAGGCCTCTTCTTTGACTCTGTTTAACATATTTTCTCATTGTGTCTAACTTGTTTGCCACCTCTTTTACTTTTGTCTTTATCCGATATGAGTATCTTTAGTTTAGAATTAGGCAATTTGCATTTCCTGGCAAAATGCAATGGACTCATTTATTGTGTGCATTCATCTATTTCACACTCGTTTAATGAATTTGCACCTTCTCCACCAACACAGGTTGCATTTAATAACACGCTATTGCCAGGAACTCTGCGATTACTCGTACTATCCGCCAGCTCCCCGTTTGCATGCGGCTGTCTCCGCGGATTTATTCGCGCGTGTGTACGAACGAGGATGTTTAACTAAACCGCGCACGTAACATTCCCATCTCTGCCTCCCCGTTTCTCATTTATGGAGCTGGCGGCAGAAAAGAAGGAGTGTAGAGAGGGCAGGACGGAGAAGAAAAAAAACAAGCGATTGGGGAGGATGGAGGGGGGAGTCATGGACGTGAGATGGTGAAAATGGCGGCCGGGGTGCAAAGGTGTGGATGGGAAGAAAAAAATGAAGTCGGCGGGCTGGAGTAAAATGGGGGAAGCGGTGGTGAGGATGAGATAGAGAGGAGGCGAGATGGGGTGGGGGGTGCCGCGAGAAAAAGAGGCGGCGGGCGGCAGATTTATGAAGCTATTGGAATGTCATTTGGAGGCAGAAATTACTGTCAGCCCACGCCAGGTTTAAACTCGCCCAAGCCTGAATCCGGGGAGAAAATGTGACACGGAATCAGACCGCCGAATCTCTGACCTGCAAGGGCGTCCGTGCGGATCGGAAGATGGCGTTCGTATTTCGGAGCTTAAATTCTTGGAGGTCGAGGTCGCGATGGAGGTCGGGGTCGGGAGGCGGGGTTTAACGAGGGGTTACTGGGAAAGGTGGAGGTGAGAAACGTGTGGACACACAGCGTCCATTTAGTGCCAGGCGAGAGGCGAAAATAATCAGCAGAGATCTGTTTTTTTTTTTCTTGTCCCCCCTACGCCATAGCCGGGGGAGCCGCTTGCCATCTGCGCCATAGCTTTGACACGAACGGAGGACACTCAGCCAATGATGTGTGAGCTTTCACTTTAGCTTAATGGGACTGAATATTTTTCAACGTCACTTTGCTAATGTCAGACATTATGCTTTTTATCCCGGTAGGAATTGTTATAGTAATACACAATGCAAAAAGACATGAGAAAAATGAGCTGGAGGCGGTTTCTTTTATGTATTTCATATGTTGACGCATGTGGTGGCGCTCATTGTCGCCATGAGAACATATGGCGGCGCTCATTTGCATAACCGGGCCTTGCAGCTATATGAGGCACAACCTCTTACCTACGCTTAGCCATGTGTTGCCGCCGCTGAATTTATTAATGGGAGAGAAAATGCTAATTATTAATCAGCATCGTCATTTGAGGGAAACTTTCTGCTCTCAATTTAAGCTCCTAAATGTGTGAATAATGTGATGATATAGGGCCTCAAAAGTCTTTGTTAAATGAGAAAGACCCACATTTTCGGATTATAAAATATTTTTACTGCATTTTAGGTGCCTGTATTTGTCAAAATATTGTATTTTTTTTGGATTGAAATGTCATTATACAAACATAATGAGGTTTAAAGGTTTACCACAATGTGCACAAATTACCACAACAAACTAATAGACAAATACATCATTAATAAATCATCAAGAAATAATAAATAAGTGATAAATAAGTAGTCAACAACATAAATAAGTAAGGAAGTGCACAAAAAAGGACAGCAAACTAATATACGAACAGATAAATCATTAATAAATAATAATAAATGAATGAAGTAAATGAATAAGTAGTATTCAACATAGATACATTGTCAATAATGCATAAGTATTCACATATTGCAATAAAGAAATGGAAAGGTCAGTGCAGTAGGCCGCCATTTTGGGGATATTTACCCTATTTTGCCCGTTAAAAATGGCTAAATTATTCCGATGACCCAATCAAGTCGAGTCTTGCATTGAATTAGCTTCAACCACACATACTTTAAAAATAGAAAAGATGTTTTGACAATGAAAAAACTTTCTTTGAATGTTCCGTAAGAACCAAAGATTTTGTCAGCGGGGAGAGAAAACTCAAATCTTTTGTCGTGCCGTCACATCAAGTGCACTTCATTAACATGTTTGGGAGAAGAATAATGGCCGCCCGTGTCGTTCAAAGCGGAAAACTTTCCGGCAAAATCGGGGATTTGGAGCAGAAAATATCGGCGAAAAAACCCAAGCGCTCATTTACAACAAGCCGAGAGTAAATCCGTTCCATCAATGAACCAAATCTGCGTGTTGAGATGCCCTGGTTTGGCCAAACGTGATTTTCCCGACCGCCATTTTCTCTTTTCTCGATTTTCGGACTTTCTCGCCTGTGTCCTTTCATTTTTTTCATTTTTTCTTCCCCTCCGGCGAGTAATAATGTGAGCCTTTGGCCCTTGCGACAACACAACTTCTCACTTGCACTTTGGCCGAAGCTCCATCTCTCACACTCGCCGGTTTGGAGGTCAATTATCTGGAAATGTGCTTTCTAGACGAAGGACTGACGAGTCACGCGGCAGCCAGGTGTTAAATAAGGGAAAAAGGGAGCTTTCAGCATTTTCTGTGGGAAATTCATCATCCTTCAACACCTGATTTCAACATCTTTGCCAGCATTTAGATCAAATGCAACATCCCACCTTTTCCTGCTTTTCGCACTTTCTCTTTGCACACATTCCATTTGTTATATGGCCGTTAACAGAGGCGCTTTCTGGCCGGGACACACCCAAAAAACACAGGTACACCCGTAAGAATATATTAATAACAAAAAACTCAATTTGAGCCAATAGGAGAGTACAAATATGCCAACATATATACACCAAAACAAATTGTACAAACCCGAAAAAACGAAATTATCGTATTTTATCGCATATTAGCCACCATAAATTGTCAAATTTGAGCAAAAATCCCGAATATTCAAGCCATTTTGCAGAAATTAATTTTTTTTTCAATGTATTTCTGCCAATAATGCTATCTGCAATTGCGATATTAAGATGAATGAAAGCACTGTAATGAGTTTTTTCTCTTGCTTTCTCATGATTCAAATCTGCCAAGCTTGCTCACCACAAACTATTTTCACTTTAGGGACTTTAAAATCAAACATTATAACATTACAGTTATGCAAATGCAGATTTGAATGACCTCGATTTTTCATTTATTTGTTGAATTACACTATTAAATCCTCCGACTCATGTCACCGATTAGATTTTGCTTTTAAATCAAATTAACTTACCTCTTTTTGACCAGAAATGTATTTTTGAGCATTTGCATTTGATTTAAAATGGCCTTTAGGGCTTACTTTTCATTTCATCTCCATTTCTTGGAGATTATCAATTTCAAAAGGTAAATTGAATCATGAGCTTGAATTCCCAAGTCAATTCTCTACTATAAACAACCAAATTATAAACGATTTTAAGGCTACGGCTTATACGTGGCTAAAATGCGACAAAAATATGGTAAATAATCAAAAAACCTAATCAATTTTACATGTTTCCACAACCAACTGTGACACCCGCCTCAAATCCGATGGTTAAAATGAACATAGTCCGTCTTTTTGCACACATTTGACTCTTTCCAGTCATTTGACTCATTTCGTAGATGTGAAGCGATTTCAAGTGCGTTTCTCTCGCACTCTTTTTGAAGAACATTCACAAAGTAGATCTGAGCAAAGTCGTCTTTTAAACCGAAGTTGGCCCGCTCGGCGGCACGCGGCCCAGCGGGGCACGCCGCGGCTGACGGCGCTGTGATAAGGGGGCGCTCTCGGGCTCTCGGCGCGCGGAGGGCGCACGCACGCACGCTGCTTTCGTATTACGCGCTTTCTCAGAGACTGATGAAAGGTGAATGTATTCATAGTGAGAGCGCCTTACGCCACTTTCATGCCAAGCGAGGTCCTCCCGAGTTCTTTCATCCGACTGTAAGCCCAACGTATTTCCTAGATATCTTCTTATCTCTGTTTGATTCATGACTGTGTCATCGTAGTGGCGAAAAAAAATGTAATAGCGACCGTAGTTGTCCAATATCCATTGTGAAATTCCTATTGTAGTTCCATCAATGGAAATATTCACATTATACGGCAGTGCCGACATGTTTCGAACACGTTTGGGCAACTATTAGACGCAAAAATGTATTGAAACTCATTTCAAATTCAAAGTAGAGTCAAATGGGGTTGCAATATTTTGGATTTTCAACAAAAAAAACATTTTTTTACAGTATAACAACATACTATACAGTTGTATTTTTAGTTGCTTTCCTATTAAAATTCTCCCTTAGGTTTGTTTTACCTGTTGTACCTACTGTACATTTTTTTTTTTTGGCGAATAGCAACCCGCCCGGCAACAAATACGATCTTTCCACCACTGTAACATTAGTTGTTCTGTGCACATTCTGTTCCACTTTTCTTAAATTCAACCGCTGTACATAATAAGTCAACACCATCTGTCTTCATTGTATTCTATTCTGCCCCGTGTGCTCTGTATGTAATCCATAATGCAAGTTAAAAAAGCTATTAACTGCAGCACCACGAGACGACTGTTTGAATAAATAATCCCGTTGAAATGCCATTGAGAGTTTTTCCAGCTCAGAGAACATGTCTTCTCGCTGGCTGTCTTTTTCCGACTGTGTACAGGCTACCAAGCGGAACTATCTCCGGACAGGCAATTTTCAACTACCACACACCTAGACATTGGCGCAATGACCCTTTCTAGCAAAATCCTTCAATTTGCCGTACTTTAACCTACGTGGGATGACAGCAAAACAAAGTAGCCATTTTTTAAATCTGACGAAATGCCAGGTTTTTGCGGCAGACCGAGGTGAGGCGTTGAAATTCTCAAATAGAGACGCTTTGTTACTTTTTCAGTCGCTACGCTTTATCTCTCTATTAGTTTCTGTCACTCTGCGTCTCCTTATTATCCAGGAAGGCGATAAAGAAAAAAATATAAACGACAAAAAACCTGATGGCGGGATCAAAAGCATTGAACAGTTTGGAAGAAAATGTGCTGTTTTTTGAGCAACTTAGAGGAACTAAAGCCAAGTATGTTCGTATATTTTTTCCCGGGAGGATTTCGTTCTAAAATGACAGCCCTCCTTCCACCAAGAGAGAGAGATGGAAAAATATATAATAATTATCAAAAGTTGTGCGGAATCTCTACACACTTTGAGATATTTTTAACTGAGCAAATGAAGGAAAAGCATTTAGCCGTCACGTAGCCTTGACATTTAAAGCACCCCCTTGTCGTGCTTTGTTTTCAGTGCAATTCGCACTCTTCACCGTTTTCATTATCTGCATCGATTGTGTGTCAGTTTGCCTTTGTTGCCGTGCTCGTTAGTGGAATGCCGAACGGCGCCGTGTGCGTTGACCTTGTCCGAGTGCTTTTCTGGCCACGGGATTGGCTACTAGGATTGGTCCACTCTGGCCCGGGGTTTGTAGAGTCTGAGTTTTTAGGGCATTCTTTTGTTTTCTGGTCTGCTTAACTAAATAGTTGTTGGTCTAATATAGTCTCACTTGGATGGATTCTTTAAACTGGACCACATCTGTCAAAAATTGTGATAGATTGTATGTAATAGTCGTAAGCAACCATGTAGTAGTTGTCCAACTGTGTAACTTTGGGATTTCTTGTATTTTTTCGCATATAAGCCATATTTTTTAACAAAAAAAAGATGACTGAATCGAGGATACGGCTTATATTTTTCACGAGTAGAAGTAGCATTTACTATTTGTTGGTTATTTTCAGTTTTGCAGTAAGAAAACAACCATTGTTGGATGAATTATTAATTCCTGATGATATTGACCCTAATAATGTGCTTCTGATTCATACAGTATCTCAGAAATACCATATGTGATGATTTTTATTAAGATTTGCCCTTCAAATTAACATTTTTGTACTCCCGTTTCAAACTATGAAAAATGTTAAAATTTCCTAGTTTAGTGAGAAGCATTGAGCGTGATAAAATCGAATAAAAACATGAAGAAAGGTATTCATTAGTATTTTTACTGTAGTGTTGTGTATTATTATCATCTCCACCAGAGATTGTAACCTGATGCAGCTGGAAATAATGACGGAATGACTAGAATGCCACCGGCAGAAATGGGCCATTCCATCCAAGTGTAGAAACTTGAAATCAAAAGAAGAAAAATGCCATTCCCAGCCATACTTGAAAAGCACTTTTAAACAGGCCGCATGCAATCGAATTAAATGCACCTCGCGTTCTTTTTAATGGCGCCTTTTGCTTCAGGCACAGCACTTCAACACGGCAACACGTGATCTGCTGTGGTTAAGCCTTTTTCTTTTTCTTTTAATGTATCCACTCAAGGTGTCATTCGCACTGAAACAAGCCCACGACGTCCAAATCTATTCTAGTCTAGTTTTGCCAGTGTGACATGGCACTGCCAAATATTGGATTAGATTATTTTAGATAACTTTGTTCATCCCATATTTGGGAAATGTTACTGTCACAGTAGCAAGTGAGAATACAGACAGCAAAAGACATTTTAGATATAAATAAATAGTTAATAAATAAGCGTGTGGCTGAAATATATATATATATATATATATATATATATATATATATATATATATATATATATATATATATATATATATATATATATCCATACATATATATACATATACATTCATATATAAATACATGTATAAATATACATATACATACATATATACATACATATATATGTACATATATCAATATACATATACATACATATATATGTACATATATCAATATACATATACATATACATACATACATATACATATATAAATATATACATATACATACATATATAAATGTACATACACATACATAGAGATAGATGAACATATATACATACGGTTGGTCTTAATTTTCAGCCATTTTTTTGTATCCGATAGCTTGCAACATTTCTTGTTTGAAACTCGCAGCGGATGTTATGTCCCTCCACGGATTTGCCATTTATTTGCCAAACGATCGCATTCTTTGTGTACATTTTCCAAATAGTGATTACCTCCTGGCGTCAGGGCCATTTTCCGCTTACTGTCCAAATCGTGGGTGGCGCAAGCCCAAGTTATTTATTGCTTGATCAGTCACACCCGATTTGGAGAAGGGACAATCATTTAAATGGTTTGTAATGCCATTCCAATTTAATTTTGGCCTCGCATGTACTCGTATCCGCTTCATCAGATGGTAAAATGGCTGCACTTGTCCGTTTTTTTTACCCAGGTAGATTTTGCATGACCGCTCAATCTTCGCAAACTGCGGCGAAACGGGAAATCGTGGCGCTATTGTGTGTGAGAAGAGACTGGTAAATAATTAAAAAGTGGCCTTGCGGTGCAATGCATCTCTTTACGAGTGTGATCTGGCAGGTACGGTGAGGTATTTCCTCTCCATAATTTCTCTCCTGACAGCCGCCGCCAAAATTGTGATAGAACCTTGTTTATAAAGCTGTGTTTGTTTCGGCGCTATACCGCCTCCTGCAGTACGTTACCTCGGGCGAGAACACATTTCATTTTCCAAATGGCCTGCCCGACTCTTGCTCTTTCAAAGGGTTGTTATTTTGTCACAAAGAAAACGCAAAGGGCCAACTTGCCTTTTTGATTTGGAGCGGAAAAACACTTTAACCATCGTTATATCTTAATGGACACGTACCTGTCAATCTTAGGCAAATGATCCCCTTATTAATGATTGCCCTTATTAAGTGATAATAAATCGTATAAATATTTACTCAAATAGCGGGCACTCAAAAGTTTTTCCCCCATAGTGGACGGGGCGTCCAATCAGTAGGTGCGCCTTTTGTATGCAGTAAATTCAAAATTCTGACAAAAAATGCTGACATCTTAACTGTCTGTTTACATTGCTTGCTGACACGCTATATTTAGATAGTGAAAAGGGCGGAAGTGACTATTGTGGGTGTACTTATCATTCTTAAAGCTTTAGTGACCGAGACAACCCGAATTAAAGCCGAAAATGGGTAAAACGATCGTTTTTACAAAAAACTGACTAAAAAAATCTTGTAAAAAAGTTGTTATACGGCGTACACAATTTAAAATGATCAAAAAACATATAAAATACGAGAAAAACGTATACATTTCCTTCCTATCACTCATAAAATTTGTAAATTAAGTGTAGGAATTATTCGCTTTATTCACTGTTAATATTCATACGGTAGAAAGTTAGATTTCTTAACGTGTTGATGGTTCTTATAGATAAATTCAATGCAAAATTAATAAATAAATCCTCACTCTCTAGATTCAATCCAGATAAAATTTTATTCATCCTTAGTCGTGGAAATCCGAATTCCAAATAGTTCTAACAATACTCTTACTTTTTGATCCTTTTTAAAGTCTAGCATTATTTTATTGTCCAAGCCAAACCTTTAAGAATTAAAACTGACAATTGTCCATTTGAGGATTGCACTAAAAGCATCATAATCTCAAGGGATTGAATCCCCATTTTTCAGGACATTTTCCGTGTAATGCAGTTCCATCGCTTTAGATTGCGATCCTGAGGAAGACGCTCCCTCATTCTTTGAGAAGGCGCTTGAAATAAAAGTAGCGCTTGTACAGATTAGAATAAAGAATCGGAAGCTTTAGCGCTGCGCTCTCACAAAAGACAACACGGCTAATCCGGTCTGACATTATGGCCAAATGATGAACACATTATGATGATGCTTCGGGTCAAGCGATAACGGGAAGGGGAAAAAAAGCTCTCGACATTTTTCTCGTAATTTGTGCGAGAATAGGCTCCGCGTTGATTTATTCTCTGTGAAATTTGCATGTGAAAAGCCCGACACAATCGGCTGAATGGACTGTGCTCACACAGTGTCTTCCGAGTGCCTTAATGGTGTCGACTGTACATTCGCACACGTTGTTCGAACATTGCAGAATTTGTGAAAGGTTCTGACTTGCGCCCATCACACAATGCTCCGGCCTTCGCTTTTGTCTGGCAAAAAAAGACATGGCGTGGAAGTGTCCCAAGTCTCCTAGTTTCCTGGATTTTAGATACTATAAGGCAAGTAAAAGACAGTTTCTCAAAAAACGGCAGTGTGCCTTATGTATGGATCCATATTAGTTCATCGTGGTATAAAATTGCTTTCAGCACAGCTCCATCTAGGTTGCTCTATCCCACACACCCTACTACTACTACCACTACTCCTACCACTATTACTACTACTACTATTCCTACCACTATTACTATTACTACTACTTCTACCACTTTTACTACTACTACTCATACTACTACTTCTACCACTTTTACTACTACTACTCAAACTACTACTTCTACCACTTTTACTACTACTACTCATACTACTACTACTCCTACCACTATTACTACTACTACTCCTATCACTATTACTACTACTACTACTACTACTATTCCTATCAATATTACTACTACTACTCCTACCAATATTACTACTACTCATAACACTATTCCTACTACTACTACCACCACTACACTACTACTACTACCACCACTACACTACTACTTCTACTACCACAACTACACTACTACTTCTACTACCACAACTACACTACTACTTCTACTACTACCACCATTACACAACTACTTCAACTACTACCACCACTACACTACTACTTCTACTACTACCACCACTACTACTACTAATAATATAATCACTACTACCACTTCCACTATTCCTACTACTCCTACTCCTCCTACTCCTCTTACTACTCCTACTACTCCTACTACTTCTACTACTCCTACTACCTCTCCTACCACTACTACTACTTCTACTTCTCCTACCACCTCTCCTGCCACTACTACTACTACCACCACTACCACAACTGCGCCCATTTTGAAATAGGGCATTCATTGTTTGTTGTTTCATTGTCCATTTTAATACTCATGTTTATACATCATTTGAACTCGTGTGATTTAGATCGGATTCCAAACCAACTATTCTACAAAAACCCTTTGCCTATTTTGGTAAACAGGCCACCGCACCTCTTGCTAGAGTGCATTAACTAGGAAAGTCAGAAAGAAAATGAGCGGATCTTTTCTCATCTTTTTTAATCATTGTTTTATTGATGAAGCCAATCTCCAAGTGATTGTGGCAATCAAAGTGCACCATTAAGATGCAACCGGCAGTGGCATTGTCTGTCCATCCACTCTCATCTGGTTGGCATTTTAAATCAGGGCACACGACATGACGTCAACTGTAGAAACGTGACACACCCCCCCCCCCCCCCCCCCCAGCCGCGATTCTTCTTTGTGGGCACCGTATCTGATCAAGCGGGCCGGTGTACCTCTCAAGATAATGCAGAGAAAGCTTCAGATAGCAATTGGTGCTGGAACAATTTACCAGCTGCACCCCAAGTCACAACAGTCTGCCATAAAATGCGGGATCTATTTTAAAATCACTTATCACGGAATCAGATGCCGAGTAAAATTGCTCCGAGAATAGCAGTAATTATTATTTGCATGGCTTCCCAAGCGACGAGGCACGCCGCAGTAGACTCCCGAGTCCCCTTCCGGCTTTTTTAAGACAATTCATCTCAAAGCCTTTTTGCCTTTAGGGCGGGTGGGTAATATTGCGGTATTTTAAAACCATAGTTTGGGGTGTATTTAGGTTTCAACTAGGTTTTATCCCCCAACCTGTCATACTCAGCCAATTGCTCCCCTTATTAATGATTGCAATTCCCCTTATTCAGCGATTAAAAAATCATATATTCACATATTTACTAACACATTTTTATCCTTTTGTCTTAACCGTTTATTGTTCTTAAGACACTTAATAATACAAATATAGCATATAGTTTCATCCCATCTGCTTTAACTTTGGAATTTTTATCCATCCAGGACTCGTGTTTTAATAACTTAGCAACTTTTTTTGTATATCCAGGACGCATGTTTTAATATCTTAGTGTAGCACATCTGTTTCCGAGGCCAAATGTCCATTGTTGAAATAAGATTACCGGTTTTCCGAAGGCCAATATTAGCACGGGGCTCCTCTCAACTCTCACAATACGAGAGCCTTCTCATTTCCGTCTCCGGAAAATCCAATCACCGATCAATAGCGGGCCGTTCCAATAAGCCCAATTGGTAAAAGGCGATGTTTCAGCTCGCTTTTCTTTCGACAGGCCGCACAACAACAGTTTTGGTGGCTGGCTATCGACTGACTCGCAGTGAGCGTCGTCCGAATCTCGCACATCTTTCATCGAAAGAAACGCTTCCGGCTCGCCAACAACGCCTGAGTGTCGATACGCTCAGAAACTGCCCGGTCCTGCTCTCTATGAATTATTGAACTTTTGGATGAAGTATTTATGTTGAATGTCATGGCTTTAAAGTCATAAGGTCTTTACGGCACGTTACAATTTAAGGTAGCATTATATTTGGCAAAATAGCGAATGGCAGACATCACAAAGGTGGGTTTAAAAAAAAAAAACTGAGGTCACGGTAGAACCTGGGGGTGGTAGACAACCCTGTTCAAAGTGCGGGTAGAAACCTGACAGGCAGTCGCTTCCTCTTGACAGCGCGCGACGTCTGCGCCGTTGACCTTTGGCCTTCAACTGGACATGGGGTAAACAACTAGTGATTTCTGTTTGAACCAAATCAACTTAGCTTAGTGCGCCTGGGTTCAAATCCAGGTCGGTCCACCTGTGTGGATTTTGCATGTTATCCCCGGGCCTGCGTGGGTTTTCTCCGGGTACTCCAGTTTCCTTCCACATTCCTAAAGCATGCATGGTAGGCTGATTGGACACTCGAAATTGCCCTTAACTATGATTGATTGGCTGATTATGCCCTGCGATTGGCTGGCCACCAAATCCCTTGCCTCGTACCTGAAGTCAGCTGGGATAGGCTCCAGCACCACCCGTGACCATAGTGAGGATAAAGCGGTTCAGAAAATGAATGAATGACTTGTTTTAACTGGTAAAATGTTTTAAAGTTGTGTTTTAGGGCTTCATTTTATACAATTGATCTTCAATTTTTACAATTTTCTACATTTTATATTCAAGTTTTCCAATTTTATACATTTTATCTTCAATTTTTACAAGTTTATACATTTTATATTCATGCAATACAGTCATTTCTATTTGTAGTAATGAGATATTGACAGCTACAAATTTTGTGTGTCATATTTTGACGGGAAATTACCGCACTTGCATTTTTGTAGTGGGTATATGTAGTTGTAAATAGTTGTTTGAGTTAGTGTTATCCATATTTGGAAGAGAAAGAGCCAATAAAGTGTCTCCGAGAGCAGCGTGGCATGAAGCCGCACTTGGATAGATCCTGTCCATCTTGCGTAATGCAGCCCTGCTGGTACGTGCCGTGCTTAGAAATCCTCTTTTTTTTCCCTCCTTTTCATTTTTCAGCTGCCATTTGCAATTCTTTTTCTCTGCCGTCCGATTCTCCGGCGTCCTCCTTATGTGGACTCAAAGCAAAGCTGGCCTTTGAACGACGTTTGAGAAGGATTGAGCCCGACTCGTTAGCCAGCGATCCCACCAATTTGCGGGGGACGCGGAGCTGCTCTTACAGCCATCAAAATATTAAGCTTGATCAAATTAGAAGGCCGACTGCGGCCTGGCGTCCACAAAGACCAGCCACCTTGACAGTCCAAAAGACAAATCATATCGAGTTCTATTTTCACGAGAAAAACTTGCTTTTTGTGGGGACAAAACTTGATAATAACAACAATGACTGATTATGCCTTCTTAATTATTAACCTTTTGTACTTTAAAGTGGTTTATTAGCGCGTCAGCCTCAGAGTTCTGGGGTCGAGGGTTCAATCCCAGTTCGGTCGGTCCTCACTGTGCTGTTTGCATGTTTTCCCCGGGCTCGCGTGGGTTTTCTCCGGGTATTCCAGCTTTTTCCCCACGTTCCCAAAACATGCAAGCTAGGCTAATTGTGAGGGATTGGTTGTTTTTATCTGGAAAACCATCTTGGGGTGTCCTTAGTTGGCTGGGGTATGCTCCAGCATCCCGTTAGATTATTATTGATTGTTGTTTACTATCAGCAGACGTAATTTCACTGCGTTTTACTGTGTTTTACTGCATTTTACTGCGTTTTACTGCATTTTACTGTGTTTTACTTCATCAGTAGTTATCGTTCGAGAACTTTGACTTCCAGCTGTGATTAAATCCACCTTTCTTAGTTGAAAGACTTCAAATTCATTGAAAGCCGCGTTCAAGTTCCATATAAAAAGTCCGAAAAGTTGGACTTCAAATAACATGTTCTGTCTTTTCTTCCTTCAAAGTTATCGCCGTGACGTCTGACGCACTTTCCCAACCTCCTCCTTGCTACCCTTGACGCATCCCTGAAAAGATTCTTTCCACTTCCATCATATGACGTCATTTTCTATTTCGTCACAAAACATTTCAGATTCCAAGTTTCCTCAATGCCACTTCACATTTTAAGAGAACTTTGTGACCTTCCACGCAAAACACTATTCCGTCCATGTCTTTTCCGCCTCTATTAGCTTAATCCCTTTCACGGCCCCATTTTCTCCAAGAGCCTCCTTTTTTATGAACCAGAAATTGACCTCATACCTCCCGCCGGCAACCTAATTGCTCCGGCTAATTCGCCGGTACAATAGTGCACGGGCTGTTTAACGCTCTAATCTCTTAGAACTAATTCTCTCGCAGACCGTAAAAGAGCCGGGACCGCCTCGGAAGCCACATCTATTCACCTATCCACACAAAAGTCAAGCCACATTTTTAAAGATCTGATATTTATCTTCGCTCTTAACCTGAAATTTCAGCTTCTACACGCCATTTGCGTTAATTATGTCGGAAACGGGGACGTTATGTAAGCGGCGCTCATCTTCTTCTGTCGGATCTGAATAAGAGGAGATCAAAAAAAGGGGGCGGGGGCAAGGGGCCAATGGTGAAAGAGCGTTTACTGCTTTTTTTTCTCCACTTCTTCATTCTCACCACATTCTCTTTACCTCACGAGCCGGATTCCCACCATCTCGCTCGGACATTCCACTTTAATCTCCCCCGGTTCCCTCACCAGCGACCTATCCCTCTTCTCCTTTTTTTTAATCAGTCCATCACAGGTCCATCCTCTCCTTTTCTGCCTTTTCTTCATTAATCCCACGTCCGTCCCGCTTCGCTCCGGCCGTGCGAATCTCATTCCAATCCCAAGTCGCGCCATGCCTACTAATCCGCCGATCGTACGTACGCCGGCGCGCGTGTTTACAGCTCGGGATGAGTCGCGCGCAGAGGTGTGTGCGTGCGTGTTTTTTGGCGTGCGAGAGGGAGGTTGCAGGTGCTGCCAGTGGAACATAAGAAGGGCATGTCCGTTGGGAAACACACGTACGCAACATTTATGTCACACCGATGAAAAGGGGAAAAAAACTATGCAATTCCTCAAAGTATTCTGCCTCACTTTAATCTTCCCAACTCAAATAAACATGCAATAAGTAGACTATCCAATATTTTCGAGTACACATTTCATGTTGAGTATTAAAACCCTGACACAAAAAAATATCCTGACCCCCAAAAATGGAGAA
The DNA here is from genome assembly GCF_051989575.1 of Stigmatopora nigra. Taxonomy (NCBI): domain Eukaryota; kingdom Metazoa; phylum Chordata; class Actinopteri; order Syngnathiformes; family Syngnathidae; genus Stigmatopora; species Stigmatopora nigra. The sequence continues at coordinate 1,843,164 of NC_135521.1, forward strand.
TAAAGCTTTGAAATAGAGCATCTCCATGGCTATTTCTACCTTTCCGCGAGCAGGCTTGTTTTTTCGTACGCACTCACCTCGGAGCAAGTGGCCCGGCGGCGGCCGCGGTCCGCTCGAGTCGGCTCGGCTTCCTCGCAAGTCCACAACAGCGTCTCGTCATCGCGCACACCACAGTGCATCCTCCTCTTTCTCTCGCTCTTTCTCCCTCTCCTCCTCCTCCTCCTCCTCCTCCTCGTCAAAGGGCGCAGTGTCCCTCCCCGAGCGCGAAATAACGGCGTCCGCACGCGCCGGAAAAGTCCGACTTTCCACGGCGGCGTGTGTATCTCCTGGCCGCAGATCAGGAACGCGAGCGCGATGCTTCCAGGAGCAACTTTGGTCACCTTCAGCGCACTTAGCTGCCTCCTCCTGCTCCTCCTCCTCCGCCTCCGCCTCTGCCTCCTCCTTCTCAATGCACCTCCCACTCGTCTGGTCCTGAGCGAGTGCTCGCAACCACATCATTTAGCACGCCTGTGCCTGTAGTTTTGCCCGATTTAGTGTCCGTGTGCGCATGTGTGGTCGGAATCCCTCGCTATATCACGCTTTAGATTTCGCCATCTATTCACAGAGTATCCCTATTTTTTTTTGGACATTTTGATACCTTTCTTGGCTCTATTTGTCCCACCTCCACCCTGACTTTCAGATGCAACCGATCAGGGGTTGTTTGCTTTTGTCTTCCATTCAAAAAATTCCCAAAATGATGCATTGAATGCAATGAAATTTACTCGTATCTCAAATTGCTCGTATATTGGGGCACTGATAGTGATTACTTTTGGTAATTATAGAAATAGTGTGTTTGTGTAGTAGTATGTGGCTGAGAGATCAATTTTTATTATGGATACATTTTTTTACAATGTGATAGTATGTATAAATCCAATTATAAATTGATAAAATGGTAAAATAATGAGTTAATACAATTATAATAATGACAAACTGAAAAAGATTAGGCTCTAAAGTTATATTCATGTTTAAAAAATACACAGCACTTAACTGTAATATTTCCTTTCAATGCCATTGATGGCTGTTGGCGTCCAATCCGTTTGGACTGGGAAGGCTGACCGCAATTATTTGTCGGACCTCTAGCACACAGTCATATTACAGCCAATTGGGGGCTCTCTAAAGACTCTAAGCAATGCCTACTGATATAATTTGGTGTTACTAATGCTGTAATGTGAATGAAGTGATAACCGTGGCAATGGCATTTTCAATCAAATCAAAAGGCTTTAAATTGGGATGTCCTGCTTTGTCATTTGTGGGAAATGACTGAAAACAAAACCCGCATTTCCCCAGATGACATTTAATCATTAAGGCCACGCACGGCAATCCAATCTTTGGCCGTGTACAAGATACACGGCAAGTCAATCTGCTGGGGATAAAGCTGGATTTTCAAATTGACATAAGAGCTTGGCCCAAACCCAATCTCAAAGAAGCCATCACACAAGCGCACATTAAATATAAAAAAAGGATGCTTCTTGTTGACGGTCCACAACACCAAGCTAAATTCCCAAAACGTAGAAAAAAACTTGCCGTTCCGCCCCTTTTTGAAGCTTTAGTCCCACCTGTTTTGGTTTGTGGCTCCCTATTGAAAATAGACCTGAAAGCACAGAACTGATTTGCATGTGTGCTATCTTTGTACATCAGGGGTAGGGAATCTATGGCTTGGAAGCCACATGTGGCTCTTTTGATGGCTCATATATGGAAACCGATAAGAACGTCATAGCGTCACTGTGGCATTAATTTTTTTCATTAGTTTTCTGCATTAATTCTGTCTTTGATAGCCATTGAACTCATTGATATTTATTGATTAACAACAGCGTAACAATGTTGTCAAAAGGATTGTTTTATGTACTTTAAAGTGGTAAAATGACTCAGAAAATACACACATTTTCATGTATTGTGACTTTTAGATGGTGAATATGGCTCTCAAGGAATAACATTTGAAAATAGGAATTGTTTACAGCTCTCTCTTTCAAAAAGGTTGCCGACCCCTGTTGTATGCCGAAAGTCGGGTTAGCTTCCCATGCGACAAAATCACTCCGTTAAATGTCAGAAAGACAACGTTCTGAAACGTAGCGTGATCCCGTGATACCCCAATGTGCCTCTGCGTGTAAATATTGCAACCCGGCTCAATGTATGCGCTTTCATCTGTACATGGCGTTGTTGGCTTTTGTGCGAGTGTGTGTGTGTGGCGGCGTCGCTGCTTTCATCGGGCGCTGTGAGCTCTGTTACGGGGTCAACAGGTCGCCACGCTCCACCGAGTACAACATCTCACTGAACGTTAGTTTGACAGGTACACACACACTCGTACACACACATATCGAGGGTGACGTGTACAGAGTTTGCAGCCTGGCCATTGTAATGGGAGCTCGACGTGTGTCACGCTTGCCAAAAACAATACAAGAGTGAATAAAAACACATCACCATCTGCGGATTGCTTCTTTCCGCTGGTACAAAATGGACGCCTGTGAGGAGACACATGGTAGAGTGCACCTTTGGGCCCTCACCAAAGTACATTGGGGCCCTTTGGGTGCGTTGGGTGGTGCACAACAACAGCACTCCCAACAGAGCAGCTTGCGATAAACATTCGTTTTCGTGCTAAGTTAAAAATAAACATTTTAACGGGAACGCCTACAGGCGGCCATTGAGACCTGATTGGGCCCGTTGAGGATGATGGGGTGCAAAGTCATCGTCGGCACCCTCGGGCGCTACGGAAAATGACAAATAAAGGGATTTGGGGAGTTTTTGCCACTTTTGGGTATCAAATGTTTACAGTAGAATTTTTTCATTTCACGTTGGCTTGAAATGCGAAGGCTTAATAGTTGAGGTTTTCGTTAAAAAATAGTCGTTAGACCCATCGTGGCCATTTTGCATCAGAAAAGTTTTCCGATGTTAAAAGAAAATGTGTCAAAATGAACTTTTATCAACTTTTAAAGTTTTCGACTGTAGATAACAATCAAAACAAGCTTAAAGAATCAACAGTCGACCTCAATGCTAGTTTCATTAGCCTCTCTATTGGATTTCGGATCATGCATTAGCATTGAGCTATTTACCTTTTTAATAGGTTTGATTAAATGCATCCTCTTTACAATTGGGCGGGGCAATTAACAATTTAAAGCGAACCATTGGGTACTATTTTGGAGGAATTGTTCCCTGTTTGCTATTTATCGTAACGTCATTGGCCACTCTTTTGCCCAATAGAATTCGAGACAAAATAAATCATCTCGACTGCCATCACTTGCAGGGTTGTACTTACGATTATATTTTTATATTCCGCGGCTCTATTAAGAATCAAACATTAAAGAGCAGTGCTAATTGTCATTTGAAATCAGGTTGAGTTCTTTCATTTACTTTTGCACTTCCGTTAATGAAAAATACGGCAGACATATTCCTACAGGAACGATTAGTGCAACGACTGTATTGCTGTAATTTATGGTCTAGTTATTCCTCACAGTATCAACTTAATGGCCCAGCTAAGGCAATTATTTTCTTAAGTAAAACTGGGTTAAATCATGTTTGTGTCAAAACAGTGCAAATTCCAGATAAAACACACTGTAAACTGGCGGAATCAGTCGTATCCCAAAATGTTTTATTGTCAACGGATAAGTCAGTCGTTGCAGTGGTTAGTCTGTCAAGCTAATTGTTTATGTCACTATCTCTGTGATTTGTTTTGAATTTTGACAACAGGAAAAAAATAGCTAAAGATGAGAAAAATACAGTGTATTTATGTATTTTCGTCTTGAACTTTTGTCCCAGATTAGCTTCCTTCAGCACAGCTCCATCTAGTGGCTCTATACCACAAACCCTACTACTACTACTACTACTACCACTTCCATTACTACTACTACTAGTACCACTTCCATTACTACTACTACTAGTACCACTTCCACTACTACTACTACTAGTACCACTTCCACTACTACTACTACTAGTACCACTTCCACTACTACTACTACCACCACTTTCACTACTACTACTACTACTACTAGTACTACTTCCACTACTACTACTAGTACCACTTCCACTACTACTACTAGTACCACTTCCACTACTACTACTAGTACCACTTCCACTACTAGTACCACTTCCACTACTACTACTAGTACCACTTCCACTACTACTTCTACTAGTACCACTACTACCACCACTACTACTACTACTACTAGTACCACTACTACCACCACTACTACTACTACTTCTACTACTACTACTTCTACTACTACTAGTACCACTACCACCACTGTGGTACTGTGTACGGTACATTAATATTCGATAATCAAAAACAGCATTTTTCAATTTTCGTGGTTGATCCATAACAAACCCTATTTTGAATTTTACTAACCAAAACTTACGCATTTCTTTCACCATTGCTCATGTAAGAGCACTAACCTTCTAAAATCACTTTAAGATCAGCGCAAAAAAATTCTTGGCGATCCTTCCACGGCAAAAACGTGTTGATCATAAAGTCCGATCTACAATACGCCGTAAAAAGGCACAAGATGTCAACATGCAGCCTTTGCAAAGCAACGACATCCAAATCAATTATTTACCTCCGTGTTGAAATGCACTAAACTGCTTGAGGATATTTAAAGCAATATAAGCAAGAGCTACCTCCGTGCATAATGGCAGCCAATCCAATCCAATGGCTTTATAAAAGCCACAAGTGAATTACCAAAACAAGGCGTAGCACATAAACGGAAATAAGGCGTATTTACGGCGGCCCTTTCCAAGACTGCCAATGGATTACCATCAAGTTTCAATTTCTACAGTACTTCAGCCACTTTATATTTGTACTGGTACAAAAGCCTTGTTCTCTATTCTCATTGGTGCTCAGTACGAATACATTTGCCTAATACAGACGAGATCAAACTGAATCAGTAGTCGGTTCCCGCCGTTGACTTCAGAAAAATGGCTCCATTGATGTTTTATGACGTCTCATTCCAGGAATATTGCATGATCATATTTAATGCTCGCCCGCATGCACAATCAAAGACACAATAGAAATGTCGAGTGAATGATTGGCCACAAGTCAAATGCATGTGACGTTTTTCCATTTCTGAAGAAATACAATTGTTATAGAAGTTGTTTGATTTGGGACGGGTTAAGAAATTTGGAAATTGATCCGATTGGCTGTCCGCCAATAGGCGTGGCTTATGTTTTGTTCAAAGACAGCTTGTTGGATTTGTGGTTGTGAATTTTGGAACTCTTTGAGTAGTTCATGACTTATTTTGAATAAAATGCCTATCTAGAATGACATTTTCTGAACTGCTTTATCCTTATTAGGGTCGCGGGGGGTGCTGGAGCCTATCCCAGCTGACAATCTGAATCAGTGGCCAGCCAATCGCAGGGCACAATGAGACAAACAACCACACAACTACACAGATCAGCAGAAAGAAGTCAGCAATACACAAACAAGTTGCATTGGGGCTTTTGGGAATATAACAGCCAGGCAAGAGGGAGAGAGGAGAAAAGGTGGAAGGCTGCAGAATAGCAAAGAGAAAATACAGCTTTAATGAAGCACTGTGTTAAAGAGATTGCAGCCTTAAAAAAACAACAAGTGTAATCACCGTGATTATTCCTAATTGAATCCCCCTTTTCAAACATGCCACGCCATCCAGCCACCAGTTGGGAGCTTTTTGTCCTTCTGCATCCTCCTCTTTGTCAAATCAACATCTCCCTCCCGCCTCCTATCATGTTTAAGGTATTTAGCCTGTGTCCTTCAGTGGGGCATCAATCTCTCAAAAGCCCCCCCAGCCTCTTTCCCTTCCCCCTTCCTCACCCCCGTCCCCCCTTTAGATGACTTACCTCCCGAGAAAGAAATCCACTCCATCTTGTTGTTTTATGTTCCAGGCAAATTTAGTCCCGCGTCTTTCTCTCTCCACTCCCAAACTCCCTTTCACTTCATCTCGGCGTTGTGGGCGCTCTCGCCCTCCCTCGCCTCCGCCGCCTCCCCCGACGCCAGCCACCCCGCCCTCCCCCCCTCCTCGCCCTCAACGCGAACACGTATAACTTATCACCCCGATGCGATAATTGGTGCGTCTCGGCTGCAGATGTTAGCGCACTTTATTTAGCCGCCGCCGTTGTTTAAACTAGGCCGATTAGTCGTCTGCTACTGTTTAAAAAAAACCCAACAAAAACAATGTTTTACTTTTATAAATTGTGGTGCTGGGGGCCAGGCGGGGTCGATTTAGGGGGGGCTTGGAGTGGAATTAAGCGATGTAACAATTGTCCGATGCTGTGGAGTTAATGAGGATTGGGTTAGAAATCTTTGGGCTGTCGCTATGGTTACGTAGCGACTCCAAATGTGTTCCTGCAACACTAATTTGCATTCTTTTGTCTTTTTTGTTTCTGTCTGCTAAAAGCTTCGTTCATGCCTTTTTTTGTAGGTGATTAAAAGTAATAATTCAAAGAATGAGGACAAGTTTATTATCAGGATTTAAAACTAAGATGATGAAGTTTTGGGACAGTCAAGATAAATGTTAAATGAATCCATTTATATAACATACAATGATGGTGTTTGAGTGGGATTTGATTTTTAAATGGACTTAATTTTGGGCTGTTTGTGTAATTTCTCATTTTACATAACAAGCTGCCATGTATTGTTTAATTACAACGATTAATAGAGGAATTAATAGAATCTTTAACCTGTTGATTAGCAACATTTTCATGCCAATTACTGCAAAAAAAATGTGCTCATCCTAGTTTACAGGTTATGTAATTAAATTGCAATGTTCCAGTAAATGACAACAAGGAAGCAAAACAATGCAATATTTGTTTTTAAATACACATAGTTTAGAGTTTTATTATCTTCTACACAACAAGAAACAAGGATTTTAAATAAATTTTAGTTTTCTGTTGTAAAATTCAGCAATTTTAAGGCAATTTTAAGGGTGCGACTTATACACGAATGCGACAAAACATAGTATTTATGAAGTTTATGCTTAAGTTTTAATTCAGTGGTCTTGGATTGGATGAGTTGATTCTAGAAGAGACTGCACTTGATAAAAGTGAAGTAAATTCAGTGCTTTCTGTCCAAATCCGACTGTAAATTAGAGCGATAAGCTTGATGCAAGGGGAATACAATTAATGAGGCATCAGGGGACGGTGTACACAGAGTGGCGTCATCATCATGATAAAAATAAAAAAAAACACTGCGATGTTGTCTTTGAAAGCAGTAACTTGTCTGAAGCATCTTGCACAGCTGGCAAAGAATGACTCAAAGCACAAGCGTCCCCGTTGAGTTACAACTTAAGCGTCCAGTGTGAGGCCATTATCCACTTAGCATTTGTCTGTAACTGTCTCGGCCTATCAAATTAAATCCACTCCCCCATTTAAGAGTAAATTTTGGTACGGGATGTGCTCCCGCGAGTGTTTTTTCCCCCCCCGCAAAAGTAGCGCTGCCAGACATATATTGTAATGATGGGGAAATTTCACTCTCTGTGCATTGGCTTACTTTGAAGAGAAGAGGAAATCATTTGGTCATTGGGGTCACTCGCCTCAATCCTTCATTGGCCTACTTGGAAAAATCACCACCACCAAAAAAAATGTCTACTTCATCGTTACACAGAAGGAAAAATCCACACTTTTTTGGGTCTGACAGACTAACGGAATAACATAATTTGCCTTATGCTTTTTAGAGTTATTTTCACGACACTGACGTGAGTTTATCCGGTGACTTTTTTGGCTTGGTATTATGGAGTAGGACAAGTAGCCCGCTGATTCTTATTAGTTACAGAATGACACCAGCAGAGTTCGGTAATTTAATTATATCACCGTGTTAAAAAGAAATCGGAACCATAAATGCGGCCTCACTTAACCTGCAACGTTGCAATTGTTAAAACATGACACCGTCTGGGTCAAGGGTAGGGAAACTATGGCTCTGGAGCCGCATGTGGCTCTTTTGATGGGTGCATCTGGCTTTTTGTGAGCTAAAATATGGAAATGGCTGGTGACAGAACTTGGATATTACATCTAGAACTGCTTTAATCTTCTTTTTTTTGCAGTAGACTCTTATGGAATGCATTTTCTCATTGATTGGCAACAGCATAAGAATATTTTTAAACAAATATTCATTTTTTTCCACTTTAAAAGTGGTAAAATTACAACAAAAAGACAGCAATTTGTTAATCAGGACAATACTTTTGTGTTCAACTCAGACAAGGTTACAAGACTTCACAAAATCACTTATTTTAGGGATCATTTCTTTTTCTGTCTCGTGATGAATCGATGTTTTGGCTCCAATATTTTGCATTGTTCTCAGCGTTTGCACGTTTTTATAATTATCTTTGCACATGTTCAATACATGTATGAACCATAGAAAGCTTTACAGAGATTTTAACAACGGCATGGGAAAATAAAAGAGATTTGCTATGCTGTAATTCCTTAACATTTGTATTCCACTGTTTCTTTCTTCTCTGATTGTTTGCTATGTTTCTGACGAATGGAGCGCTTGATGATGAATGCTAATTGGTTGCGCTTGTCTGTGTTTCAGCTAACCGGACTCTTCTTGGAGGTGGTGGAGGTAAGTCACATTCTTATATAAAATGTTACATAAAAGTCTTTAGAAAATAACAAAATAAGAAAAGAGGAATATGGAGAATTGCCTAACTTTATTCATCCTGTATTCGGGAAATTTCGTTGTCACAGTAGACTAATAGACTACTAAAAGACTAATAAACACACAGGGTTTAAGTATATACACTTGGGATGATTACTGAGTCGAGGTAGCTGGTTACGAGAGGAAGGATTGGATTGGATAACTTTATTCATCCTGTATTCAGGAAATTTCATTGTCACAGTAGACTAATAGACTACTATAAGACTAATAAACACACAGGGTTTAAGTAGACACACAAAAGCTGATTACCAAGTCCAGGTAGCTGGTTACAAGAGGTAGGATTGGATTGGAACTTTATTTTATCCCTTACTCGTGAAATTTCCTTTGTTGCAGTAGTAAAGGTATATGGGATGCATTAAGATATATTAAAATGCATTTAAAAAAAGATAACCAAAACCCCAAAAAGTATGTTCCTAAATTGATAAATTGGCTCAGTTGAGGTGAAATCAGGCCATGGTGGCTCCCTAAACATTTCCAAAATGTTCATCCTTTCATTGTTTGCGGAGTACGGTTTAGACGGTTTAGAGGACGTGTTAGATGGCACTGTGCTGTCCATCTTTCGTCTCCAGAGTACGCGCCAGTCAATAGTCATTAACGGATGTGGAGTGTCGTGGATATAAACAGCCATTTTTCAGTGTATTGTCGACTCAGTGCTTTGCGACGTGTGTGTAATGTCGGGAGTCTGCGGTTAATCGATATCTGTAATAAATCCGCTCTCCTAATGCCGCAACTTGCTCTGGCAAATTTGGGACATCTGCCCGGAGACTGGCTTTCCTTAACCATGTCATAACAAATGTTTAAAAAACCCAAAACAAACGGCGCGTGTTGGTGTCGCATGATACACTTGCATGCTCCTACAACTGCGTTTTTTCCCCCCCCTGGAGCGTTGTACCCAAGCAGTAAGTCTTCACATATACACGCACATAAAGAACTCGGACTGATATCACATCAGCCGGAGCCTCCAGCTATAAAATAAACAACATTCCCTTTGGTTGTTCACACATTCATGCACACAGTAGTAGATGCACTTCAGTGGCAACGTTTGATGTCGTCCCGAAACTCCCTGTTGGGTCCACCAAGACAGATGGTTTCTAGAGGCCCACACACACCAACATATGTAGTACATAGACCCAAACCAGCAACCACACAACCTATGAATTCATTAAACTTGTTTACGTTCTTCTTCTTTCTTCCGTTGCTGTCACGTTTTAGGGTGTTTACATTTGACCGTAACATCCATTTTTTATTTGTCCGTGGAAGAGTCGTCTTACGTTCGGTCAATCGGGGGCGTGTTTGATTTGATTTGTCTTTTTTTTTTCGTTGTTATTATTCGTCTCTCTCGTTCTCGTACGCCGCCGTCTTGTCCTCAGGGGGGGTTGCGAAGACGACTCCAGTCTCGGCTAGGTGTTAATTAGGAAGAGAGGGAGAATGGAACAAAAAAAGGACGGGAGGGGGTGCGAGGGGGTGACGACAATGAATTTAAGATCCAATCACGTTGGCGACAGCCACTGGGGAAACAAACGTGCATTCGCAAACAGAGTCGGGGGAGAACAATAATAAACAGGCACTGATTGTTGGGTGGACATCTTGAGCGACTGCGACGCCAAAAAAAAAATAAGGAAAAGTTTGCATTCTTATTTGTCTATCTGAATGCATGCGTGTTGCTTTTTCTTGGGGGTTGATCCGAGTACAAACGTCCTTTGAGCGCTCCACTCACCCTCAAGAGTAGGCGCTCAACAGCCAAACACATCAAACAGACACCTGCATGCATTATTTGGACACTGCGGCCCACTTGCTTTTATCTACACGTGAACAAACAAACTCGCCGGCAGGAAACCAAATGTTTTTTTATATTTGAACTCGCTCACATATGCAATAGCTCAGCTCGCTTTTTAGTGTTTTCTTGAGCTGATTGCTTTTTAAAATATACTCCAATGCATAGATAGATACCGGATCTGGAGACGAGAGGTCTGTCGAGATGGGTGAAAATCAGTTACGGACTTGTCGTTATTGGCATACAGTAATACAACGAAAATATGGCTAGACATGGCCGCAATAATTGAAATATTGCAAAGTAGGGTCATCTCTATTATAAGTACTTCTTCAGTCCTAGTAGCAAGAGTTTCAGGGGGGATTTTCACATTTTTATGAACTGAAAAATTAATATTTTATAGCAGAAAAAATCGTGAAGAACTAAATTTGCGTTAAGTGAAGTCGTGATAATCGAGGGAAGGTTCAGTGTTAGTTTGCAGGTCACATTTGTGACAATTTGATCTCATGTGGGCTGGACTAGTTTATTTTTGGCCATAAAATATACTAAACATTTGTCTTTTCCTTGTCGTTTTAGGGTACTTATACAGTTTTCTTGTATATTTTGGATGATTTTCTATTGACTTTAATGGAATTTTTGGGCTAATTCCTGGTTGTTGCTCACTTTTAGATTTTTTTGGGCCGTTTCTAGGTTGTCAGGCTGCTTTTGGAGGCATTTTAAGGTTGTTTGTCAACTTCTAAGATGCCAGAGGGCAAAAGAATGAACATGACCAGCAAAATTCTACTTTTCCAGCACCCTAGTTGGAAAATAAATCATTCAATTGAGTATGTATAGCATGAAAGGGGCTATATAACCCCACCATGGGTCGGATCGGGGTCCCTAACGGTCCACTTCTGGCCCGGGGCCTGTATGTTTGCAAATTTTTAAAATTAAAGGACAGATCTACGTCGCACGCTCAATTGTGTGTATTCTTTAGCGCAGAAAGAAGGCAGCGGCAACAGCTGTTAGCACCATGTGTGCATATTAATTCACAATTTACAGCATCACAGAGTTGCACAATGCTAATTTACTCCGTGTGCTAAAAGAAACACACGCCGAGTTGTATTCAGGGATGTTTGAAATGTCCTCAATTGGACTCATTTCACTAATCGCCAGGGCCGTAAATGGCATGAATGAAGTATTTTTACGCTTTGGAAATAGCTTTAAATGAGCCAATCTTCAGAGGTCTACCATTAGTCATGTGACAAGCAAATTGATAGTCAGTGGTTAGAAAATAAAAGCATAAAATGAATGAAATGGACAATGCCAATGCCACTTGAGGCATGTTATTAATTATGATAGTGAAAACTAGTGTTTAAAAGTAAATGTCACAATCCTCGGCTTAACAGTCACAGCGGGATCGAACCATCATTCATTTTTTCCAGCCTCTACAACCACCGCGTTACTTGACTAAAGCTTTAAAGCACAACCAGGAGTAGTTTCATCTCAAGTAAAAAGTTTATTGGGCCAAAAGGAAGCCTTACTTTAGTGCTGGCCGCAATCAACTTTGGAGACTCGGAGATTATTATTGCTCCGTGGAAACGTGTAAATCATTTTTGGACTTTTTTCCTTTTCCTGAGAAGCCAGAACATCATTTATATTTTATTTTAGCATACTAATCTACGCCCGTTCGCTTTCATAATATCGTTTTTTAGGCAATGTCGTGCAATCCACTGAATTGCCTTGCTAGGAATTTTTCTTATACATTTTTTTTATCTCATTTAAAATGCATGTTATCGTAAAAAAAAGATGCTATCCCGTAAAATCACAGCAGGATTTCATATGGTACGCATTTTTTTGAAGCAAAGTTTATTATGGAATGGATAGTGTAGCATTGGATGATTCTGGGGCAAAGATTTTCACTTTGAAGTTTATATTTGCTTCATCTTCTAGGTCACCATATGTCGATATTTATCTTCGGGCCGGGCGCTTCTTCATTAAAATGATTGGAGTGGGTTTGTGGTCCGCAAAGTTCAGTAATACTCTCCCATCCGAGAATGAGAAGGTCGTTTGACTTTAGAAAGTCGCACTGGTCTTATACAATAAAAGCTTAGCGTTAAATCAAATGAGATGGTTGCAAATGATGGATATTATGTAGGATCCTCACAGTTGGATCGTATTTGCTGGGATGCACCAAATGAATGAGTGCAATATTTACAGATTAAAGGGACAACAAAAGCATTGAACATTAAATAAAGTGGGCGTTGGCATTTCTTTTTAACAGATCAAGCAGTGGCGGGGAACCTTTTTGATAGAAAGAGCCATAAACAATTCCTATTTTTTCAATGTTAATCCTTTAGAGCCATGCTCGCAATTTAAAAGTCAACATACATGAAAATGTGTGGCCTTTTTTAGGCACTTTACCACTTTTAAAGTACAAAAAGACTCTGAATTTATTTTGACAATATTGTTACGTTGTTGCTAATCAATGAGTATCCCATGGCGTAAATATTCATTTTAAAAGTTTACAATTGAAATGGATTTAATGTCTACAATTGTGAATTAGTCTACAAAATATGATATATTTAATTGACTATGATACTATCTTTACATTTATATTAGTGAAAGAACAGCCCAGAAAAAAAGCATAACATCTTCAAAAATCCCAATCACAAAAGCTCATTGATGACATTCGACTATACTTTATAATTTCGATTTATTGATAAAGATGACATTTTTATACCCATAATCTTATTTTTTTTGCAGCACGACTGATTTGCAAACCCAATTTTCCCACTAATAACTCTCTAATATGACCTAAATAATGGATAACTTTGTTCAATTTGGTTAAAAACCAACAAAAAAAGACCCTTAAATTGACTCCCATTCTAAACCCAGACCCAAATCAATAGAGAACAATGTATTGAGCTTGAATTCTTCATATTTATTTCTTCACCATCACACTTTAGCCAAAACCCATTTGCACCCCTGGGTGGCGGCACCCCCGGCAAACACGTCACGTGTGATATTTTTTCTCCGTGTCTGAGAATGTGATACATTTGGGGTCTCCAACATGAGCGCTGTTCCCACCGCTTGGAGACCAAATATGGCTGACACATCTTGCCAGAACCAAGATTTCATGCCTGACCGAACACAATGAAACTTGCCACACGTCTCGACAGAATCCTAGCGGGGTGCCGTGGACAATACCGAGGATAGCCCGAAGATTACAAGATCAGGAAATTGAGGACCATAATCCCCCTGTTGCGGGAGCATGCACTCCAATCTCCATCATCCGTCCGGCCGCCATTTTTTTCTACAGCTTAGTCTGTTCAGGGTCAAGCTATCCCATTTGACTTTAGGCAAGATAGCAACACCATTTAAAATTCCTTCATTCTATTCTTTCCCCAAAAAGTCACTCTTCTGCATAAAATCAGTTTTTTTGGGAGGAAAAAAACGACAAAATCACTTTTGCTGTTTTTGTTGAAAAACATTTAGCAAAAGGCAATAATGCCAAAAGTGTTGTAGTGGTTTTGATGCATGGTTTTACGTGGGATGAATATTTAAAAGAGGTTTAGCTTGGTCTAACTACTCCTAAGCAATTTCATCCTCCATTAACCTGACCACCCTTAGAATGGCCATTTGAACCCACTAAGAGTTATCCAGTTCAGCTTTCCTCCATTTTTTGAAGGTGTTTGAGGGTTTTTTAGCCAAGAATCAGCCATTCCTTTAAGGCATTTAGTATTTATTTTTGTCAGTTTTTGCAGAGTTGGACTATCAGTTAGTATATGGCTTTAAACTTTGTCGAAAATGACCAGATTTTAAGGAAAGTCAATGTTTGGATGGCAATTGGATTTTTGGAGCCTTGGATTTTGCCATGAATGTCAAAAATTTCTCAAAAATTGCTTAAAAATCTTATTTTTAAGGAAATGAAGATGAGTTTTAGTGAAAATTGGTATTTTTCTATTTTCTAATGGAGCATCCAAGTGTCCAAACAGAGTCTAAAATCATTTAAAGCATTGCAATGCAAACCTTCCATCGCATAGCCTGGGGCATTTCCTAGTTGCTAATCTTCTCTTGCCTCATTTAGCATTCGGAAAGCAAATGAGAGTTTTTACTGCAATAGCAAAATCCGTTCCATCTTCAAGCTTTACCCCCACAAAAATATCCCTATTTACAACTTGTCAGATTTGAAATATTGACATATACATCGCCTCTGGAACTAATAGAGATACTATGTGTATGAGCCTACATCACCGGTGTCAAAGTGGCGGCCCGGGGGCCAAATCTGGCCCGCTGCAACATTTTGTGTGGCCCGGGAAATTCAATGATCAGTACAGACTTTCTGTTTTAGGATCGAATTAAAATGAAGAGTATAGATGTATATTAAATGTCCTGATTTTACCCCTTTTAAATCGATAATTGTAATTTTTTAATCATTTTTTCAGTTTTTTGTTCAAAAATATTATAGTAAAATCTAAAAATATATAAAAGAAGCTAAAATAAACATTGTTTGAGATCTTTAAAAAAACTGAATATTCAGCGCTTTCAATCCAGGTCTTTGAATCCATTTATTATGTTTTTTTTCAATTCTAAATAATTTTGTGCCTCTCACAGGGATCTTAGCCTGAATTGACTATCCACTCTGCCATTTTCAATCAAAGCTCTCATCCATATAGCTCGCACCGGTGATGGCGCAGCTGGATGGCAACCTTGTATCTAATGCATGCTATTCGCCGAGTGCGCGGGGGGTGCCGTGCGGCTGGGCACGTCTGCTTGGCCTTTTGAAAAATGAACCAGAGAGCATGTATTGTGAATGAAGGCAGAGTGGAAGATTGCTTTTGGGGTGCACAACCCAGAGAAGAAGAAGAAGAAGGAGCATAAAGGCGCTGCTTGTCAGCGTCTCTCTCTCACCCGCATACATAAATTTGCCCGTGACATCGGCGGCGTAACAGCGGGTGCGTATTCGTATGCAAGTTTAACAAGTTGCGCCTGGCGTGTACTCGCCTCGTGCGCGTGCACGTGCGCCTTTCCAGCGCCCGACCCGTCTGAAATGTTGCCGTGGCAACAGGCTGACTGAGGTAAATGAGTGTCCTGGCGCCGCTGAGGGATTGTGGGAAAGCAATATGCCAGCGTTCCGCCCCATTAGTTTGACGGACAGCCCGTTTGGCCCATGAGAGGTCAACTGGCAAGGGCAACCGTATTAGTATTCCACGGGAGAAACTTCACCATTGGTTTTACTCTAATGTCAATCTACCTGTGTGCCGGGGGTGCCGTACTCATCTTTATTTTGGTGTGTTGTTTGGAGGTCCTGCCTGGGTGTTTGTTAGCTAAGCATACTGCCAATTATCACTTCTCCGACTACCCCCCAAAATCCCCCCCTTTTAGGCCAATGAGAGCTGATTACACCTCAACCGGTCACATGGTTTCTTTGTAGTAGCCTTCCATTTTATTTCCTCCTTGCCTTCTATTGTCTCCTAATAGAAATAAATATTCATCTCATGCCTATTTTATTTTTTCTGCACCTGCATGTCATCCCCTTCCAAAGCCTTTTGTGTCAGTCCAAGCGTGCCCAGCACTCCGGCACCCCCCTTTCTTTTGTGAGCAGCCCTCCGTCGGCCTATTGTTTATTCCTAATATCCCCATCACATCTGGGCATCCCTGGAGGAGAAGGACTCATTTGGACAAAATGTTGAGTTGATCTTTTCTATGCTAATGCTGGCCAAATAGTGAATTAGGGGTTGTTGTTGGTTTTTGAATATGGAAATGACTTGGAAAAGATTTTTAGTGACTCGCTGTGGTAAAGCGAATTGACGATAATGTGTTGGTGTGTGCATTAGCGGCATGAGGTGAAGCCAATTACCGTTGATTGTCAACTAGTTCACCGGCTTCATTTGCATAAGATGGAGATACGGAGGTGTCAACAATGTGACGGCTTTGACGCGGGGGTTATGCTAATTTCACTTTGGCTGTTTTAGGGAGCATGTTTGTCAATTTCTATACGTTTTTACAGTATTTTGTACAACTTTTTGATCATTTGAAATCTTTTGTACATTTTTTAAGTCAGTTTTTTTGTAAAACCGATCTCGTTTTACCTATTGCAGCTGTAATCTGGCACGCATATTCCCATCAAATAGCCGTCCATTTTGGAGAAAATTTTAGACTTTTACGTGCGCCCTGAATATTTTTTTGGCCCATTTTAATGACATCTTTCTGTATTGAAGCCTGTTAGAATTAAGGATTCATTAAATCATTCACTTGATGCCCCTGAAGTTATCTTCACGGGATTAATTATAGTGCTGTGCTTGTTCCGACGCAAAAACAAACACGTCTAGAACAAAGTTTTATAAAAAGAAAAAGAAATCAGGTTTCAAGGCAACACCTTGAGGGTTCCCCTGTTTCTTGGTTGGAGGTATTTTAAATGGAAATAACCTGTTGTCATCTCAAATTGTCACCAACAGAAAAACCTTCATTAACTCTGCAAGCATGTTTTAATAATAGTTCCAAAACAAGTGATTTACTTTTTTTAAAGTAGAGGTCAAATATGCAAGATTTTTGCCAAAGGCTACTCTCCATCTTTAGTCCCTGGCTAATTTCAAGACAAAAAAAATAGTCCTAAAACTAAACTAAGGCAAATCCGTTTATGGTAGCCTTTAAAAAAACAATTGAGGTTAGACTCTTAGTACTTAAAATGTAAGCCTGCTTTTCCCCCAAACATCCCGCGTGTCATTTTCTCCTCCTAACACAGCTTGTTGACTTTGCTCAGTCAACGAAAAGTCCAAAAAAGGAGAGCTAACACATTCCCCATTGGGGGTGCCGTATCTCGAAAAACCTGCAAAATCAAGTCACTTGTTAGTCCAGGCTTTCACAAACACTTTCATCCATCACCACTTTCCGGCAGACAATTGGGAAAGGCTTGCTTTTGCGTCCCTGCCTGCCTGCCACATGACCCGGAGATGTCTTTCACGTCCAGAATGAACTTTTTCTTCAGGCGGATTTTCTCTTTCCAAAGCAGATGTCACTTAATCCGGGATTTCGTTGCGCTGAGAACAACCTCGCTTCGATGCTTCCATCCAGTTTATCTTCACTGGTGTCAAGTCCAATCCTATTGTTGTGACTCAAAGGCCGGCGCGGGGTGGGCTCTAGATCCAGCTGTTTGTGTGCGCTTAATGTATGTAAAATACATTCCTTAAAAGTCAAGAAGCGCATACTCACGTTAGGGCGGATTAGGGAATGATTTGGGGGAGCCCTGGCCTATCATACCTGGCACAGCTTGACGTGACCTACGACAGTGCGACGCCGCATGCTATGTGGCAATTTAATACCGTTTGGAAGAGTCCAGACCTCCTGCCAAGACTCCATTTGGTGAGACACGCCGACATTATTAACTGCTGGTCGGAGCGCAAACACAAAACGATGAGGTATGCAGCCTTAAATGGCTGAGTGGTGCTAAAATGTGGTTAGGAATTGAACCATTTCTTGGCCCTAAATATCGATCTATGTAAAATATGTTTTTTTAGGTCTTTTTTTCTTCATAACCTTCCATTTTACCAGTTTTAAGCTATTTTATGGGGGTGCTGGAGCATATCTCACCTACCATGTGGCAAATGCAGTTGGGAATTGAACCATTTCTTGGCCCTAAATTTGGCTAGATGTAAAATTTGTTTTTTTAACGCCATTTTTTCCTCATAACCTTCCATTTAACCAGTTTTAAGATACTTTATGGGGGTGCTGGAGCATATCCCACCTACCAAGGGGCAAAAACGTGATTGGGAAGGGAACCATTACTTGGCCCTAAATTTGGATCCTTATAAAATGTGTTTTATTTACACATTTTTTCCCCTCATAACCTTCCATTTTACCCGTTTTTGAGCTACTTTATGGGGGTGCTAGAGCCTATCCCACCATGCAGGGTACACCTTGAACTAGTTGTCAGCCAGTAGAAAATTCTACTATACTGAAATACTATTATACTGCAATAATCGTGTACCCCTACTTGAAAAATGTAATGCACTTGGTTAAAAAAAAAGATGTATTATATGTGTATTGCTACATATTTTATTCCTTTTTTAGTTTGAATACCTTTTCAAGGTGGAGTTTGCGGACCGAGCTGAGAGCGGAACAATTGTTGTTAACCTTCAGTGGGACATTTTAAGAAATGATGTTTCATTGTTGGCCTGCAATACATAATTACATGTGAATGTTATCTGGCACATTCCTGTCATGTGACCCTGTCCCTTGGGCATCTTTAATAGCATGATAGAACCAAATTATGCTCTATTATTATGCCACTCTTAGCAAGGTATTAAGCATCCATTCAGATCCATCTTGCCAAAAAAGACTATCTCCTCTTATCTTCGTATAAATCTTGCGTTCACTTACTTAATACGATCTTTTACCAATTGTACCGTTTACTGGAACTTCCCAAAAATATTTATAAGTAGTGCCTCTGTATGGTTATGTTTTATTAGCCTTTATTAGCCTTTTCTCGTTTTACGGCGCAATGAAGTATCTGAGATTATGAAGACATTTTTAATGTTACATTTCTGTTAAATAGTGGCCACCATAAACGAGGTTAGACCAAAACAACATCCCTCTTGTTTCTGGGGGCACCATACAAGTCAGTTTGACGACTTGGAGCTTGTCAAAAAACTGTAAAAAAAATGGAAAAGGGATCTCTTTAGGGAATTTTCTGAGCACTGAGGCTCAGGTGAGGAAAGGGAAGGATATGTAAAACCTGCTTATGAAGCGTGTCAGTTCCCAGAGGCCATGCTTTCCATACAATATTCCATTTTATCACACTGCCAGTCACTCATGACCCTTTGACAAATTCAAGGTAACGTCAATATCGACTTAGTTTGTCAAGGCAGATTACCATCAAAGTATTGTAGTAAGCATCAGTTGGTTTTGCCTTTTTCAGAACACAAAAATAGCTCATTTGTTATGCTACTAAATCGGATAAGAAAATAAAAAAATCATTGCCAAAGTTGAGGAAAACACAGACGATGGATTTATTAAAGAAAAAAAAAAATATCCGGATGACACATTCAACAACTTGCTGCTAATTTTAAGTAGGCGCAACTTTTTTTGTGTAATCTGTTATGACTCAGTCTAAATACGTTATGACTCAGTCTAAATACGTGCCTGGTCTTCGGGCCTTGTTGCAGTTCAAAAACAGACACTCCTGAATATTATGTAGATTTATGAAAATGTCATTAGTAGAGACTAATTGAGCAAAAAGTCAAAGTCAGCTGAGTCCTTAATAAAACATTAAATGGAGCAATTAACCAAGGCGGTAGCCTCGGAATCCATTAAGCAGACTGACATCAAGTGATCCAGATGCTCCAGCTCTTTAAAAGCAAAGAGAGGGATTTACGGGTGAAGGTTAACACCTGCAAAAGGCGCTAAATTTGACATTACCCCGAAGCTGGCGGCGCAAAAAAAAAAAAAAAAAAAAGCTGCTGACAGCTGCTTGGGCCCAGTAAAAGTCTCAGCTGGGCTTCAAACGCATCAGCCACTGTAGGTGAGTGTCTGAATTCCCTCTCCTCTTCCTCGCAGTGGACGGAGCCATCCACCGTGCCGCCGGACCTCTCCTGAAGGAAGAGTGCGCCTCCCTAGGCGGATGCCGGACCGGAGACGCCAAGGTCACCTGCGGCTACGGCCTCCCCGCCAAATGTGAGTACAGAACGTTTGTGACGGGCAGATCTGCGAATTTACGTGACCGGACGTTTGGTCGCCGGTCAAATATACCTAGATATTAAACAGTACTTGGCTATTAAACAGTACTTGGCTATTAAACAGTACTTAGATATTAAACAGTACTTGGCTATTAAAAAGTACTTGGCTATTGAACAGTACTTGGCTATTGAACAGTACTTGGATATTAAACAGTACTTAGATATTAAACAGTACTTACATATTAAATAGTACATAGATATTAAATATTACTTAGATATTAAACAGTGCTTTGATATTAAACAGTACCTGGATATTAAATAGTACTTGGATATTAAACAGTACTTGGATATTAAACAGTACTTAGATATTAAACAGTACTTAGATATTAAACAGTACTTAGCTATTAAACTCTCTCTTAGATATTAAACAGTACTTAGCTATTAAACTCTTAGATATTAAACTCTCTCTCTTAGATATTAAACTCTTTCTTAGAAATTAAACTCTCTCTCATTAATATAATTTAGAGAGCTGGTTTCAACAGTAAACTCTCCATTTGACCTACCACCAAAAGACCGGCGACCAAACGTCCGAGCACCGCGAATTTCAAGCTCCGAAATGGGCTTATCCCAGTGGCAACGTCGTTCGGGGCAATTTCCGCAGATAAGTAAAGGTCATGGCGCTTGATGAATAAAATAGAAATATGGACGCAGAGCATAAATCATACAGACGTTGAAATCTCAGCATCAGCATCCACCAGGCCAGTCGGGTATCTATTATGGCCTCACCTGAAGTTTCCCACTTAGTCTTTAAAGTGCTTTTAATTATGAAGTGACACTTGAGCGTTTGGAGTCATGGGGAAACCATTTTTCGTTGTTTTTGGTGCAGAATATTGGCGCTCAACGTCAGAAACGAGTTTCGGTTAACACGCAATGTTGGTGGAGATTTATGAAGGAGGCTTTTGAGTAGAAAAAATGGAAGTTGAGGACCAATAGGTTGGCGTCAGATTGGAGATGTGTTGCTAGCTTGGCTATTTTTCATGGCGTCTTCACGGGTAACGGCGTAAGGGCCTTGATAAATGTGCTTTATTGGTTTCCCAAGCTGCGGGACTCTGGAAAAAATGCTCACTACTCAGCCTTAATGATACTGTGTCGAAGCAATTTGAGTGAAACGTAGCTCACGAAGGACTCGCCTCAACTGGTTGAGCACTTTTTACGAGCGCTATAATCTCCGCAGCCTCCTTGAAATGTGTAAAAATGTGGCGTCATTTTGCAGCAACGAGAAATTCGTGTATTTCTGAGATGGAGTCGTTGATAAAAAAATGCTTATCGTTTCCTTTATGAAACGTTGATATGTCAACGGTTTTGAATTTTTTATGCTGGATAGAGGATTGTCAGTCAATTTTGTGTTAAGGCATCAACATATTTGACGTAAATGTGGAGTTTTTATATCGTAGTGACACATTGGATTGACTTTTTAAAACTGTGGAGGCACTTGATCACATCGGAATGATGTTAGAAAAACTGAAGCATCGCTAAAAGCTGCTATGAAATATTACAGCACTCTAAAATGATACCAGACTATATTTTGGATACGAGTCCATTAAACAAAAGAAAATGGAATGAGATCATAATTACTGTATTTTCTCACATTTACTCTAGATTTGTCGCAAAAAAAAATTATGACTGGATCAAGGGTGCGGCTTATATGTGCATAAATTAGACTAAACTGCACGGTAACAAAGACGAAACACCATAAAACAAGAAAATATGGTCATTTATTACAAGATAGAGAAGAAATAAACAGATAAAACTGCAAAAAAAAGGCAGAAAATAATATTTTGAAGTCTTTGAATGAAATTCATGCAAAAAATAACCATATTTTCCGTATAAAACATGGAAAAACTCACTTTTTTTGCCTGCCATCTTACCGAGATTTTTGTTTTTTGTTAGAAAATAAGTCTGCAGCTATTAGGTGAATTTATGCTGAATTCTGGGGTGGGTTGGAATAATCAGTCGCGACTGTGTGTTTTATACATACGAATAAATAGAGTGCATTTAAAAAAGTGGATGAGAAGATGCTTTGAAGAGCTTTCACAGCTTGTTCTTCTTTGATGGTTGTTGGCTTTTTTTTTTGCTGTGGGTGTACGCGCATGTGTGTGTGTGTGTGTGTGTGTGTGTGTGTAATAATTTCAATATCAAATGCTCTACACTGGTGTGTGTTTAGATGCTGCGTCTGCGTGGTTCAGGTGGATGTCAAGTCTTTACACCGTCTCACCTACTGACAAAAGTGTATTGACAGACAAGCTTTATGACTTAAGTGTGTGTGTGTGTGTGTGTGGTTGGTGCCCACCCAGCAGGCGGTCCTAAAGCACCCCCCCCCCCCCCCCCCCGTCCCTGACAAAATATATCGCCCCAAGAATAATCAAGCAACTCTCTGGTTCGCTGCTTAAACACTCACAACGGGTCTTGATTACATCTCAGCGGGAGGGAAAGGAGAAGCAAACAGCAACATTGGAGGTGAAGCAAAGTAGGGATGACAAAATAGCCAGCAAGACGACTCGGGGAGCAAAAAAGGTTTTTACTCCACAATGCCTGAAGGTGAAAAGATGGGTAGATGAGGGAGGGGGGGTGTTGTGATCGAAGGCAGGAGTGTTTAAAGGGTTACATTTTGGCTAAATTTTAAAGAATGTGAGGGCTAAATTGTTAAATAGATCATTTGAATCTGGTAAAAAAAATGGGGTTTTTGGATTGGATTGGATAACTTTATTTATCCCGTATTTGGGAAATTTCATTGTCACAGTAGCAAGAGAATACAGACACAGAAAAATACATTTTAGACATAAATAAATATGTAATAATACATAGTACATGTACATATATATACATATACATACACAGATGTACATATACATATATATACATCAGTTTCAGGTTCAGACCTCTAGAGGCTAAGGCTAAAAAGTGCATCATTGGCAGAATTGAAGCTTCTTGTGCATGCCCTATTTGATAAAATTTTCATCATTTGCTGCGGGCCAATAAAAACTGAGCAGTGGGCCCCAGGTATGCATTTGGTGTCCTCAGCTTTAGTTTTTTGTTTTGTGATCTGCAAAGTTTTCCAGCCGCTTTAGTTGCAGGGCATTTGAAGTATCTTGCAGTATTTTGCCTTTTGCATTTGTATCAGCCCCGCCGTGTCTGCAATGTTTGGACAGCCTGCACGACCGACCCTATTGGATGATGGAGAAAGGAAAGAGAGGCAAACAAGGCAAGTCAGAACAGCAGCATAAAACTGTATATGACTGCAAAAATGTCACGCGGGAACCTGGTTGGAGCTCTAATATGAGGACTGGGAACGTACAACTTGTGAAATGAGAAGACAAATGCTTGTTGGCAGTCGGAAGGCGCGTGTCTAGCAATCAGAGAGTAGCAACTAAATCCCACTGCTAAGAAATGCTGCTAAATCAACACTATCTCAAATGCATGCTCAAAAATCAAGTACTCATACTAAAAACTAGTAAAAAACTCACTCATTTCGGTAGACGCAGCTGTCGTATAATGACGATTAAGGCTTATTACTTTTGGACTACAGTAATCCCTCGATTATTGTGGTTTTGCAACATCACTGATTTTTTTCTGGGGGATTTTTTTTTTTGTAAATTCATAAAAAATTGAACTTTACTGTTGTAAAACATTCTATATATATTTTTTTTCAACAGGGGTGACCCTATTTTGTGTTTTTTTTTTATATTGCGGCCATGTTTGGTCTACATTAACCGCAATAATCGAGGGATTACTGTCATGTGGATTCTCTCTGCAGGCGTATTTTGGAAATGCAAATTGGGCCTGTCTAATACCTGAAAATTAAAATGCAACCCCACATGAAAGAAAGCGTACTTAAAAGCGAGCGCTCTTTCATCTGCAGTCTGTCGGGGGTTGCCACCAGATGCCATTCAAAAGCCGCCAACTCGCACATTTTGCCAAACCCACGTCCAGACGGAGCCGGCGGAACCGGCGGAGCCGTCCGTGTCAGCCGTCCCAGTGGAGCGTACCGCGCCGCCACTTAGACAGTGAGCATCGCTGCAGCGTAACCTAGCAACAGCGCACACGGGGTGTACGGCCCGCCGCCACGGATGTTTAGCGGGAGTCGCGTGCGATTTAGAAGCGTTGACAAATGACATCTGGAAAACAGCGAGACGCTTGTGCTTAAGTTCATTAACATTTAAGGGAACGGCAGCGGCAAAAAGTCAACAAGCTGTCACTTCTGTCAACTGCTGCCCACCATGCATTGGAACGGGCCCCATTTTTCCCGCGTTTACGCCAGGCTGCTCGGTCATCATTTCTTAGCGCACTTAGTAACAATATTACATTAGAGTGACTTGTGTAAAGTTCCATCTTAGTGCTCGTCCAGTTGCTGAATGCTGGCCTATATATCTCCTCCCATACTCGGTTTGTCTTGTTTTTATGCTCTTTTTTAACACAAAGCCAGAAACAAGGTGGGGAAAATTGTATTTCCAGTATTTTCCGGACTATAGGTCGCACTATTTTCATAATTTTGGTTGTGCTTATGACTAGTACAACTAGAAAAGTTGTTTTTTTAGGCTATGGTTTCCTGAAAAACGACTTTAGCCAGTTGTCCTCTAGTTTACTATTGCTGCTTTTACGTCTATTTCTTCTTAGTTTCTGATAGTTTTAGTTTTTAAAAAGACCTCCCAAAAATAGCATCTTATACTCAATTTTGGCATATAAATATTTTTCCTCTTCATTGTTTATTCTTCAACCGCAAGTCCAAAAAATATGTGCCATACTGACACAAAATATTGTTTTAACCATTTCGCCTCTGATCCAAATCGTCTCCATCCCTGTCATCATAAACTGATAATATCGCCATGTTTTAAGCATGAAATACGACCTTTTTGCTATATATATATAGCGCGTCAGCAAGCAATGTACCCAGACCGTCAAGCTCTCAGCATCATACTGCAACATCTACACAATCTTGAATTTAGACCATACATTATTGTACACCCTGTCTAAGAAAATATTACACTAGTAAGTGCGCCCTATGTGAGCAAATATGTGCCTCATTGTATTCTTACTCTTTTTTTAAACGCTTAAAAAGGCGAATTGCAATTAATAATAAGAGTAGCCAATGGTCGAAGTTGACAGGTATGTTCTAAAATCCTTCCTGACCTTTATGGTACTGCTCAGTGGAAACACAGCGAAGTAGTATAGTAGGTGTTTGCTTCTTTCTTAGTTCCCTGACAAGTCGTTGTCTGGACAATCCCGACGCCCCAGAGCTCACTTGTGTACCAATACGCCAAATCTTTTCCCCAGGCGCTCCTCGCTTCTCAAAGCTTAAGACATAGCTTCACGCTAGGGAAAGAAACAGAGGGCAGCCTGAAACCAATCGAGCAGAGACACAACTTATTAGTGTGAGGTCAGACCATAATCAACTGGAGAAGGCTTGACCATTTATGTATTTTTTTTCCACACTTCTGACATTTTAAAGTGGAAGTTATGAATAACTGAATACAAAATGCTTCCGTATACATTCCTTGGAGACCGACCGGTAAGCTACGTGCGAAAAATAATAAAAAAAAAAATGCTTCAGTTTCAGGCTGACATTTAAATAACATGATTAAAAATGATTGGGATTTTCTCACATGCGCCATGATATTCTGAAACATAGCAACCACTAAAAATGTCCTTTGAGCTTCCAATTCGATACTGCGGGACCTGAGATTAAAAAAATAAAAACTTAGACAAACATAGACTTCTATGGTCATTTATGTTTATGCCAGATTTTAACTTGTGAGTTTCACAGTGTATTGACGTCAACTTTAATGTCTAAAACAGTTTTTTTTTAACTTAAGCATACTTTTTTTGCATTGAAAAAATCTCAAGGCATAGTACAGGTTAAAAAGCTTGTAATATATATGTATATATTCATAAAATAATAATATACTGATCCACACTGCACGGCAACAATGGTTAGTTACCATGGCGTATACTTGATTCCATTTGCTCTTCCGATAGAAATGTTATTAATCAATTATTACTTTTGAGTTCACCGCTTCGATAAAGTATGAGGCATTTTTTTTGCAGCAACGTCGTTCAAAAGAAACGCCTCTTATTGTTTTTTTTGCAGGCTCTCCGGGCAGCCGTTGCTAGGCAGGATTCACAAGGCAATTATAATCAATCATAAGAGCCCCGCAGGCCAATAAAAAAATTTGCATATGCCCCGTACGCCCACTAGGCTGTTTGAATGGCAACCCAAGGCTGCAACTCCACTACAAAAGCGGGATAATGAGCTGATTATGACTTGAATCACGGTGCGGCGGCGCTTGGCTCGTCTGCTTTATTCTGGTGAGCTTTGGGCTTCGGTGTAGAGTTTGCGGGTTTGTTTGGGTTTTTTTATTTCATTTTTTTCATGCCTGAGGACTCCAACACATTTCAAACAATAGGTTTGACAAATGCTATATAATGAATTGAAATGCGTTACGTAAGATAAGCACAAAAAATGATATTTTTTACTGGATTATTTGTCCTGTAACTGACTGGTGGCAAGTAATGACAAAAGGAATTCAACAAAAGTATCTCATAGAAAGTGTTGTTTGTCTGTTTCTATTTTAATTTTTGATTCGTCTGACATTTTGTTGAAGTAGGTCGATTGAAATAGTTTTTTTCTTGACAAAAAGTAGTCTTAATGCACCAAACCTTTAAAAAATGGTGCTGTTACACGTTTTTTCTCTGATTAAATGAGTTAAATGCTTTTATTGTTATTATACAAGTCTAACAATATTTAAAGCTTTACCACATAGTCCACAAATAACAACAACAAACAAACAAACTAATAAATAACAATACAAATAATAAATAAGCTGTTGTAACACAAATGCGTAGCGAAATGCACAAATAACAACAAACAGCCTAATAAATAGCAATAAAATAATAAATAAGAAGTCATAACACAAATGAGTAGTGAAGTGCACAAATAACCTTAACAAACAAATACATTGATAAATAATCAATACATAATAATAAATATATGAATTTTAGTTGAAGTTAACTCTCTGCCATGGCCTATGTTTTGTTCCACAATCTTTACCGGAAATTCCTTTTCTAATAAAATGCCGTGATACTTTTCCACAAATACGACATGCAAGTAAATATTTGCTATTTGAGAAAGAAGTGACATTTTCCACATGGTTAAAACCCCAGTTGAAGAAGAAAAATAGTTGGAGAGAGAGCTACAAAGATAGCATTGTGTCAAAAAGTTGCTTGTTGTCTTTTCTTCTCGCCCTCCCTCGTCTCATGTTCTACTCCCTCAGTGGCCAATTAGCGCTAATTAAAAAAGCTCTCTCTCTCTCCCTCTCTTTCTTTCTTTCTTTCTTTCTCCCTCCATCCTTGTATCTTGAAGCCTCCTCCTCACTTTCCCTCCCCTCCCATCTCATCTCCTCCTTTGGCTGTCACCCCGACCGCCAATCTGGCTCTTTTCATTCTCCTTTGACAAATCAGCGTTTGTGCCTTAGTGGTGACATCCAAACGGCGTTGTTTCCTCACGTTTCTTCCTACCTCGGTTCTCCTAGCTCGTCACCTCCTTCCCACGCCCCCGTTTTCTCGACATCAGCCCTCACCTTCGACAGTTGTGTTGCTTGAGCGTTGACAAACGCCTTGACAGTGCGATGGGATAAAGACTGCTGTAATATTACCTTCTGTTCTCCCGTTTTCTCTTATTTTGACACCAGCGGCTTCTTCCTGACTGCGTGTCAGCTGCGCAATTTGCGGAGGTGTTAATATCCTTCCGCCGAGCTTCTGCTGATCTTAACAGTGACAAGGCGGAGGTGGATGGTGATGTTAAGAGTGTTAATTCTTTGACTCGCTCACCTTTTTTTTTTGGAGAAACAAAGGCTTTAAGGGTGCAGACAAAGTGTTAGAATCCACAGTTTTATTTTGGTTATGTCGAAAAATAACCCCGATATATCATTTTACATTTTTCTCTTCTACTGGTTTGATTGAAAATGTTGTGTAGTTGAGATTTTGGGATGGATTTGTGAGTGTGTTCCCCTTTACTGTACTGTCTAGGTATTTGTATTTTGTAATCAACTCTTGTCTTTCTATTTAAACCCTGTGAGTTTTTGTTGGATCGTCTGATTTGTCTATGATGGATTAGGGTTAGACCAATCATTGATTGGCTGCTGTAGATTGCGACAAACAGACAACTGTTGCTCTGTCAATGAACTTTTTGGACATTGACCAAACAGTAACGTTACAACTACTTAGCTAACAGATCAACCTGTTTTAAAAGGCTTAACATTGATCATAAACAAACTAAACATCACTGAATTGCTAACCGTCCTAGTTTAACGAATCATATCACATTCAATGGCAGTTTTGCTTTAAAAACGGCAATTTTTCAGTAGCATTTCATTTCAGAAACGTCCAACTTAATCATCTTTAACCAGCAAAATTAACCTCCATAATGGATTCCTCCATTTATTTTCCAAACGTCTACTTTCCACAACTGTTTCTCTCAAAAAGGCTCACTACAAACCCCCCTTATCATGGAAATGAACATCCGTATTCTGTTCAAACCCGCATTGTGTCGGCCCTCTTTTACCGTTGCTTGGCTGACAAAATAAACAAGATGGCGTGTTTGAGGGTGTCCCCAAAAAAAAAGATGGTCTTCATTTCTAATACTCTCTCCGCCTTTCCATCTGTTCCTTTTCTGACAAAGCTAAAAAGAGATAGATGAAGCCGAGGGGCCCAAACAAGACTTGAGCCGTCCGTCCTCTTTTTTTTTTTTACTGAATTTAAGGGCCGTCTACGCTCCGCCGAGCACAAACTGAGGCGGCGTGCACAAAAGGCCAGCTCGCCTTTTTCCTGCCTCCTGATTTAAAGGCAGATGAAGAAAAGCCGCGGCCAGATGGAGCTATGCCATGAGAGTAGGCGGCGGCGAGGGGAAAATTGAAAAGGGGGACCAGGGAGAAAAGGATTGAGGGCCGTTGAGCGTGAAAAAACGCACAAGACGCCGCTACGCGTGGCCTCCCAGGTAAGAATGTGTGGAGGAGGGAGGGAGGGAGCCCCAAAAGACGGTTGGACAACAACAACAAGAAAAAAATGGCTTCAAGGGCAGACAAAGTATGGGTGTTACCGGATGGCACCTAGTCAAGCTCTCTTAAATCTCAGGCTAGTGTGACGCCCACCCGGGAGGGAGAATAGGAGGGGATTGGCTTCAATAAACACATTCATTCCAGTTAGGATCGTTGCTCAGATGCTTTGACAAGTTGAAGGGAATGGACGCCGTCGAAATCAGGTTTAAAAGAGTTTGAATTCGTATTCGAAACGACATTATTTAACAAAATAACTGTCAAAGTACTGTCAAGTTAAGAAAAAAATGACTTAGATTTGAGCTTTTGTATGTAAATATTTAATTTTTGAAGTGGGATTGACTGGTGGTCAATCCAGGGTTGAAACCCAAAAAAAACGTATTAGGGAAGTTTCCTTGTCACAGTAGCAAGAGGGTGAGAATACAGACACAGTAAAATACATTTTAGCCATAAATAAATAGGTAATAATATTCGTGACTTCCAGTCTATTCGCAGTTTGCATAGCATTTTGCAATTAAACAAATATGTCTATTGCAAATTATTTTAACTGTAACTATCTTGTACTAAAACTTTGCAGTTAAGTTTTGGTATACCAAATAACACACTTTACAACTATGCATAAGATTCAAATGATGACAACAGTACGTTACAGATCGATTCCTCCTGTTTACTTTTCTTGGAAAATGAAGGACAGACTTAAGAACCAATAGACACATTTTTTTGTCATCAAAATTAGCAGGTTTTGATAAATATAGAGAAAACCCAAACAAACCTTGAGGTTAATCACAATCATTTCAACTCAATCCTACCAAGCCTCTTTGTATGTTTATCTTTCTTAGTTTGTAGTATCCGGATTTCCGGATTGTAACATGGCTCATTTTAGCATTGCAAGAAATATGCTGGAATTCATTTTTTTCTGGCATGACGATAGTAGTTGTTGTTCTTTCCAAAAGAAGAGCAGCTGGTGTCACAGATGAAATATGGCAGATAATGTGTTCTGTTATCGTTGCGGAGGAAATACGAGCTTTAACAGCGCCGCGACGGATGCTCTTAATTAGCCCCGGACAATTTGCACCTCACAGGAGTCTGTAAGCAAGAAAAGACGAGAAAAGAGAAGGTGAAAAGTGCAAGGATCAAGTAGTCCACGGGAACGTTGCGTTTAATTAGACCGCCGTCAAATGTGTGTGGACGTCCTCTGTAAACATCACCAAGGAAAAAAAAAATCACTTTAGTCCACCTCCAGCTTTGCTTAGCCGCCAATTGATTCAATGTGGACATTTACTTTAGTCTTTGACTGACATTTAAGGGAGAAAAAAATCTGTATTGCCTTGAAAAGTGCATTTTGCATTCAAAGTTTTGATATTTTAAAGGGAATATCTGGCCCTGGGCAGTCGATATTTTTAATAGGAGCTTCTGCTTTTTCAAGGAATTTGGATCAATTGAGTACAGTTTTGTTTTCAAAATAAATGTGAATTGTCTATTGTGGATGTGGAAGGGATGCTTTTGTTCAGGGTATGATGTTTAATATCATTTTCTCCTACCCCTGTTTTAAAGGTTCTATAGTAATTAAGGCGGATTACTCTTGTTTACCGATTGCTTATTAATTCAAAGAAACTAAAAGGATCACAGAACAGACTGTCCAATTGCGTATTCTAAATCTATTCTAAATATTTATGCTTCTTGAAGGGGTGGCCTTTCCATTGATTGTGTGCACGCACACTTGTAAATGCGCCATTTGTCCGTCAGAGAACCTCGTTTATTACTACTTATTGATTATGTTGACTACTTATTTATTCCTTATCATTATTTATTGGCTATATATCTATTAGTTTGTTTGTTGTTGTTATTTGTGCACTTCCCTACTTATTTATGTTTTTGACTACCTATTATGTGACTACTATGTATATATATATATATATATATATATATATATATATATATATATATATATATATATATATATATATATATATATATATATATATATATATATATATATATATATATATATATATATATATATATATATATATATATATATATATATATATATATATATATATATATATATATATATATATATATATATATATATATATATATATATATATATATATATATATATATATATATATATATATATATATATATATATATATATATATATATATACATGCACACATATATACGTACATATATATGTATATATACATACATGTACATGAATTTGACTGTTGTTATTTGTGAATCTTGAAATCTTGCATAATGACTACAAAAGCCTTCATTTCAATTCGGTACAGAACGCCAATGTGTTCAAATCAAAATAAACAACATCGAGTTGAATTGAATGCTTTTATTATCATTATACAAGTATAATGAGATTTAAAGCTTCACCATGACACAAATAAATAAATAGTCAACATGCCCTTCACCTGGAATTGACACACTTTGTCCACCAAACTTTCCTCAAACCCACACAGCTATTCACGCATAGAAAATAAGATGGACTCGATCCTTCCATCCAGGTTAAGGCGGCGGGGGAAGGCGGGAGGCGCCGTTGATGCATGGCGGAACTAAAGCAACCCCGCTCGATCGATAATGTAAACAAGAGCAAAGAGAAGCGGTAAATAAGGCCCACTCTTGACAGATGTGTTGCGCTAAGGTGAGTGGCGGGGGGAGGAGCAAAAAAATGGGGGGCGATAATGGAGGGATGAAGAAAGGCAGAAAGTGAGGAGGGGGGGGCTTGATGAGGTAACCGCCGAGGAGGGGGAAGGAGAGGCTGACATTAAAAAACGAGGCGGACGGATGAGTTAAGAGATGGGCGCGGGGAATAGGCCACACCCAGAGACTCAAAATGATGCCGATTGGTTTAGCGATGCAGTAATTGAAGATTATGATTATGACCGTTAAGAGGTTAGAGGTCATATTTGGCAAGAACTTCATTTTTTGGGGGGTAAAATTAGCCAAGTTCTAGTTCGGAGAAAACTGACCAGATACATGTAAGATGTTTTGCTCTATTATCTTATGAATGCAAGAAATCCATTATTTTTTTCTTATTTCTGTACTATGGGATTCACTGGCGTGTGGGTTTTTTGAGGGAAAGATGTTTATTTTGGTCAGGACCTAAAAAAAAAGCAAACTGTGGACTTTTTTTTAGTGTGAATAAGGTGGCTTACCAAAACAAATTATGCGAAATTAGTTTAAAATTTGAGTACTATTTGAACAAATTGCATTTTTCAGTCATTTTAAAAGTAGTAGTTTTGATTTAATGGTCTATAATATCTTAATAATTTGTTCCCATTTCGTCTGTTGTGTTTTATTTGTCTTTAAAGACGTCAACTACTTTAAAGTATTAACCTTGTTAAGTTTTTCAACTTTTCATCAGTACGAACAAGTCTGGAGGGTTTTTGTTTATTTTTTTTGCAGAAGATAATGAATGGAATTGATTCATTTGGATTATTTAGTAAAAAGGCATTTAAAAAGATTGATTTCCGCTGATTAAACTGCTCACTCCAGTCATCATTTTAATGACTTCATAACTCAGGGCTCTAATAAACAGAATTTGGCGTCATGTGACAACACTCCGCCGCCTGTGGGAAGTACTTTTGCGCTTTTTTTTTTGGTCTCCAAAAAACAAACATTCGCGTTTACGAGGCGCGCCATAAACACCCCGAGAGTTCTTGACGTCTTCGAAGAGTCCATTTTCCTTTTATTGTTATTTCCTGGTGATTAAGCAGACAAATTTGTTTTAGTTAACGCCTGCTACTTGACAAGCCATCACAGATTTCAATTAGAAATAAATGACAGCTAATGAATCGTAATAACCGGTCACCTCGTTGGGAGGCGTTTACATGGCGGCCATTTTTTTTTATTCAATAACAATTCATCTCGTATTTGGGAAATTTCATTTTTGGGTCATCAAAACAAAGTGTACAACTTTCTTTCATCATAACGTTGAAATTATTGTTGGAAATAGTCGTTTAATTCACATAAAATGGCTGTATTTTTTTGTCAATTTGCGGAATATTATTATCAGGAGAAAATCTTACGATAAATGATAACAAGTCGTTCTTATGAAGTGATAATTGTTTGAGTTAATGCGGCTCGTAAAAGTGAACATAGGATAGGGTTGATTTTGCTGTGCTTTCATCAGTGGGCAGGGCTAATTAAATTCAAGACAAAACACATCATGGCTGATGTGTAATTGCAATTTATGGCTCCTTGAATGGCCGTCGTTGACCCATTCCGGAGACGCCGTCGTAATAGTTTATGATTGGAATCGCTCTTCGACCAAGACGGAAGACATTAGGTAAAAAAATATATAACATTTAAGCTGAGTGGGAATAAAGTGAGAAAAGCTAGTGTTGCTCTGAAGACCATTGAAAGAATTGCTGGAAAATCCAGATTTTTACTTATTTTGGCAAACAAAAACTAAAATTTTAATTGAAAATGCTTTCCTAAATTAAGGTATTCCAAAAAAAATACCTAAAACTAACTGAAACTTGGTGTTGTTTTCATTTTTGTCAAATATACATTAAGTTTTTATTCTTTACTTTACATTGCATGCAATTTTCTTATGTCTTCTGCTATTTCTCATAATTTTATCAATAATATCATATTTAAATAATAACTTAAAAAAAAACCTTATCTACCTATTGAATTCCCTATTGTAAAACAAAAAAAAATACTTTATTTTTACTACTTTTTTTAAAATTACTAATTTTCAACCCAAAATGAGCAAACCAGCTCTTTAAAAATGTTTAAATTTGAACCAAAACGCCAAAGCAAACTATAAAATAAACATCTAAAGAACTAAAGCACACAGAGCAAGCCAGCTTTAAAAAACAACACCATTTAAATACATTTATTGACCAGAGTAGGCTTGCCGTCATCCTCCATATTTGTGTTCTATTTTGTCCAATCCGTGGGAAGTTTCTTTCATGCTGCTAGCAAACGTCAATAAAGGACATTTTTTCGCAGAATAAAAATAGGAACCTTTTCTTCGCCGCCGGTCGGTGTTCACTTCATGGCGGCATTAAAATGCGGCATTCGGATACGATATTTCATTGAGGAAAAAAATTAATGCTTATCCATAATAATAGAAGATATTTTGATGAAGCAGAGAAGCTGTGGCTCGCGAGCCATATGTGGCTCTGTTGATGTGTTCCTATGGCTTTTTATAGCTAAAATGTACCTTTTGCGCTATCGTAATCATTTATTTTGGGTTTATTTTGCTCAAAAGATTTTGAATCAATGCTCAAAATGGAGGTTTTTTTTAAGATTAGATCCTTCAACACAGATTGGTTGTTCAAAAGTAGGTGGGGCCTCATGGAAGAGGCCTCTGTTTTTAAATTTGGATTCACGGAAGCAAGTCTTCCAGAAACAGTCAACACAAATAAACATTTGCCAAGTGTCGCTTGCTAAGAATAGGAAGACGTCAAAAAAATCCACATTCCCGTCTGCGACATCCCAAAATGAAACACTTCCGATCCGGCGCGCGGCGACACGTGGTCTCGCTAAGTGATTTCTCGGGGACCGCCGCACTTCTTCATCTGTTTGATAAAACGCCGTCTTCACTCTCGTCCGGCGGCGCCTTTTCACGAGCGCTAGCTGGGGGCGGCGAGGCGTCCGACGCCGAGAACGTGAGATATGGCTTGTTCGTGCGGTGAGACGGCGTGGCGGCGTGTCGTGGCGGCGTGTCGTGACGGCGTGGCGGCGTGGGGAGAATCTGCTGTTGAAAATCAAGCCAGAAGGCAAACAATCCATGCCAAAAAAAAAAAACCTTGACAGTCATCTTCTCTTCCCTCAAACGTTGCCTTCAAAGTCATCTCAATCTCCCAAAAAAATCTCATTTTAAAATGATTCTTTCGCACTGATTTTGCCTTTAAAAACAATGAAAAAAGTGAAATAATCATTCTTACCACAGATTGTCAACACATTCCTATAGTAACATTCATCTTAACCAGTTAAGTTATTTTAGACTTATTTAAGACTGGTAAGCCTTTATGGGCTAAGTAAATATCTATTTTTTTTCATTACATTTTCTGACATGTTTGTTTTATCCTCACTCGGGTCTCATGGGGGGTGCTGGAGCATATCCCAGCTGCTTTTGGGCTCTATTTGGTGGCCAGCCAATCACAATGCACAATGACACTAACAACCAATCTCTCATAGCAAGGGCCAATTTAGAGTGTCCAATCATCTTATGTTTTTGGAATGTGGGAGGAACCGGAGTACCCGGAGAAAACCCACACATTGAATTAGACATGGAATTTCCACACGGGGGGACCGACCTGGATTTGAACTCAGTACCCCTACTGTGAAGCCAACGTGCAAACCACTTATACACCGGGTGAATAAATATTTCTGGTCATTAAAATAACGTAAATATTAGCAATTAGTGTAAGATTATGTGTATTTGCCAATGGCTACCAAGGATTTGCATAAGTTCCCTTAAAGGATTGGAGAAAAAGGTCATTAATTATGCTTGAAAAGTTAAAATAATTCAATAATTAAGGCCGGTAGTTAAAACAACAAAACATATTTAATTCATTTAATATTTTTTGGGGGCAATTATACGATTTATCGTGAAAAAAATGGACTATACATGAACTCAATAGTGGTAAAAGTGAAGATAAACAGACTAAATATAGGCATTTTTTTAACGTAACGATTAACAATCTTTTGGATAAATATAGTCTAAACAACACAAGCATTTTGCAGCTGTCGGAGTAGAGAACAAAAATCATCAATTCTACTCAAATATAAATAATTCACAGGCTCAGCCAAACCATGATTTATAGTCTGGAAAATATTGTAATTCAATAATAATAATAATAATAAAGGAATATAATGTTCT
The DNA here is from genome assembly GCF_051989575.1 of Stigmatopora nigra. NCBI lineage: Eukaryota > Metazoa > Chordata > Actinopteri > Syngnathiformes > Syngnathidae > Stigmatopora > Stigmatopora nigra. The sequence goes on from NC_135521.1 coordinate 1,879,207, forward strand.
CCCACCAGTTTCTTTTCTCTCTCTGGGAGTTAAAAAATAGCATCAAAAGAACACTCAGTAATTCCGATTGGATTCACATTTCCATTCTTTTTAGATGATTATTTATTTCTAAAATTACCGGCTGAAGTGCTTCTTATCATAACGAAAACCGTCGCTACGATGACATTTCAACCAGGAGACGATTCCGTTAAATATCCTGTCATTTGGAACAAAAGACTGTCACAAGCCGACATTTTACATCCCATTGTATGTCATTAACATTGGAATTATGCGTCAATAACTTCAACAATTGCCCCCCGGTGGTAAATAAAGCTTTCTCGTTGTCAATATGAACGCTTGTCTTTTTCCAAGCGACCATCTGCCTTTATTTTAAACAGTAAAAATCATGAAAAAAAACTAAAAACCAATAAATAAAACGGCCAAGATGCATTTTAATTTGCTTAAAATGTTCACAAACGAGCTTGTTTGGGATTTAAATCATCATTTCGGCCATGTGGGAATAGAAGGGTTATGTTTTTGTACAAATGGATGATAAAATAAGATCATGAGATCAGCATATTAAGGGTCTTAAGTGTGTTTGCTGGTCGGTCGTGGTGGTTCTCGGGGGTGTTGGATTAAACACTGTCAGTGGAGTAAAGTGCGACGCTTGTTAAATATGTACTCGTGTGTGTGTGTGTGTTTTTGTGTGTTTTTTGTGAGTGTGTTGAAGGCCAGTGTGCTGAGTAAATGTCCGTCTTAATTAAGCAGAGATAAATCTCACCCATGAGGAAGTGGCCATAGATAGCTCGCTCTTCATTTTGTCTGCGGCGCAGAAAGGACTTTCATTATCGGGATTGAGCACCAAATTTGACGAAAAATATGGTGGTTTTTGTGGCGGTTTGTGTGGGTTGAAATTCTATGAAAATGGGGTTTAGGCTCATTAGATTTGTGGTTCACTCGTGAGGAAGTGGTGATAGATAGCTCGCTCTTCATTTTGTTTTCGGTTCAGAAAGTAGTTTTATTACCTGGATTGAGCACCAAATTTGACGAAAAACCTGGTGGTTTTTGTGGCGACTTGTGTGGGTTGAAATTCTATGAAAATGGAGTTTAGGCTCATAGGATTTGTGGTTCACCTGTGATGAAGTGGCGATAGATAGGTCGCTCTTCATTTTGTCGCAGAAAGGAGTTTCATTAGCGGGGTTGAGCACCAATTTTGACGAAAAATCTGGTGGTTTGTGCGCCAGTTTGTGTGGGTTGAAATTCTACAAAAATGGAGTTTAGGTTCAGAAGATTTGCGGTTCACCTGTGAGGAAGTGGCAATAGATAGCTCGCTCTTCATTTTGTCGCAGAATCGGGATTGAGCACCAAATATAACGAAAAATCTGGTGGGTTTTTTTCCGCTGACTTGTGTGGGTTGAAATTCTACGAAAATAAACTTCAGGCTCATAATTTTTGTGGTTCACTCGTGAGGAAGTGGCGATAGATAGGTCCCTCTTCATTTTGTTTTCGGCGCAGAAAGTAGTTTTATTATCGGGATTGAGCACCAAATTTGACGAAAAATCTGGTGGAATTCAACGAAAATGGAGTTTAGACTCAAGCTTTCGCTGTATTAAAATGTATCCGTTGATTTGTTGGAGAAAGGGAAATTTTAAAAATATAAAAGGGTGTTAGGTTGAAATGGTTGTTAAAGATCATGCAGGTTATTGATTAACAATGTAAGGTAAATTAAATGGAATTTAGTTGCAGCGTCATCATACAAAGGCAACTTTTACGGACCACTGATTTATTTGTTGTTGACTGCTTGCGCAGCCTTCTGGCTTTCTCTCTTCATTTGACTTTCCGCACTTTATTTAATGACGTTGTCCTATGAATCAGTTGAAATAATGCGTGTTGTAAATTGGTTTGTCAAACAATAGCGAGGAAAAAAACAACAACTTTTCCACAGGGGGATGCAAAATAGCTGTCGATCTGCTTTATTGAGGATATGAACTGTAGAATCTGGGTGTTTCCGTACAGTTGACTTTTTGAATGGTGGAGTCATTTTTTGGGAGAAAATATTATGTTAATTGAGTTAGAAAATGACTAGCCAGATTGAGTATATTTGGAAAATGGCGATGTAGTGAAGGTCAGCAGCTGTTAGCAATGGTAGCTTGGTAATGTTCAGTTAGTTTGCGGCTTCCTTGCAGGCTAATTGTCTTAAAAGCGTAAAGCCAAAGGCGGATTTTTCCGGTTGGGTACAAATGAAAACCTTGCCGATTCGTCGACTTTGTCAAAGTTAAATATGCACTTTATGCCTTTGCTGCAAGGTTTTTTTGGAAGGATAATTCTAATTTGTTCTGTAAAATGAGGCCTTTTAAGATTTCAGTTTGGCTGTAATAGCCAAAAAAAAAAAAGACAAAATAGGTAAAAAGACGAAAAGCTTTTAGAGCTGAAATTCTTCTGTCATTATAGTCGGACCGATTTTAACTAATTTAGCTTTAAAATGAACTTTTCTATCTGAATTGGATCTTGGAAATGACATGAAATGACAGATGAAAGCAATGTTTTGACTGTTTAACTCCATATTTGATAGCAAATACTAAATTGAAAGCATTTCTTTTGTCTGCCTTGAAAAAGTCATTTAATTTCCCAATTAAACAGATTCAATTTAATGAGGCTTGGCTTTTGTCACTGGAAATAAAATCAAATTTCCAATAAATGTCATTAGCCGCAGTTAATTAATGATTGGAAAAGGAAGAAAATTACTTTTTGTCAAAAGTTTGCATTAAATAGTATTGGGCTTTTGCCAATTAATACAATTATTATTTCCAAAAAAACTACATTTAAAATACACTGCAGTGGGTAAACAAATGAGTTCTGTTTATTTATTTGTTAATTTTACAGATTTACCTTTGTTCAGGGACACGATAACGCATCATTTTGATTATTGCAACAACAAAATATGCAGTAAATATGGCAAAATATTGAAGCAAACATAAAAAAATGATGAATTCCTGCCAATGAAATGCCCTGAAATACAGCAAGAGGGATTTTTCTGACATTTTTGCACGCCGATTTCTCATCTAGAAGATGATGAGTTCATTGGTTTTGAGTTTTTTTTTTAATGTGGCGGTCTCATGTTTTTTTTAGATGTAATCCACACCGTCGGTCCGATCGCTCGAGGCCGTGTTGGAGAGGCGGAAAAGATCGCCCTGAGGTCGTGCTACGTCAACAGCCTACGCAACGCCGTGGAGATCGACGCACGTTCAATGGTAAGAAAATAAATTAAAATACGTGCCGAAATGGGTACGGTGTGGATGGAGAATGTGAAAAAAGTGTTTTTTTTTTTGCATTCCCCTCGTATTGTATTCCAACTGAAGGATTCTGTGGCGTTTATGAAACACTCGAGACGGGGGTGCGCGCTCAGGGTTGTCCGAGCCAGACACCGACGTGAAAATGAAGACTTCACAGTCATCCAAAACAACCATTTGAATTGTGGGTTTCCATTGCGTGGAAATACCAAAACAAAATCATACGCTACAGCTATAGACATTTATATAGTGATGGATTATTGTTGTAATTGGCCATACTAGTCAATCACAATAGTATCTACGGACATAGTTTTCCTATCTCTGGTATATACACGATACTTTACATATGATTGAATTATTTTCCTATATCAGATTTCTGATTTTGTTTGGTCTTCTGGTCTTCTAAGCCAAACAAATACAGTATTTAAATGTGTAAATTTTGTAGTGTACTACAGATGAAATAGCAAAGTTTGCAGTCCCTGAGCCAAAACGTAGACTAGAAATGAATAGAACTGGTCAGTCAAGTGATTCCAATGCTGACAAAAACTTCTCCCATTTTCCACCAAATTAACTTCCGACATTTGCAACGTGACCAAAAGTTTACGTACAACTCGGACCATTCCGAAAACTCATTATTCTACACAACTTCCCTTATTTAGTTACGCTAAATACTGGAATATTAGAATCTGCCGCTCACTTATTTTACTCAATTCGTCATTTCCAAACCAAAGACCCGCCATCATCTGGTCTAGACTAGTTTTTTTTTTCTGCGACTGGTTCATACCGGTCAGCTTTAAATGCACAAGAAGATGAACATATACACGTTTTAATGGCATCCTCACAAGGAGTCATCGGGTCTTAAAGGTAAAGCGAAGCGTCGTATTCCCGGGGGATTTCCGTCAAGCTCCATGTAGCGTTGCTGGGCCGCTTGTAAACAGGGCTAATTGAACCAGGCCCCCGCTAATCGCACTCCCGCAGCTGTGTCGGTCGGCTGTGTACAGTATTAGGAGCCCTCGAGCGAAACAAACATTTTCTGACAGCTGTCGTTTTGGTCCAAGCACGGGGAGGACGCGGCGGCGAGGAAACCAGACGCCACCGCCGTATATTTAGCAGTGACGGGGGAAAGGAGGAGATGTTTATAATAAGCAGCGGGAGTGAGAACATCCATCTTCTTTTACTTCTGTCTTCAATTGGGAAGAAAAATAATGAAAGCGCCTGCAGGAGGGAGAAAGGGAGGGAGAGAGGGAGGCATTCCTTTCATATGCTGTTTATTAAAGTCACAATGCAAATCAACCTTTTGGATGGATACTAAGATACTATATGCAGGCTGTCTATTATTTGCTTTTTTTAAATAAGTCATTTGGTTTACTTCTTTATTTTTATAGAATCAGTCATTGTATGAGTCATTTCAATATTCTTGACCATTTTTAAATGTACTAATTCATTTATTTTTCTTTTTTTAAGGCCTTCCCATGCATTTCCACTGGAATTTATGGTAAGTGTGTATTTCATCATGTTCGTGGGTTTTCTCCGGGTTCTCTGGTTTCCTCCCACAAGACAAAAACTCTGGTTGAACAATCTAAATTTCCCTTAGCTGTGATTGGTTGTCCTTTGTCTTCTCGTGGCCTGGGATTGGCCACCAAGTCATTGTGTCCTCCGTCTACTGCTCTAGCACCCCCCTTAAACATTTTAGAAGTCATCAGGACAAAAAAAATGAATGAAGGAAAGAAAAACAACTGCTTTTGGTCTCCCACGAGTTTTCCCCAGCACATTTTGTCGTCCCTCCCAGAGGTGATTCCCGGATTAAGGCGTTGTATTTGGAGCGGCAGATTAAGGCAGATTAGTCCGCTGATGGTGTCAGATTGACTGTAATCCTTCATCACTCTTGCAGAGAGAGAGTTAAGAACATGGCTGAGAAAGTCCCTGGGCGGAGTTTGCCGCTCTCACTTACTAGAAAGCGCACTAGAAAATCAACTCGTGTAATTTGACGACCGGATTCACCCACAAAATGACCGTATTTTCACCCAAAAACACCCCAAAAATCTCCATGCAGACATGCAGCCTAGAAATCAATTTACATGCTGGAGAGCAAAAGTCCCTTGTGCATTCCAGGTGCCCAATTTGTCAAGAAACAAGGAGCAGTCATGGGTTATTTTCAGCTTTGTGGTGGTCCCCATTTGCCAGGTTGTGTGACATCTGTCACCAGTTAATTGACGTGTGTGCACATACGCGATTTACTCTCAGTCGTGCGTGTGCTAGTGAGCCGGGAAATTGGACCCTGGACCCAATGAAAATTCAGATTCAATTGCTTTTCGTTTTTTATTTAAAATCGGGGCGTCAGCCTCGCTGTTTTAGGGTCGAGGGTTCGATCCCAGGTTTGTTATCTCTGTCTGGAGTTAGCATGTTCTCCCTGGGCTTGCGTGGCTTTTTTATGGGTACTCCCACATCCAACAAGATGCTAGGTTAGCTGGTTGAATACTTTTAATTGCTCCTTATTGTGATTGGTTGTTCGTCTTTTGGTGTCCTGTGATTGGCTGGCTGCCGATTCGGGGTCTTCGTCGTTGGCTGGGCAAGGCTCCAGCACCCCCCGCGGCTCTTGTGAGGCTAAGTGGTTCAGAAAATGAATGATTAATTTTAAATCAGACATTTTTCATTAAAGATGAATTTGCACGGGTAGGTTCGCTACAAGAAATGTATTAATTTTGCTACAGGAAATGTGTTAATTTTGCTACAAGAAATGTATAAATATGTCCTTGGTAGTGAGCTTAAATGAAGTAAACATGTCTTTTGCATTTTTGTGTGTGGGTGTGTGTGGGTGAGGCTACATAAGGGCATGATGCAAACAAATGAATAGAACAGGATAAGATCAGGAGTGCTTGCTGAATACATCTTTGGAGGGTACTTGACGGTTTTAGAGCCGCAAGCTTTGTGTCATATACATTTCTTCCTTTTTTTTAACACGCGTGAATGAGTGGTCATGCATACGCCCACGTGAGGTATACATACGGCCATCTAGTTCGATTCCCACCTAAAATTCTCAATGGTTCATATAGTAATATTTATATTTGAACTATGTCAAATTGAAGAAAAATCAAAGGCATTCTTCAATTTTTTTAAAGACATTCTTCCCTGAAATCATAAAAAAAATTTCATATTTTTCTACTCCAAACTAAATATTCCAATTTTTCCAAAACTTTCCATTTTTTTTTACATAGGATCTTTATTGACACATGATTATTTATTCATGTGCTTCATTATGATGAATTAAATCTCATTATAATTGAAAACTCACAATGAATCCATTCAATGTAAACATTTCTCACTAGTTTTTTTAGCACTTAATTTCCACTCATAACTTTAACGTCATGTCCTTGCAGGATATCCACCCGACCTCGCCGTTCACGAGGCCTTGGCCACCATCCGGGATTTTCTGGAACAACGCCACCACCAGGTACGTGCACACCATTGACAATTTCTATTCGTTTTTTTCTTTTTCCATGGTATTAAGATGGAGGAGCAGGTGCGTCTCTGGAAAACATAACGCTCTCCGTGCACTTATTGTGATGCGCTCGGAGCCCAGTCTGCATTTTAATTGGCTCCTTGAGGGACTGGGAGGCGGCCAACACGGGCTTGATTCCCGGGGAAAAAGAGCAAATGATGTGCGAGGCATTCAATCGCTCGTTAAACGGGACCGCCCCCTTTCCCGCCCCGACTCCGCCCATAAAGGCCGTGGAGGATGTTATTGTTAGCTCCGCCATTCCCGAGGGTCCCGGAGAATAAAAGCCGCGTATGTTGTCGACTCGGGTTAACGTTCGGGGAAGGCAACTCCGGAATGAAAATGTCAACTTACTAAAAAAAAAAACGAAAAATGAAAGTTCTTAACAACACTTGAACAGTGCAATTAGAACAAGAGTAATGGGGGAAGGATGTTTGGTTAAAGCCACTTTTACATTTGTTTGAATTGACGGCGTCTTCTTGCAGAAGTGCATCTTTAAAACTTGCTGTTCAGATTTGTTGTGGATTGCTGCAATTTTTTGTTAAATATGGATTTGAAGCTTTTCTGAGAAATGTGTCAATCTCAGTTGGGGTTGTCTGTCAAAGAAAAATTGGGCAAAATATATACTTGGCTTCATAGTGGGCATTCTGGGCCTCCTTAGTTTAGACTGTTAAATATTCATTCAAATATGTATTTAAAGATTTAAAACTGTTTATTGTTTACCTTTTCTACATTATGTTCAAAAATAAAGTAGAGAACAGATTTATATATATTTATTTTTTGATTTTACAAAGGTAAAAACACAAAAAGAACAAAATTAGATTTAAAAATTCCAATTATTGATTTAGAAAGGTGAAAATCAGGAAATATAGTATTATTTCCATATAAATTTGATCAGAAAGTCGGCACTCAAGATTTACTTTCTCTGGCCGCACAAAATAATATGTCGGGCCAAATTTGGCCCCCGGGCCTCCACTTTGACACCAGTGATCTAGCGGAAGGCCATTTATCTTTTCTAAAATATACCTGAATATCATTAGCAAAGATTGATGAACAGTGATGCTTTTATTTTTAAACGCAGAACCATTCAATGGAATTGATTCGCTTCTTGCAAGAAAAGCGTCGTTTTTTATTCTTAAAGTGATAAGCGAACGTTTTAATAATCAAGTTAGCCATCTTAAAAATAAAAGAAAACGGGAATATACGCCGTTTCGGGGAGTTCTTGTGAATTATTCATCTCCTGGGCTCAAGCAAAAAAAAAACTCCCATCTTAGCTCTTCATCTTTTTATTCATTCTTTGTAAACTTCTATCAGGGTTAAGTGTGTTGAAATATGAAGAAATATGATCTCCAAAAATGTGATTGATTAAAAGAAAATAGGAGGCTCATCTTATTTTCATATTTGGACTCGAATTTTGTATATCTCCCACACTGCTGTTTTCCTGGAGGCCATTTTGAGAGTTTGAACTTTAGCCCAGCTCAAATTCTCATTACACGGCCAGCCGGCAGTGGGAAAAACACGGGTTGCGTGCTCCCAAAGTTGAACTCTGGCAATGGGAAGATACATAACTCTAAATCAGTCTCTCTCGCCCACCCTGGAGAAAAAAAAAACAATCCGACGACGACGTGATGGTGGTAATAATGCACGGTCAGGATTTGAGGAGCAAGCAACGTGGATAATCGCCCCGTAAGCATCTTTTTGGCGGTAATAATTCTCACCCGCAGACAGCACTAAAGCGCCGCATTGACAGATAACATGAAGAATATGTTCCGTAAATCTGGTTTAAATATTACAGTATCTGAAGATCAACTGGAGTGCACTCATTTGACGATGAACGGTCATTTTACGATTTATAAGTGATTTTTTGGTGTGTTTTTGTGTCAGTTGGACAGGGTCGTCTTCTGTGTGTTTTTGCCAAAAGACTTGGACTTGTATCTGGAGAACCTCCCCCTCTACTTTCCTCTTGGTAGGTGCTGAAATTATTCCTCCTATTCATCACTATTGTATTTGTTTTTTATCGTATTTTCTCTCATATAAGCAGTATTTGTGACTAAAAAATGATGACAAAATCAAAGGTATGGCTTATATGCAAATAAGACTTCCATGATGGTTATGTTAGTTTTCTCCAGTAGATGTCAGGAAATAACATTTACTATTTGTTGGTTATTTTCAGTTTTGCAGTAAGAAAAACAAACCCTAACTGGATGATTTACTATCTTTCCTAATAATGTGATTTTGATTCATATAGTATCTAGGAAATAGAAACGTGCGATGATTTTTTTTAAAGATTTTCCCTTCAAAGTAAGACATTTGTAATCCCTATTAAAGTCAGGGGTGGCTTATATGCGAGAAATTGTAAAATTCAACAATTTTTAGGCGATTTTAAGGGTGCGGGGAAGCTTATATGCGAGAAAATCCTGTAATTCATTGCTTAATATTGATAGCCATAATTCAGTAATGCTAATTTTTGTAGTATTTCATTCATTGCTTACTATTGAGGCCAATTATTGCATTTTTTAAATCATATTTAACTCCTTGCTTGCTATTGATGCCGATAATTCTCTAGGTTTTTTTATGCATTTGTTTAAACCGGAAAATGTGTCCGTTTTAGTGTCGTTCAATCCATTTTGACGGGTAGGGGGGCGTGTCTAAATGGATTGGATGTCTAGCATTATCAATGGCAGCAGCCATTTAACACATTGAGTTAGATAAGTGGCCTGTAAGTGTTTAAATATGCATATATATATCATAATTTGCTCACATCAGGGTTCACATTAACATATTCATTAAGAACATAAAGAATGAAATCATCCTTATGAAGCTAAATTTGAGTTTGATTTATTTATGTTATGTTAACACTCTTATTAAATACTACCATGTTTTTAATCATAACATTATCCTTAAGACTTTGGCTTAAATATGGCTCAATGACCAAAAAACATGGATGGATGAATAAAATTCATTTTTCTGCATGTGCTAATTGCACATCTGGGATGTTCCACAATTAAAAAAATAATAATAATCTTAGCCAGACAATCTTTATGCAGTAGGCGCATCTGCAAGTCATAATGTCTTTTTGTACAAACACCAAAATAGAGCGCCAGTAGCACCCTGATTGCTTTTGTTTGTTTTGTTTTTTTTCCGCTGATGGAAATACAAGCCAAACCTGTTGATTAAAATCACCCTGTTGGACACGGCAATTTGCCGTTATCGTTATCCGGGTGTGAGTTTAATTCTCACTTGCATTCCATTTTGAATTCACACATCTAATCATTTTTTTTGTTTTTTTTTTACATGACAGCTTTCATCAAAGTCCATCCTGAACATAACACATGTTTTTTAATATGTATTTTGGGATTAAATTAACTATTAACTGAAAATCTGAGTAAAATTCTTGGTCTGTTCTTCCGCTTGGGGACAGATTAAATTTTTACAAAGCAGATTCAAGTTACAACTGTAGCGCACTGTTTTGGCATAAAAGCCAAGCTTTGCCAGGAATGTTTTCTTTTTTCTTTTTTTGGGATGGAAAACGGCACATGGCAGGAAATGTTAGACGACTACAAAGACAAAAAAGCTCAACAGCCAGTCTGCTTTAAATCGAATTCATTTGATGCCGGAACGCTGCGGAAATCCAAGCCGGCGTGTTCACTTTTATTTCAAGACAAACTTTTATTTCCGCCCCCCCCCCCCCCCCCCCCCCCCCTGTGGCGACGTAGTCAATACACCCCACTGAGAGCTGCCTCTGGGTTTATAAATAAATGGCTATCTAATATAGTCTGGGCAACCCTTAAGTTTATATTATTTATACAATGGACGCCTTCCTATTCTAATGTTAGGTTTGCATACCTGTCAGACTCAGCTAATTGCTCCCTTGGAATTCCCTTTATTTAGTCAAAATAAAACCTTACAAATGCAAGGTGGCACATATTTGCTCACATAGGGTGCACTTAAAAGTCTAACATTTTCTCCAAAGATTCTGTAGATGTCGCTGTATGTCGCTGACCGTCTGGGTACATTGCTTACTGACATGTTATATTGGATTGGATTGGATTTATTGATCCCATATTTGGGAAATTTTGTTGTCACAGTAGCAAGAGGGTGAGAATACAGACAGAAAAAGTCATTGTAGACATAGATAGGTAATAAGTAAGTTAATAATTAAATACATGAATAATTATATAAATATATAAGCATGTTGCTGAAGTATATATATAATACATATATGTATATACATATATGCATACATACATATATATATATATATATATATATATATATATATATATATATATATATATATATATATATATATATATATATATATATATATATATATATATATATATATATATATATATATATATATATATATATATATATATATATATATATATATATATATATATATATATATATATATATATATACATATATATACATATACATATATGCATATATGCATACATATATATATATATATAAACATGTATATACATACATACACATAAATGTGCATGTATACATAGGGTAGGTCTTAACACAGCCATTTGTTTTGTGAAAGAGATTGACAGCTAATGGAAGGTTCTGCAAAAGCATTCCTTCCTGCAATGAGGGTGCCGCAGTCTATTGCTGAAAGAGCTTTGTATATTTCTAGATGAATACATATAGTGATGCACGTGGGCATACACAACATTAGCAGTCGATGATGATGTTTTCGTTTAAAAAAAAACAAAAAAAAAAGCCTTACAAAAGTTTTTACACGGCATACACAATTACAAATGATATAAACATGGGAAAAATGTATAAGTTGATCGGTATAGGTTTGTATAATATATCGAAAAATAGAGGAAAAACAACAACAAACGGCTTAAAAGTCAAGTTGCAAAGCTCAGATCTTGTTTATTTATGTCTCAGGTGGCAGAATGTTTTGTTTTTTTCTTCTTCTTCCGGCGCAAAACCATATAAATCAAATCCCCTCGGACGTAAAGCAACGTGCGGTCAAGAGCCTTAATGTTCTTTTATCTGTTTTCCGACAGACGCGCCAGTTAACAGCCAAACCAGGAAGGATTTTCTCTCTTATTGTACTTTTACTGAGCGGTTGCTTGGCAACAAGTGGAGACTCCAGAAAAACGCTGTGCATTACATCAGCTGGGTATAAACAAAATATTTAAAACGCTGCTTTTTTTCCCTCCATGGCGTAAATTGGACATTTAGCATGTTTATTATAAATAAGCGTGTGTTTGTGAAGCCATCGATGGGCTTAATGTTATGTTGGCAAACTCTCTTTACCGTAGAGGCCATAAATATTGTAGGCCTACTTCAAATTTAAAGCGCTCTCTGTCGGATTTGGTGGAACATATCTAATTCGGATTCTCGTTTTATTCATTTAAAAATACTCGATTCTACTCAGAAGGAGATTTAATGTGGCCATTTTCTACCATTCTAATAGAATGTTGGGGGTGTAAACATTGGTATTAAGTTTATTTTGTCTGATTTGATTGTGGTAAGGTTGTTTTACGGGATTCATGATGATGGTAGTGCACTGTTATTCCTTCACAATCGATGGTAATGTGTAAAGTAGTGGTGATCTTGGACTTTTATGTTCATATTTTATTTTCTCATCTTCAAATATATGGAAAGTGAGGTTGGCTTGTTGTGTGAGACTCAAAGACATGTAACAGAATGCACAGTTGGGATTTAATTTGGTTAAATTTGTTACAGTAATCCCTCGATTATTGCGTCTTCACTACTTTACTAGTTCGCAATTTTTTTCCACTATTAATTTTGTATTTTAAGTTCATTAAAATTGTGAAATTCCATGCTGAAACTCATAAGTAGAAGCTATTCTTGCTCCTAGGACTAAGAACTGAAGAAAATAAAAAATGGTAGTTATAATAGGGGTGACCCCACTTTGCGTTTTTTCGATTATCGCTGGACTAAATTAACCGTGTACCTCTTTTTCCATTTGATTCAAAGTCTACTGCCATATATTTATATACTATACTATATATATAATGCCCTGGCATTGCAAAGTAAATTCTTGACAAATACTTGCTTCACTCAAATTTTCCTCCATTTCATGTACGCACAAATGGTTTTAAAACTGGTCCAATTCCCGTATTTTGCACATCTTTCCACAAGGCCAAATGCCAACAAAGATATTTATTGTAATCCTTTCTGTAGGCAAATGAAGACCTGGCGCTGTTGAACTCCTAAAATAAGAAGCAATGACCTTTTCAAGGTAGGGGATTGCTTTATTATCATTATTATTATTATTATTTTTTGACCACCCTCTGCAAATGCTGATTGCATTTCTGCCTTTTATTCTAATAGTTGACTTGAAAAGTGGAAGAGTCACCGTTGATGTGTTTGTCATTATCAGCGTGCACTCTCCACAAGATCGATAGTCGGATTCCGGCGTACTCACGTGAAAGCTTATTGAAACTAATCATCAAGAGTCCTCACGTATGAATTGATTATTTAGCAGTGTGTTCCTCAGGCCACTGAGCCTCCATTCAATAGACTTTCTCTTGTTATTGTGGCTATATAAAACGTCTGTAAACAGAATACTGACAATCAGGACTTTTTATTGTATCTTATCAACTGATTGTTGCCAAAATTCAGACATTCTTTGACACTTAACAGTCAATTCTGCCTGATTTTTACCGGTCTAAAAATATGGGCATCACATCTGGATTGGAAAAAAATATCTATTTGGATCAGAAGTCAAAATTTCTGTATCGAGGCATCCCTATTTGTTGCACAGATTGTTAAAAATACCATCAAAAATGCAACTTTTGCTAATAGCTGTGGTCATGAGTATACTATAAATATGGAAAATTGTGTTGTAACTATTATTGCAACTATAGAATACTGTATTTTCTTGCATATACGCCATATTTGTCTCCAAAAAACGGTTTATATGCGCACAAATTAGACTTGACATGCACAAAACGGTATAATGCAAGACAATGTGGCCAAATACGCTCATTTATTTCAAAATAGAGATGAGATAAACAGATAAATCTCTTAACAAAACATTTTTTGATGTCTAATAATGATATTTAAGCAAAAAAATTAAACTATTACAAGAGAAATTGTAAAATTCAACCATTTTAAGGCAATTTTAAGTACGCCAATGCGACTAATATGCCAGAAAATACACTAGCTATATTATCCTAACCCTAAATTCATCTGTTACTACTTTGGGCTTGTACTATTTTGTCCAATTTTATTCCCCCGCTCTCTGTCCATGTCCGGGAGAACCTTTTGTAGCGGCGTTTTTGTTGTTTGCTGCAGGATGTGACACGTGTGATGAGTGTTCAGCGGCCGGCTCGCCGCTATCATCTGCCAACAAGCATCTTTATTGATCCAAACAATGCGATCCACTGTCTCCAGGCGAAGCGGCGGCGTAGAAATGGATAGGGAGGGAAAAATACAAAGGCTATCATGAGGACGTGCTATCACAAAAGCCCTTTTTTTTTCTCCGTGTAAAAGCCTCTTTTGTCTCAAAGGGATTCGCCGCTCTTTGATTGTTCTCCCCGTCTGAACCTGTTTCTTCCTCCTCTTCTTCCTCATTTTTTTCCCTTTTCCTCCACATTAGCGGAAGGATAAACAGATGGAGGAGAAGGGGGGGGGGGGGGGCGTAGTCGTTCAAAAAAGGATGAGAAGGCGCAAAAGCCGGCGGGAAGATGAAGCGGGATGAAGCGGGATGAAGCGGGATGAAGCGGGATGAAGCGGGATGGGGAGCCTGATCAACTCATCCGAGGGGGGACTCTGTTTTTTTTTTAATAAGCAGCAGACTGTGAAGCTAATCTCCAACAGTCAATCTGAATAATGAGCAAGAAAGAGAGAGACAGGATAAAAAAAAGAAAAAGAAAAAGAGTCTCATTATCCCGCCACCAATTTTCATCACTGTCCTGTCCGTAATCTCCGTCTGGCCGGCTTTTTCTTCTTCTTCTTGACACGTGAGGAGCAATTACGACAAATGTTTGGCCGACGGGAAGGCTTCGTTCAATTCCAAAGGCTTCTATTTGGGGTGGAAATGTCTGACAGGGGCCTCGGCTTTCATTAACTGCATTAAAAAGGTGAAATAAACGTAATTATAAGGTCTGAACTTGGCTAATTACTGATAGTGACTTTCTCTTTCTATTGGTGTGGCAACACAAAATGCGCAGAATGAGGAGTTTCACAAATAACCATTCAACAGAAATGCCCCCAAAAGTATAGACCAAATTTTTTCGCATATAGGCCGTATTTGTCGCAAAAAAAATATGACTAAATCGAGGGTACAGCTTATATGTGCATAATTTAGACTTGACATGCACAAAACACCACAATGCAGGAAAATGCAGCCTACACGGTCTTTTCTCTACTTTAAAATAAAAGATAAACAGATAAGACGCTAAACCAGATTTATTTGGATGTCTATGAATGAAATTCAAGAAAACAATCAACCGTATTTTGCATAAAATGTGAAAAAACTCACTCACTTGTGCATACAATTGCTGAAATCTTATTTAGGGTGACAAACTAGACCGCTATAAATATCGAGGTAAAAATTCTCAGGGGGCGGCCTATACGAGGGAAACTGTAAAATTCAATGATTTTAAGGCAATTGTGAGAAAATACGGTACTACACTAAAACTAATGTTCTATTCCTGTTCTTGCAATTGTTTTAAGTGGAAAATCTAGTCCTGCTCAGTTAGATTCATGTTTTTGTACATTTGTATTTTCCTTTTTTAACAATGCATCATTTTCTCCGTCCAATTGAATCAACTTTGACTTTTTGTGGCAATACTAAAGTCTGAAGAAGTACATTTTTCTGTCCTGGCTACACTGAAGTCTAAAAGCATTTCCGCCACTTTATCCGAGCTTGTCTTCTGGCGCTTTATCCATTTTTTTTAACTACAAGTACTTCTCTCTTTTGTTCTCCTTGTTTGAATTCTCTTCCCGAATTTGACCTGATTAGTTCATTTCCAGCGCGGGCCCACGTTTGCTATTCAGCGTGTTCCCAAAACAATGAAAAGTTAATGAGTTAACATCCATAACTGCTGGATGTTCCTCCGGCCAGCCGCCGCCCGCCCACAGTGACACTTTGCGACAAGAAAAACGCTGACACCGGAATAAGCGCCCTCCGCGAGCCTTTGCCGACGTCCCGCGACACAAAATCTAATTCTGCTGTTCGTCATCCTTTGGCTCAGACCTCAGATTGCGTATTAATTTGAAATGTCATCCCCAAAATTGAATGCAACATCCATTTTAATGTGTAAATATCAAGTGGTTTCCGTGTGGATTTTCACATTTTTATGAACTTTCAAATGTTTATAATTATTTATTTTGTTTACTTTAGTGCTGAGTTTTAGTAGCAAGTGTAGGACGGGGGAGTGGCTTCCACTTGCTAGTTTCAGTGTGTATTTTTCCATTTTTAGGAATTTATCCCCAAAAAAATGTAATTAACGGAAAAAAAATCCGCAGAAAAAAAATGCTATTTAGTGAAATTGTGATAGTTGAAGCTACAATATTCGAGGGATTGCTGTACTTTCCTAATTTCAGTTTAGAAGTCTCGTTACCCGTCAAAATAAAGCATATTTACGACAAATATGTCCAAAATCAAAGTAACAATTTGACAAGCAGCTTTGACAGGTCATTTATGTTAGCCTACCCTGCCGTTACCTCACTTCCAATAGACAAATAATTATTAAATAAGTCCAGTATGCATTAAGTTATGTAAAAAAATAAAGTCAGACAAGGAATACACACACATTTCTGTTCAATGCTAGCCAAGAATACACTTTTTGCCACCTCTGTCAATAAGAAGACGGCCAAGTGCGCCTTAGAGAGTCCTTTGGCGTTTCCGAGCTGTCAAGCGTCTCGTCCAGCGGTCCTTTAGCGCCTCGGGTGACACCTTCACTCCCATTTCTCCCCGAGGCTCGCTCACACGTTGACGCTCATCGCTCGGCGACGGCCCGACGGCCGACCCAGACCGGCCTTTATGTTCCGACCGGCAGGCCGGCTGGGGTCAATTAAAAACAAGCAGGGAGCGCCGCAATAAAGATTTGACAGGCTTTTTAATCACAATACGTGTCATGGTGCCCCGATCTTGTAATTGCCTCTTATGATGGTTCGCTTTAGGTTCATAAAACAAGAAGGAAAGTCTGTTTAAATATGTTTTTATGAAGTGTAAGGTACCCTAAATTGTCTCTTGTACTTTAAGGTTGTGAAAATGAGCAATTGAATCTCATCAAATTGACAATCATCCAGGATTTTTAATTTTACTCAATTGGAAACATTAAAAAGTGTGAATAATTAAATTAAAGGAGCAAAAATGACCATAGTTATTTTTATTCATTCATTTTTCTGACATTATAGACATGATGTAAGACGGCCTTTTTCCCTAGTATATGGTTTTAGCACAAATCTTTTTGAAGCTGAACAACATCAAAAGGGTTTTGTACATCATTTGTCTCTTGTCAAAACAAATTGAAATACCCAGCATTTATTTTTGGGTTTGTTTGTAAACCACCGAAAATGAATCAGCATTCCAAGCGGGTGATTTAAAATAACTGAACACTTTGCCTGCTAATAATAGCCATATTATAATGTATTTTTTCTATGCCATTGACACTGCTCTTATATGCCATTCCCAAAGAAATCCTGCATTGTCAATGGCAACTAACACGATTATTTTGCAAATCTTGTTCATGTCATGAGAAGTCATATATTTATATTTTTTCATAGTTTGGGCTTGTTTCTGTCACATTGGACGCAGTAAAAGCATAGATCTACCTTATGTTGAAGTACAAGTGTAGCCCATACCTGTTAACTTATGTTTTTCCCATATTTTATGTGTTTTTTGATCATTGAATATTTTAAGCCGTATACCAATTTTTGCATGGAATTTTTCCGAGTACATTTTTTTGTCAAACAAATCTTTTTTTGTCTCTCAAGAGACAAAAAAGTCACCATTAACTGCTAATATGCTCAAAGGCCTTTCATACATCTGCCTTGTCACTATGTAGATATAGCGCGTCAGCAAGCAACGTACCCAGTTTTTTAAAATCAGTTAATAAGGGGAATTGCAATGATTAATAAGGTTTGCAATTGATTGACAGGTAACCCATGGTGAAGATGGGACGCCAAGTTGCAACCAGAGTGGCGTTTGTTTACGTGGGAGGAGGCGGGGCCGACCTGTCCGGAAAACTGCTCGTGAAATGAAAATGGCTCTTTAGCAGAATCCAGGACACTTGGGCCGGGAGCTGGATCAATGTCTCTGATTTACTGTCTGAAAGCCTGTCAGTAGGAAAGAGGTGACGGGGGAGGACGGGGGGAGAAACGGGGGAAAGGGTTCGCGGGGGGTGAGTGGACAAAGAGGACTTTGGAGATGGACCACTCCTTTAATAGAAGCACAGATGGAGGGGGGTTGCAGAGGAAGGGTTGACAGGGGAGTGACACTCCAAGGAGGGAAAATCAGAGAGATTGCTCTTCAACTTCTCTAAAAAAAAAAATCAATCTGGCCGGAGGGGAGGGGGGAAGGAGAGCTGTTATTTTGTGTGTGTGTGTGTGTGTGTGGTTTTGTCAGGGGAGGGGGGTTGCCGCTATTTGGGGAAAAAAATCGATAAAGGACACGGTGCTTCTTAAATCTTGACTTTCCAACATTGGCCAGCTACAATGACTGCACGCCGCCGGCAAAATGACCCGCGGGGAGGCCTTCGAGTTCCTCGCGGTGGGCTTGGGGAGGGGGCCGCTCAATATGTTTGTCGTAGGCCGCTCGGTGGCACAAGTTAATGGTGAGTTAATGGCATTTTAGACCAGATTTTGGGTGCTTTTGCTTCGATTTATAGGCTTTTGTTGCATTTCTTTTGACTGCTCGCAAGCCGAGGACACACCCATCCTCAAAGCTCCGCCCTTTAAAAGGATTTTTTAAGTCATTTAGACGAAAATAAATAGGGGTACACGCTTAGAATGATTTCTGAATGGTGTCACATTAAAATTATTTAGGCACAAAAAAGGCATTTTTTTTAAAATGACTATTATTATAGAAATATGAATCTTAAGGGTCAAGTTCTAAATAGGTGAGTACTTTCTCTGAAAAGATTAAATTGACCTTAAATTGGCTCAACACTTGATTTAAGTTGCTTTATTTTAACTCAACTTTGTCTTGTTGGTTGCCAGGTTGTGGAATCGAAACCCGACTCATCCTGGGAGGTCCCAAACTCTCACCCACTACGCCTCAAGTCAGGATTGGAAGCAAAATAAAGCACCTCAAGGCTTTTTTTCTGGAGATTGTTAGTATTCCAACACCACAAGCAAGAAGTGACGACTTGAATATACCCTTGGGAAGCGGTGAGTCTAGGTGGAAGTGATGGAGGGGGTTGAGCTTGTTTTATTTTTATTTGGACTGTTTAATGTATTAAAAGGGAGCGAGGTAATGAATTATAATCTTTAATGCAAAAAACGATCGATACCTCTGAGGAGATAAATCAGCTTTTTACTGAGTGCGTCAAAGCCCCTTAATACACTTGGGGAAAGAGGGGGGGAGGTGAGGGAGGTAAGGGGGGGAGGGTGTGGCATCTTGGGATAGAAAGATGGATGGATGGAGATGGGCTGAGTGCGGAACAAGTTATAAATGCGCCAGCTCTCGCCTCATTGAGTAAAAGCCTAGTGAGGGCCCGGCGAGGCCATTGTGACAGTTTTGTGAAGAGGCGGGGTCACGGGGGTCACTTGTTTGTTTTTCTTGCGTTCGTCCTCAGGCGGAATATCACTAATTGAATTTATAACCTCCATCCAAAAGCAGACAAACACTGAATTACAACTTTTTTTGATCAATTTCGATTGCTTGACGTGTGCCGACTGCGGAATGGGAAAAAAAGGGGAGGAGTTATTGGTTGTCGTGGCGCAGGCGGCAAAGACACGCCCGACTTAACAAATAAGCGTTGGGAAGTATTTACGATGCCTAGCTTGTGTTGTTAGTGGGATAAGTGGTCCGAGTGGGGGTTCGCTTCTACGGAGGGCCTTTAGTCGGATGAGGTTGTTAAAATGTGATGGCTCAGGAAAGTGGCAAAGAGGCAGAGGAGAGTCATAAGTGGGACCAAAATGTCGGAAAAAAGGGATGTTTCTGTATTCTTGCATCCGGACGTTCATCGTTTATCGCTTTTGGGGCAAACAATGGCGTCTAATGGCTCCATTTAGTTGTTGTTGTTTGGAACTTTTGCCATTTGCACTCCAAGCAAAAACAAAACAAATAGAACAGTGGAAAATGAATAGGAAATGTAACGACATGATTTGAGTGTGCAAAAATGTGGCTATTATTTATCAGATGGATCGGTTTTGATGTCAAAGTGATGGATATTATATTTATTGGTTTTTCCCTTTTATAAATCAATAATTTTAGTTGAGTTCAAAATGCATTTTGTAACATCTAAAAGTGAATATATAAAAAATATGTTGTTTTTTCACTTAACTATTGAACATAATTAAAACTATTTTTTCCTTTCTAAATGATTAAAAGACATTTTTACTTGCTAAGAAAAAAAGGTAAAATAATTATAGTTCAATAACCATTTTGTCAAATCAAAAAAATATATAAGATGTAAAAAAGCATCATGTTTTCCATTAAAAACTCAAAAGTGGGTTGGTTTTATTTGGCATATTTTTATTCCAAACACTGTTTTGAAATGAACATTTAAAAAAGTAAACTTTACATTTGCTTTTGGAGAATCTTGAAGTGCAAAAAGTTGTTTTTTTTCTCAGGTATCATTGCTGGAATGTTGATTATCTGCAAAATTCATGTCAAAATGTCACTATTGTTGACCTTTTCACCTGGCATCCTCCTTACCGTCACCCATCTTCTCCTCAGGTGTCGCCTTGACCTCGACATTCGTCGTGCCGCTCTCCCAAAGAACCGCCGTCGTCGCCGTGTTCTGACCCGAGAAGAGACGATGTCGAGCCGCAGATTTTCCATCGCCCGGGCTGAAGGATTGAGACACTCCGGCGCCCCCTCTGGTCAAAGCCCAGCCGTGACGGGAGCCCAGTTTACGTCGACCTCCGGAGCCGGGGCGAGGGGCCAGATTGGTGGGAGACGAAATGTCCGGCTCGGGATGGAATGGCGCTTTTCTCGAGGCGCACGGAGAACCCGGAGCGCTGCAAGGATCTGCAAAATGTGAGTCCAATTTATTATGCAGCAACACATTCCATTTAAGGTCAGAATGTAAAACATGTTCATTCAGGATGACCTGCAGTTTCACGCTTTATAAAAGTGTAATTTAATGATAAAATATAGCTTAAGGCACAGGTGTCAAACTCAGGGTCGCCTCAAACTGCCGTTTAAAGTGTGTCAAGTTGATTTTTCTTCCCGTGTGGTTTTATTGTGGGGGGAAAAACCTCTACAAAAAATGGTCATTTTCCTCCCTTTATTACTATTATTATTATTATTATTATTATTATTATTATAACACATTGTGTAGTCAAATTTTAAATATATTTTCCAAAGAAAATATATTGTTGATAGACAACCATTCGCGCTAAAAGCAATTTAAAGTCTTCAACCAGGTTAACATGCATATTTTTTTTCAAACTGGAGTACCCGGAGAAAACCCACACAGCCACGTTTAGAACATAAACAAAACAAATGTCAAATAAACAGCCAAATGAGGTCCTGGGTTCAAATCCAGGTCAGTCCACCTGTGTGGACTTTGCATGTTCTCCCCAGGTCTGCGTGGGTTTTCTCCGGGTACTCCCATTTCTTCCCACATCCCAAAAAAATGCATTTTTTTGCTGATTAGACACTAGAAATTAGCCCTAGGTATGAGTGTGAGCATGAATGGTTGTCTATATCTTCCTGGGATAGGCTCCGGCACCCTTTGCTACCCTTGTGAGGATAAAATGGTTCAGAAAATGAAATAATTATGAGGCTATTATCCAAACCTTGAGGCTAACACGGCCATAGCCATTAAATATTTTACATAAATGGCAATTCACTCTTTTTCTCGATTATAACATATTTAGGGATGGAAAACACGTTATGATTTTGACAGTCATAATCATAACCTGAGCAAATCTGACAGCTGTCGACCCCTTATATGGCTTACATTATGCCGTTTTGCTAATCTTATTGGAATATATTACATTTACATACCCCGTGTGGACGTGCAAGGAAAGGTAGAAGTTAGTCTCAAAAACAGAAAATGCATATATTTGTCGTCAATGGCTGCAATATTGCAAAAAAAAATGTATTATAATGCTGTTCGATATCGTGTAAATCTGGCTTGCCACAGTATGTGAAGACTGCTTGGTGATTTCCCATGATGCACTGAGCCATCCGCTTTCATATTTACTCAAACATACCTCAATATTAGATATGAGTAACACTCTTCTGACTATCACTGAAATATGGACAGTGTCGGCCATGAAAGAAAAACAAAACTATATGCAGTACATGAAAATCCATTTGAACGGGGATCCGTATGATATATTATAACGATATCACTCGCTTCGAAGAATCTGGGGAATCAATATTGTTGTGTGATATTTGAACATGTTGCAAGATTTTTTTTTAGTTTTTAGTCATAATATTCATATTTCTTATCGAACATTTCAGGACTGCCATAACTATGGGACCAGATCGAGAAATATGTGTACAGTTATACCTCGATTGACTTATCGCAAATTCACGAATTTGAGGTTTTTTTCTGCTATTATTTATAATTTTTGTAAATTTAATTATCTTTTTAAAGTTCTTAAATGTGAAAATACACACTGTAAGTTGTTAGTGGAAACTAATCTTGCTACTAGTACTAAAAAAAGGGAGTTATAATAATACTATAATAATACTTACCTGATATCTGAAGGATTACTGTATAATTTTTTAATTTTTTATTTTATTTTTAGTTAGTTAATAGTTTGAGTGTTCCCTGATCAAAAATTAAATAATCTATTTCACTTAATTGATGATAACCTGACAAAGTCGAACTGACAATATCCAATGAACCGCATTTTAGATGTAAATTCAAGTAAATGCTTTAAAAATAAATGCACTCATGTTAATGATATTTGGATTTAAATAAGTATATAATAAATTAATTTGAACTTAACAATACTTAAACAACTGCACTCCTCAATCTAACTTAATATTTTAATTTTTGTGTCATTTTAGTTCAAAATTTTAAGAATTTTATATCTAGTGGATCATTCAAGCATACTGTGATCTTGATGGGGTTTAGATCGGTAGCTAAACCCCATCAGGTTTGACAAAGAAGCACTTTTTGACACAACTGCATCCTTATATACTGTACAGTCGTACCTAATGAAGCGTCCACTGAGTATACATCTGTTTTCGACTGAAAAAAAAAAAACATTGAACGCAATGCTATCCTCGTTTTCGTCTTCAGCAGAACCAAACCCTCAGAGTCCAGCTCTACTTAAGCAACCCCCCCATCTCAAGAGTTTATTGTGCCACTAAGCAAAGTGCTTTTTCATGAGGGGATTGCTAATGAATGTGTGAAGTACTCTATTAAAACCTGCGCAACATGAAAAAGAAATGCCCTTATAAACTCCGCTCCCAGTCTTCCGGTCTATAATTAAAAGGAGATTGTCTTCAAGTCATTTGAACGAAGACAATGATTTAAGAGAGCCGGATCATCGAGTCATTGTTTGTTATAGATAAATCCTTTTCTACAGTTTCATTAAAAATGAATGAAATCGACAATTTGATTTAGTAGCTTTGCAAAATCAGCATTTTATACCTTTTTTTGTAGTGTTTGTTATCAAATTGTTGTTTTTGCTGAACAATACGTTGTGTAATCGGCATTTTTAGACGAGCGTTAATTTAATTTTAAAAGAAAATAGTCAATGTTAGAGGCGGTGAAGATGAAAACATTGGAAGCTGATCATAAATTAAAGATTGAACTACAGGGAGGTTTTATTTATACAAAGACTCAACCTTGTAATCTTATCAAAGGCAAATTTAACTGCCGCTGGACTATTAGAGCCTTAAGGGAGCCTCCTTGCTCTTTACGTTAATTGCCAGCTTTGGACTCGCGCCATTTCAGATCAAATTGATCACGCTATTATTCTCAAAGGCTCGCGCTGTGACTAAAAACAAATACGTTTTTGGAAGAAAATCACAAAATGTAACATGGCCGTTTAAAAGGAACCAGAAATATAAATTCTGATTCAAATTCACTGTCAAAGACATCCCATAATATTGCAAAATGAAATAATTCCATTTGAAAGACGACCTGGAATCCTTGAAAATAACATTTCTCGACTCTTCTTCTCACTTTCGAATATATAAAAGAGAAAGTGGGCGGTGCTTACCGCGTTGAGGCGTGTCCAATGCCAATTGGGTTCTGTCGGCCAGGTTTTCCACGCTGCCGGCGGGCGTGACGAAACCGCGGCCATCTCGCGTTCCTCCGCGAGGTTTGATCAGCTTTTTCATCCGGTCGGCAATCCAGTTGGATTTCCTTGGAACATACAAAACAAACGGGCATTGTGAAATTGGGTTTTTTAGTGAGGAATCGAACGTGCATCATATATGCACGACTCCCGTGCTATTATTTTTGGGGGTGGGGTCTAGTTTTTCCCACACAGAGTTAATATCCAGTTATTTGCATTTTAGTAGCCTTAAAATTGCCTTAAAATTGTTCATCTCATCACATTTTCTGACTCGTTTCATCCTGAATAGGGTTGCAAATTGTACAATTTCTCTTGTATAAGCCTCCCCCTGATTCACAATTTTCACCTCCATATTTTAGGTCAATTTTACAATTTCTCTCGTATAAGCCGCCCCCTGATTCACAATTTTCACCTCCATATTTGTAGTTTTAATAGGGAGTACAAATGTGTTACTTGGAAGCCAAAATCGTAAGTGGTATTTCTGAGATACTGTATACAGTAAATATGAATAACCATTACTTGGCCTTCCAAGGCGAAGGTTGCACATTGGGCTCCAGAACCCGGTATTGGTCCATGATCTTTTCCACCAGTTTCTGCTTCTCTCGGCGGAGTTCGCTGAGCTTCTCCCTGTAGAAGAACGCCAAACATCACTGCAACATTTCATGCGTTCATCCTCAGTATGCACATTCGTGGTCATATCTCATTAATAGTTTAGATCAAATAGTTTTTGCCGTGCCGTTGCGAGGCGGGAGAAGACTATAAAAGTTGTCTGTGGGGGTGCCGATCAAGGAAACAACTGCAGACCTGCCTCGGAGGATAAACATCCCGAGATGGAAAAAATAGCCAAGCAAAAAGTCGCTGACTGTTAGCTACCGACGCTCCACCGTGGGCGAAGAAGCTCGGCCACGTGGAGAGAGGTCGGCGGGGTTCGGCGCCGGAAAACGGAGCGTGAAGTTTAGCATCCGAGACCTGCTTGTTCTTGCGCTCTATTGTGAAAAATGTCAGCAGTTTGGAACCTAAGTGGGAGTTTACATTTATTGACTCTTATTTGTCCCACAGGACCACCAAGCACACTTTGCTGCTCTGCTACTTCCATTTTGGATTTTATTGAGGGAGTGAAGAACTAAAGCATTAATACAAAAAAAAAAACTTCATTTCCACATCAGCACATTTTTGCCCCTAATATAGACTGTTGTCTGGAAATGTTTACATATTATTCTGGTGATTATGTGCTTTTCGGCTGTTGCTTTATGTGGCCAGGTCTGTGTGATTGGTAATCAGCCCTGTGTGTATTTAAAACCTGTGTGTCTAGTGTGGTAGTATTACCTAGTGTTTTGTTTTTTCTCCTTCACATAAGTTGTTTTTGGCACTTCATCTAGATAAACCAATGTATCTATGATCACAACACATGCTAACCTTTAACGCCACACTTCTTATATCCAGAATATTCCATTGTTCGTAACGAATACCCAATGCGACATGAGTATCCAGCTCATCCCCAATCATGACTTGACTCATCCGTTAATGATCCAAAGCATAGAAGCTCATCAAAGAAACTTGAAAGCTCATTTTTAAGAGGGTTGTCAGCCAACTGTCGGAGTTCCTCGGCAAAGTTGT
Source organism: Stigmatopora nigra (assembly GCF_051989575.1). Lineage (NCBI taxonomy): Eukaryota > Metazoa > Chordata > Actinopteri > Syngnathiformes > Syngnathidae > Stigmatopora > Stigmatopora nigra. Next base: position 1,904,983 of record NC_135521.1, read on the forward strand.
CAAATTGAACTCTTCGTAGTTGCCATTGTGACACTTCGCAGTGGGAGTTGAACATCATTAAGACCAAGGCACCGCTCAAAAAAAGGACACAGGGCGCATCAGCACTACTCTCGGCGGTCCGGACTGACAGAATGCGAAGAAGCGGCGGCGGGGTGGCTCAACTCGGTTTTCGTCAGCCAGCGAATCCCACTGACATTCTTTCACGGTGTTATCGAGCTCGTTGTGTCGTCGGCGGGTTGAGTTCCGTCAAACTGCAGGGGGACTGACCACCCACGCGCTACCGTCAAAGTATGTTCTGGGATCGTTGGACTTCCCACTCACTTCCTGCCGAGTAGTTATGAGCAGTAGGTTCGCAGCACCGGCACCCCCAGATCCCGAAGGAACCCTTGCTCTGGTGCTTTTTCACAAGAAACCCGTAGAAAATCCCGTAGGAAACCCCGTTTGAACTCTGGTGGTTCCTATTCTATTTCTAGGCCGCCAAAACTGATGTTCTCGGCACCCTTGATTGCCCACGGGGGTAAACATTCCCTAAATCTCAACAAATTTGATTTCCAAGCCTTTTTCTGGGAGGGCCTTGCTAATTTATTTTGATAGAAACTCAAGGGCATGACTATCAAACATTTTATCTGCCAATTTGAAGAAAAATGAGAAATCTGTTGCTCTTACAGAAAGGAATGTGAGAACCTAAGTCTTATTTTTTTCATGTTTTGATACATTTTGTTAGCAAAATGAAATAATTGTTAGTAAATCTTCTTTTATAAAGGTTGTGTTGTCAATGTTTGGCCAAAATGCTTCCAATTGGATCCGTAAGAATACAGATGGCGCCTCCAAAAAGGGGCCAAGAAGAAAACAAATGATCATGAAATGAAGTTTGTCACTCTGTCATTTAATTTGTCTCCTCCGCTATTGAATTTGGAATGAATTTCTGTGCTTGATTGCTATTAAATTGCTTTTGTAATAACACATGTCACAGACGCATGAGGTTGTTAGCCACGTCAATCAAAGTCCAAAAATATTATGTTTTACACACCAGTATCTTCAACTAAAACACATTTTGGGCTATTTAGGAATCCACAAAAATGATGGCCTAGCTATGAGTGATTGCCTGTTTGTCTCATTGTGCCCTGCGATTGGCCGGCCACCAATTCAGGATAGGCTCCAGCACCCCACAAGATTAATCAAGCCAAACTCTACTGCCATTCTGGAAAAACCCAACCACAACCAAAACCTCAAAACTTCCTATTTTCACCCCTCATTTTTACCCATGCTCGCAACCGCCACCCCAAAAATTGGGTTATACTGTAAAAAATATGACTTTTCAGGGAAGCACGGTTTAAATGAAAGCGACATGGGCTGTAGAAAACGACGAGGGCAATAATGTAATTTGGGAGCAATGTGACTCATTAGTCTTAAAGGGTGAAGCAGCTCTGCATGATCGCTATTAGTTCTGGATAATCTGTTTGCAGTCTATTTAACATTTAAAAGAACCTCTGCTGAGGGCTGTTGGACTGTGAAACTGTTTCCTCACGCATCCCGACACACACACACACACACACACACACACACACACACACACACACACACACACGTACACACACCCGCAAACGTTATGTACTATTTGCTCCTGCTTGTAGCTTTAATTCTGTCAATCCTGTTAAGAAGCACTGCAGCCCAAGTTACAAGACCTGATTTACTCTTCAATCCACTTGATCCTCTCTTGTCAGCCGTGTGTGTACGTGCATGTATTTGTGTGTGTTATGTGTGTGTTCACTAACTGATATTCTTTCTGTTGCGAATAGTGCTGGTCGCGGCGCTCCAGGCTCTGCTCCAATAAGGCCCGGTTCTCCTTCAACAGACTGCCGTTCTGCTCGGCTAAATGACGGTTCTCTTCCTCCGTGTTCCCCTTCAGCTGGGTCAGTAACTGCACACACACACACACATACACCATATCAGGAAAAGTATAACCACACTGACTTTTACCAAGAAAATTGTAACAGTGGCAAGAATTCCAATGCATTTTTTCATTCATTAGTTCATTTATCCTGGGGCTGCTGGAGCCTATCCCAGCAAACTATAGGCAAATAAATTGGGAGGGGAAAAGCTCAGCTATAGGTTTATCATTTTAGTTTTAATTTCATTTAAAAACAATGAATGTAAATGGAAAAATATGGTTGTAGTTTGTTTTTCCTTTTTGAAAATAAGCCGAAAAAATATGAATACACCAACAAAGCAATAAACTATTATATATATGTATATATAGGTATATGTATATGTATGTATATGCATATATATGTATATGTATGTATATATGTATGTATATGTATATATATGCATGTATATGCATGTATGTGTGTATATATATGTATGTATGTATCTATGTATATGTATATATATGCATGTATATATATGCATGTATATGTATGTATAAGTATGTATGTATATATATGCATGTATGTGTGTATATGTATATATATGCATGTATATGTATGTATAAGTATGTATGTATATGTATATGTATATATATGTATGTATGTATATGTATATATATATGTATTTATGTAGGCATACTGATGATGATTGTCATCCACATGACGCACTTTCTCAAAATGGACGAAAAAACATTTATTTTGAAATTATATTTGTTAAACTAATAGGCACGTGTGCTAGTGTTTTTCAAAACGTGCACTGCCCATAGAATAGACATGACTTAGGTGTTGAATGAGAAAGTGCTGCTGTCTGCATTCAGTCAATCAGTCACGCCAACTTGGAAAGAGAAAGAGAGAGAAATAGAGAGAGCATGTGCCTCGTTGGGGGGGATGCAGGAATTAGACAAAAAGCTTTTAAAGTGGATTTATTCCATGCGGGGACAAACACAACAAAATAGTGTCCAGAAAAAAATGATTAAGAAAAGTAAGGCTACACAGTTGAACATTTTACTTAGTATCTAAGCAGTTTTTTTTCAAAATGCAGGAAGGTGGAACGAGCAGTTAAATAAATAGTGGATGTAAATATTCGCATAATAGGAATATTGTTTGGATGGACTGTGTACCGCACATTGGTCGAGTGGTTTGTGCGTCAGGCTCAACGTCCTAAGATCGAGGGGTTGAATCCTAGGTTGGAAAGTTTGCCATAATTCTTTCTATGTTAGGTTAGTTGAATAGTTGAAATTGTCCCTGCCTGTGATTGGTTGTTTGTCTCATTGTGCCCTGTGATTGGCTGGCAACCAATTTAGGGTGTGAGGATAAGCAGTGAGGAAACTGAATTATTATTATTATTTTAAAACATGACTTCAGTTGTACACTACAGTAAATGGATCATGCATATGACAAGATATTTTCATCATAAGTGTAGTCTTTATAAATACAATCCACTGTGGTACTATTTGCCATTTTTATACATCATCTAGACTATGTTTACACATCATAGAACATGGCAGATCAACACTACAATACACGGTGCAAAATGATCTCTTTTTTTTCAATCTGGGTATTAATTAACTGTAAACGAATGCCTGTAAACACGCTGGCGAGGAACGCAGCAGATTGTCTTACGGCGCCGATGATTGTCTCATTGGCACTTTTGTCTCCGACAGTTAGCGAGCGGCACTGCAGCAAATGTATTGTGAGTCGTGACACGCTCGGGAAGGAACGTTGCATTAAAAAAGCGCCGCCCCGTTTGCATTCTGACACTATTTATTGACTTTCCGTCATGCATTATGGAAAAGAAGGAAAATACAACTGATGGAGATAATAAATACATGAATAAAGAACAGAGTGACCAACTGTCAATTCATTAAGACGCAAGTTAATTTGACAAAGTGTGACTTATTATTGGCTTGGACTAATTGAGAAAAACACGCCCTTTTTGGTGCTTTTTTTGTCCATTCACGCACCAAATATTCCTCATTAGAGTAGTTTTTTTGGCGTATTGGGCGTGGAAAGTCAAGTATTCTTACCCTCTTCCGACTGTGACTAAAATTACCCAAATATGGGATGAATAAACTTTAATATTTAAAGCAGGAAAGATTCAAGAAAATAACAAGTACTCCATAATAAAAAATAAAATCCGATCTGACATTCAGATGACATTCCAACAATAACACACTGGGTTTAAATAGACAGAACAGGGGCTAATCACAAAATACACACAGGTGAGAGGAAAGGGAAGCCAGGAGGGACACAAGAGGTGAAAAGCAAGGTATAACAAAGCCAGGCAACCCTAAAAAAATTTCAATACTTGACGATAAAGGCCAAATTCTTTAAACTGACGACTTTTGCTATCATTTTTGAGAAAAGCCGTACTCGATAAGATGCTAACGATCCTGCCCTCACCTCGACTATGTAAAACAGCCTCTAAAACCTGCCGTAAAGGTCTAATATGCTGGTTTTAATGGTTCAATCACGCTGCAAATAAACTCTCTTTATTATTCCAAGAGTGTAATGTTTCCCAGAGACTCCATCACGAAGCTTTTAAATCCTTCTTTGCACGGAAATGCTACATCGGCAAGCACAATATTAAACGTCCGATTGAAACGGAGGGTTCGGAAGAGGGTCTTTTCCGGCTTCCTTTTTACTACACTTGTGGGTTCCGTGAACTTTATGGGGAGCAAATAGCGGAGCTCGCACATTAAATGCTTGTTTTAGTTAAGACTGAAATTGAGCCGGTAAGAAAATGGAAGGTAAGTGTGTGTGTTTGTATTGCTCTGGGGCTCCCCCTACAGGCATAGAGTTGAATTGGCTTTTGGTGGTTGCAAATTAATGGCGTTCTCGCGACATCCTTTTTTTATTTTACAAGCGGAGAAGTGGTGGATTGTTCCGACATTTGCGACTGAAGCGCTCTAGAAAAAAAGGAGGCCTTTTAATTATTTTCCGGCTTGTGTATTGTTTGTTCCCCGCAGTGGCTACAATTAGTGTTTCCGCCATGAATAATTCAAGTGATGGCAAAGTTATGTCTGTTGGATTTTTAATAGGTTCATGATGGTGTTTGTATTTTGCAACTCAAAAAAACCCAGCGTCATTAGTCAGTTTGTTTGTTGCTGGAGATTATGGAAAAACTGGATAGCCTATTTTTGCTGTTTTTTGTGTGCATTTTTATGTGTGAGCATAGGGTCAAACTTATGTATTTATGTGGCTTGGCCTAAATAAAAAAATATAGAATGTTTTTATTTGGGTTTTACACTTAGTACTCCCTTTTGATGTAATTATCAAAATATTGGTGGTGCTGTTTTTGTAACTCCCCTCAAATTAGATGTGCGTATATCACTAGTCAATTTGTAGTGGGTGGTCTTACCTGGTACTGGTTGGTGAGTCGGGCATTACTCAGGTCCAGACTTTGGTTGGCTTCCCTCAGGAGGCTGAGCTCCCCCTCCAGTCGAGTTCTTTCCAACAGGGAGGCGCTCAACTCCCCCCTGAGCAAAGAGCCTTGAGTCAGCAGCTCTGCTTGTGATGCCATCAGCTCCTTCTGTTGGCCCTGAAGCCTGTACACAAATGTAGCGCAGAAGGCCTTATTACATCACCGTTCTCTACGTGAAACTCATTTGTTTGCTTATTACATAACAAGATGAGTCAAAGTTGGAAAATGCCAAATTTGTCCCTCAAGAAAATGATGACTGAATCACGGGTACGGCTTATATGCGCATAAATTAGACTTGACATGCAAGAAACTGTTGAGATGAAACGCCATAACGCATCATTTTTCTCAATATTTTCCCTTCAAAGCAATAGATTTATATTCATTATTAAAAGCATGAATATGGAGGTGAAAATTGTTCATCAGGGGGCGTCTTATATGAGAGGAATTGTCAAATTCAACGATTTTAAGGCAATTTTAAGGGTGGGGCTTATACATGGAGACAGCCAATATGTGAGAAAATATATTTTTTGATTTTTTTATTTCATTCTGAGGCCATGCTGGTAGCTCAAAAAGCTCCTATCTCAAAGAATGTTTAGATAAACAACGGTAGTCCAAATGAGTGTGTAAAATGGGAAGATTTGCCTGCATAAAATGGATGGGCGGACCATTTAAAGTCATTGATTGTGAAAATAGATGGCGATTAACAAGACGAGATGCATTTGGAAGTGCAAATGTGCTTTTAGCTAAATAGCATTCGCAATGAGAGCATAATGACAATAGTTTTCAGCATAGCAGCCCCATCATTAACAGCATCCGTTGAGTAAATAGAACCTGTCATGGAAATACCTTGACATACGAGTGTCCCAACATACGAGAAATTTGAGATACGAACAAAATTCCGAGCACCTTTTTTCAATTGTAATAATATCCTATTTTTATGTGTTTTTTTCCAGAGGCTGGGAAGCAATTAATTTGTATTTAGCTATTTTTTTTATGGGAAAAGTCGATTTGAGATACGAGTGAATTGCCACACGCCTTAAGCTCATCTCAAGGTATCACCTTATACATTTTCTTCATTGTGAGCAATTTTTTTTTTAGTTCTTGCCCGACCGACTGGAACTATTTTGCACTTGCGTTGAACCCAACTCTGGTTTTGTCTCGTCTGATCCGTAGCAATTGGGTCATGTCAGAGTTTAAATGCGACTTTGTGTATATTTGTCACCTCTCGCCGTCTTCTTTCAAGCTCTCCAGCTCTCGTTCTCGCTCCAACCTCTTGTGAGCTTCCGCTTGCATGGCCTCCCTCTCGCTTTTCATCTCTCGCTCCCTCTGCTCCAGATGGCTTTTAGCATCCAGCAGCTCTTTGTAGCTAAAACAGTACAATACGCACATGTTAAATAAAAGCTTTGGCGGAAAATGCTGAGGAAACGCTGTCAGGGAGCCAACATTTGACGCAAAATCAACTCGACGCGCCGCAGAATATCTTGGGTGATTCGAGGCGATGCCGTGACATTGCCTTCCCATTTTGGAGGAAAAAAAAACATGTCTGCCATCCGGGAAGACGATATAAGTGTGTTTTATTACGCGGGAACACAATTACAAAGCGCAGTAAAACTGGGAGAGAATGATTTTTGACACGCCATACCTTTGTTTTATAACCTTTTCCTGGCATTTGGATGGCTTTTTTTTCCTGGGCGTACGCAAAAGGTGAATTGGTTTTCTCGTGGAATGGGCGTAATCACCCTTTCTCCCGCACAATAGCGGGTGCTCATCGACGAGGACGAGGATCTCCTTAAAATTGCCACTCGTATCTTTTTTAAATCGATATTCCGTATTGTTTGTTATGTACCTGGTCTCCAGCTCCCGGTTTCGCGCCTCCAGACCGCGGCTGCTGGTCCGTAGGCCGGAATGTTTTTCTACAAGTCGTTCCAGCTCCGTCTCTTGGCGCTGCTGGAGCGCCGTCAGTCGTTGGTGGTCTCGCCGCAGGGCCTCGGTCCGCTCGGCCGACTCTCGGCGTTCTCGCGCCCACACCTCGGACTCGGCTTCCAGCGCCGCACATCGGGCCTCGCTTTGGCTGTGGCGCGCCTGCGTCGCCGCCAGCTGCGAGTTGACGTTCACCTGATCCACCTGTGTGCAGTGAAAAGCACTTATAGGGCTATTTTCTTGGCCTGTATTGGAAATACAGGTTTCAGCACCATGGACAGCGACATAGGCAATGCCATTTAAAGCAAAGGATCAGTGGAAACTGATTCAAAAAGAATCAAGCCAAAATCCTCCTAGAAAAATCAAATCTTATGAGTGGAGTTTACAAACACGCACCCAAAAGAATACCTAGATAATATGGTAGTAAAAATTATTTTTAGTTATTACAGAAACAGACAATACTTAAGTATGTTGACTTCATACTTACTTATGTTGTTGACTACTTATTATGTGATTACTTAGTTATCTCATCCCATTTTCTGAACTGCTTTATCCTCACTAAAGTCACAAGGGGTGCTGGAGCTAATCCCAACTGAAAGATAAGCGTTAAACATCTATGATGGGCAGCAAGTTACATTTTAGTCACTTCCATTTTCATTTCAGCATACTTAGCGATCCGTTTGTGTTAGTTTGCGCATAAGTCTCCTTCCAAGCCGAGTCTGTAGCATGTTCAATAAAAATATACACATGAAATTTCCCCACTAGAGGACTACTAAAGCACTTTTATTAGAGCACATGGCCACGCGTGCCTCTGCCGTGTCCTGAATCATGGCTCAGTTATGCACACTGCCATCCATGGGCGGAATCTCGCGCCCGGAAAGACCACCCGGGGGATTTCCCACCCACACGTTCCTCTCAATCACTATCTGTCCACATCCATAATGCTGTTTATGTGCTCTACTAACTTATTTTTTCATTCTCCTGCCCTTAAGGCTGCAATCAACAAGGCTACATCATATTCTATTCTTTTTTTTTTTTTTGGAAGAGGAATATGAATTGTAATATTTTTTTGTGGTTGGAGTGAGTAAAAAATCGGGAAAGTCAAACTTTGGAATACTTTTCACCTAAATACCATTCACCTTTCATTCATTGGTTCATTTTCCGTGACGCCTTTTCTCACCAGGGTGCCGGAGCATATCCCCCCCCCCCTCCCCATAAAGGAACTAGTCTAGCTAGGAACTGTTTAGAATATAATTCACCTAGTTTTGATATTTTTGGGGACGAACCAGGGATCAAACCCTCGATCCCAGAACTGTGAGCCTGATGTACTAACCACTTGCCCAGCATCCCCTGCGAATCTTGTGAGGATAAGCGGTAATGAATGTTAACGTCTATATAGATATTCAGTACGTTCCCAATATATACATATATGTAATATTAATGACTGTATTCTCTGGACTATAATTCTAAATTTGACCACAACAGTTTTTTTTTGCCCTAACAGGTGCCTGTTTAGCCTGTTTTTCTCCATTTTTCAATAGTTACTTTAACATATATATTTTTTATTTTATTTCTGATCATATAAAATAATGCCGTCCCAACAGTGCGACTTATACTCCAGTGAGACTTTTTCTTTCAATTTGTCTCATCCCACATCTATTAGAGTGTGACTTATAGTCCAAAATATATGTTAATTTAAAATTTCAAAATTCAAGCGTGACTGTTTTTTTTTTTTTGGTATGAAATGGCCCGTCGTTCCCTGAAAAGTGACTCATCTCCTCCTCCTCCTCCGTCTGGCTTGTTCTCTCACCTGTAGCTGAGTGTTGAGCGTCTGCAGTCGGGTGCACGACTCCTGCAGGCTGAGCGAGTGTCGGCGCAGCGCCTCCAGCTGCTCCTTCAGGTGCTCGCACGTCTCCCGGGACTGAGCCAGACGCGACAACAAAGCGTCTTGTCCCGCCAGCGCCACGGCTTTCTGAGAAGGAGGAAGAGGAGGAGATCACACAGGCGGAACCCAGACGGCAGAGTCGCCTGATAAATCATTCATCTTCCCAAAGTAAGTCGACACTGGCTGGGCCTCACGCGACTGACTCTCCAAATGAGCGTCTGGTTTGAACTTGAGCGACACGCGTTGTACCAGATGACCCGTCGGAGGGCTTTCAAGTGCTAATGAAAGTGACTTTGCATTGCCAGTGCGTCGTGGCGGCAAATGAATTCAGTCTGCATCTGTCTCCAATTTACACACTTACAACAAATGCAATCTTTCCACCTGCGCCACACTTCAATTACTGCATCGGGTGGGTGGGTGAGTGAGTGAGTGGCAGCTGGAAACATTGCCTTGCTTAGACTTGAAATAAATTGAACATATTTGGCAAAATCACTCTAGGAACAATATTTATATATGTATACATATCTATACATGTATATGTATATATATATATATATATATATATATATATATATATATATATATATATATATATATATATATATATATATATATATATATATATATATATATATATATATATATATATATATATATATATATATATATATAATTTTGATTTCAACCTGTTAATATTATTCTAATACATATTTAATCTCATTCTATGCATATTCATTTTTCTCTCCGACTATGACTTCTTGCTATTTCCCAAATTTCAATCCGGCACCCGAGTTCCATTCGGGACAAGAACGATCCAATCCCACGAGTATAATAATAAATGAAAAAGATTCCCGACCTTGGAGGAAGCGCAAAGCAAATGAATGCTATTTTTCTGAGACTAAGCGTGGACGGCAGCAGGCAGAAAAAGGCAAAGCGAGAAGCGGCTGAGATAAGCCAGCCCAAGAGTCGCTAAGGTGACATTACACAAAGTGATGGAGAGATAAAGCTGGGGGAAATAAAGCGTTACGCTCGGCAAGTGGATACTTTAGCCAACGCCAAGTCGCCTAGAAGGCCCACGGCAGAAGATTTTCCCCATAATATGGATCGTTATCCCCTCGCTAAACAACTGCCACATCCAAAACTTTTGCTAATTTCCGACTCCAAATACGTACGCACCTCTTTTTCCAGCTGGAACATCCTGCCATTTAGTTGCCCCTCCGAAAAGTGGCCATCGTGGTTTCGATTTGGGTTCGATTCCTCCCATTGCTCCTTTGGGGACGAGGGGATTTGATTGGAAGACTGACTGGCTGGATGGAGGCCAGGTCCTGGTTCTGTCTGAGGGTCGGTGGGCGACTCTGATTGGTTGAGAGCCTCGTTTGCTTCTTTTAAGTCGGTTTCAGCCTTTTGGAGATTCTGGCTAAGGCGCTGGACTTCAGCCATAAGACGTCGAGAAAGAGTCTGCTCATTGGACAGATCCTGACAACAAAAAAATCCGATTTATAGATGACTTTTACGGTATGAAAAGATGCTTTTTTAATTTTCCACTTAGCTTTGCTGACTTAAATGTTTCCGAATTTCTCTCCTTAGAAGGCAATTTGGCTCAGATCATTTCAATTTTAATTTTGACGCAAAAACAAAGGTTTTCGTGTCTGTTATAATGTCGTTTTGCAGTTTAACTTTTAGCAATTTTAAGCAGTTCTTTCCAACCTTTCAAATGACTTTGTCATTTGATTCTCCATGCACATCATTAAGGAAGAAAATGACTTGCACAAATCCCTAAATCACCCCAAAAAATGCATTCATTCGGATGTGACTGCTATTTTTTATTTCTAATCCCGAATTACACACTTGTTCCTTCAATAAGCAAGCCACTAAAACCAGCAATAGAATTGAACACGACTGCAAACAAACCCTCACTGAATATTCATCCCTTTTGGAACCCCACTGAGCATGATTACCAATCTCAGCCTCATTATTTTATCAATGCCTTTGTTCCTTTTATTCATCGTGAAAATCCCCCATAGCGCCCAAGCACGCACACACACACACCTGTGAGAGTGCCTGAATTTTAGCCTGCGCATCTGTGTAGCGCTCTTCAAGATGGAGTTTATCGTCCTCCAGGCTGTTCAACCGAGTGTCCAAGTCTCGCTCCGTCTCTCTTAGGCGAACGCACAGCTCCTTGGACTCGGAAAGTTGTTGACAAATACCCCTGCATGCGAAAAATACACAAAAACACGGCAGGAACAGGTCAACATAATAAATACCGTATTTTCTGGACTATAAGTCGCACCTGAGTATAAGTCGCACCAACCAAAAAATCCATAATTAAGAAGGAAAAAAAACATTTAATTCGCACCTGAGTATAAGTCGCACCTGAGTATAAGTCGCACCATCCAAAAAAATGCATGATTAAGAAGGAAAAAACATATTTAAGTCGCACTGGAGTAAAATTATTTGCATTTCCATTTTTGGGGGAAATGTTTTTGATAAAATCCAACATAGAAATCAAACATATACTAATATTTTGTGTTTTTTTTTTTTTTACCTGTTCTCAGCATCCAAAGCCCTCCATCGCTGGTTACTGTGCTCCAGAGCCACATTGGTGCTTTCCAGCTGCTGCCTGAGTCTAGCCACGCCCCTTTCCCGTTGCCTGGCTTCCTTCCGGGAGCCGTCCAGCTCGGATAGACACGCCTCCTTTTCCTGCTCCAAGCGGGAGACGTCCAGCAAAGCCTGATCGCGCGCCTTGGCGGTGGACTGAGCTTCGGCGCCCACGTCTCGCAACTCCGCCTCCAACTCTTCCTGGCGCCGGCGGGAGGTCTCCAACGTGCGACCCTGACGTTCCAGCTCGGCCTTGAGGGCCTGAGCCGTCGACGCTGATTGTTCGTTCTGGTTAAAAAGAACATTGTAGAGGTTAGTAGTAATGCTATTTATTAAGTAAGTGTATTTTCTCGCGTATATGCCACATTTCTTGCAAAAAAATGACGACTACGGCTTATACGCGCATAAATTAGACACTAAGAACACAAGTTTGGCCTCGGGAGACCGTGGCAAAACAACGAGAGGCATTAAAAAAAATTCTTAGCTCTTGGCTAGTCGATAAAGAGTCTTTATAGACTCCAACTAAAGCAACTTTGACTGTGGGTCAGGAATGTCCTGTTAGGCTTCTTTTAATAATGTCCTTGAGGACTATCGTGAAAAGATCTGTTTACGGTGTCATTTCACCGCGAATGAAATGACCAAATGTGTTGTTGTTTTTATCTGGGTAGAAGGCTGGAGTCAACAGAAGGTGCCGAGAGGATATTGGCGTGTTGTTTATCCCCGTTTGTGTATAAACTCCCCGCAGCTGAAGCGAGCCCATCGTATTTCATGTTTCATTTAACACGCGCGCTTTGAGTCGCCATTAATTCCCAGTATTTTCTACTCACCCGACTTGTCGGGGTAGAAAAGCCAAAGCTAAGGCTTTTTATTGGGACATTTTATTTTGGGGGATCTATTTCTATTTGTCCTCTTTACCGTTTTGTTAATATTTTAACCCATTCGGGTAGAGTGGACGTTATTCTGCAGGTTATTAGCGTAAAGGTGCAGTAAAATACTATAGGAAGGGACTTTAAAATGTTAGCATAACATATTTTGGGCATCCGAAAAAGTGACGGAAAAGATCTTTTCTATCTCGTAGTTATCGGATGCTGTTTTCGGGAAGGAGATGGTTCTAACCTTGCGGTTGGCGGTTCGCAGGGTATCCACGGTGCTTCGTAGCGCGTCCCGGTCTCGCTCCAGCGCCGCCCGTTCGCCCTCCAGGCTGGCAATGACGGTGGTTTGCATGCTGTGAAGCTCGGCTTGACTCCGTAGACGACAAAGCTCCTCCTCCGCGATCTCGGCCTCGGATTGTAGAACCTGAAATGTCAGATGGGAGACCAGCTAAGACCATTGTCATCGATATAGTGCAAAACTCACTTTGCGATTGGATGATGCCAAAATAGACTTGACAAAGTATCGGAAATTTGAAACTTCTGGCTTTATTTTCAATGTCTTTTTGGATTCAAACGCAATTCTCAGGACAGCAAACCGATGCAGGAATGCTACACTTTACTTTACTGCGTGACATTCTGCATTGCGACTTATGGAACCCTAACATTTTGTGATTGTTATTTAAGATTTAAATGTCAAATGCAAAATGTGAAATCTTTTCCAGCATATTTTTAGTGTACAAATCCTATGAAAAATGTTTTTTTCATGACCGGTCGGTATCCACTTTAACTTGGCAAGACTTGTTAAATGGAGTCCATCTGCCCATTTGTCATCCCCCAAAAGACGCCACACGCTCTCCCGATGGCTATTATTACCTCCATCAATCTGAAATCCAATCTCGCATCCCTTCCCTCCACTCCCTCAACCCCCCCACGTACCTGAATCTGCCTGCGGGCCTCGCCGAAATTCTCCGCCGCGTTCCTCAGGCGCCGCAACTCCATCTCTAGGAGCTCCAGGCGCCCCTCGGCCTCCCTCGTCATCCTGTCCTGCTCCCCCAGCCTGGTTCGCAAGTCCCGGACCTCCTGGGTCTGCCTGTCGGCTTCTTCCCGGAGACACTCGGTGTCTTGACTTCCTTCGGTCTGGAGGTCAAATAGTCCTGGTTCCGCCATGTTTAGCTCCTGGTCCCCCTCGGCTTCTTCCCTCTTTTTGGGATGGATCTCCTGGCGTTGTGCTTGGACTTGACCTCCTTGGAGAACCTCCTCCCCTACCCCTGCTTCTCTCTGTTTCACCACCACTTCTTGCCCGTGCTCCATCTCCCCCGCGAACCTCACCATTCCTTCCCCTTCGCCCCTGCAGGAAGGGGATCCCCGAACGTCCCCGTCTTCCCCGGATGAGGGTTCCACCCCCTTGTGGTCCCGCTTAGACGTTAACTCTTCCAAGCGGTGCTTCAAAGTAGCATTTTCATTCTTCAAGTTGTGAAACTGGAAAAGAAAATGGGATCCGAGTATAAAACTTTTAATCGGCATTGTTTTTTTTTTCCTTGCGGCAATTTTGTAAGAATTCAAATACTTTTGACATTTACAAAAAGCATTTTTTTACAGTAGCTTCCAAGTCAAGTCGATCTTTTTTGGCATGTCATTAAAGTAATGGTCAATGGAGCTCTGGTAACCATGGAAACCAGAAGGAACGTAGAATAAAAATGCGTGGACCAACACACGCAATGTATCCAGTTAAGTGGCAAGGAGGCCAAAGCAATACTTATGTACCCTTAGTGCACAATTTTATTACCGTACATATAATTTGCAAAAGAATATATAAATCTCCGCCCCTTTTCTGTATGCCTGGCCATATCCAGAGCCCAGAATACCCAATTTGGATTTTTAGTTTCTTCCAAGGATGACGTCAACGTGTCCGCTTTACAGTTATGCGATCGATGGTTCAATCCCAGGTTTGTGGCTCCCTTTGCCTGCTCTCCCTGGGCTTGCGTGGGTTTTGTCTTGGTACTCTGGTTTCCTCCCACACTGCCAAATCGTGCATCATTGTCTGGTTAAACACTCAAAACTGATTGGTTGTCTGACTCCTTGTGCTCTACGATTGGCTGGCCACCAATTCAGAGAGCCCAATGTCAGCTGGGATAGGCTCCAGCACCCCCTAGAAGCCTTGTGAAGTTCACCAGTTGAGAAAATGAAAGAATGTTTATCACTTTCCCTTTTTTCCATCACTTTCCTCACATTCTCCGACTTAAGTGAAAAAGACATTTGTGGTTAAAAGTCAACGCAATTGACCTCTGACCTCTCTCTGTGCTTGCAGCTCCTCCAATCGTCTCCTGAGGCTGGCGTTCTCCTGCTCGGCTCCCAGCAGCCTCAGCGCGGACGCCTCGCCGACTTCCACGCTCAAAGGCCTCTGGTCTAAATACATCTCTTATCAGTTAATTAAAATGTCTTAAATGACATGGTGCGGAGATGCAGGCACGCTGACCAATCAGATCGCTCAGCTCTTCGTCAGAGTCGGCGAGGAAGCGCTGGTGATCCACGAGCGCAGGTAAACCGCCTTCGCCGCTCTGCCGTAGGTCCGCCTCCAGGCTCATGTTCAGCTCCAGTAGCTCGTCCACCCGCTGCCTCTCGGTGTCGCGCTCCTGCGGGCGCCAAATACACATTTATCACCCGTGAAAAAGCGCACCAAAGAAATGTGTTTACTTTAAAAAAGGAATTTTTGTTTTGTTTTGAAAATCAAGCTTAGCCAATCAAACACAATCATTAGATTTGCCATTAGAACTAGTGCCAATTCAAATAATGAGGAAGGTGATGATGCTTGAAAATGTTAATGTTTGATTTTTAATAATAATTATTTTTGCGGATTGAGTATTAACATTGCGATTAGATTTGAGGAAAAAAAAGATTAAATGTGAATTGAATGGAATGAATTTCTTTTATTGTCATTCTATAAGTAGAATGACATTTAAATATCCTTTCACTACAAGTGCCAAAATAACAAACAGACCAATAAATCATTAATAAATAATAAAACTAAATAATCAATACATAAATACCAATAAATAATACAAAAATAAGTAGAGAAGTGCACAAATAACAACAACAAAAGAAACACAGATAATCAATAAATGATTAAAAAATAAGTACTTGGTAGTAACTGAAATATACTTGATAAATGCACTGCAATAGATTTTAAAAAGTGAATTTGAACATTTCACTCATTTATTACCTAAGACTGGACTAAAAAAAGCAAAAGGAGAGAATCTAACTTGTTTTCTAATCTTTCTTCAATTTCCGTGTCATCGTGTGACATGATATTTAGTATGAAATGTGTTAGGGATTGGTTATGTTATTTTTCCTTTTGTGATTACCATTGAGTTCACCTGCTGCATTTCTTGCTTACTATCTCAGCTGTTTTTGATTGTATTTTCACTCCATGTTTGTCCTTTTAGACCCAAAATGTTTGTTATTCTTGGTCGGATCGTCTAAGTTTGTCGTCTTCACGTCCATGCATCGTCGTACTACGCGTAAGTATCTTTACTTTTTACATTATTTACTTGAGTTTTGCATTTTCTGTGTATTTTTAGCAAAGTTTTCCTTCATAAACCAAAGTCAAATCCATATATAACCAACACTAAACAAAATAAGTTAATTCAATCGTCCTTTGGAGCCCACATCCTACTTTTTAAGAATCAAAATTTGCATTTTATCATTAAAAAAACAATCCACACTGTGTGCTGTGAAAGTCATTCTCCATCATAACAAATAGATATTCATTTTTCTTTATGATTGCTTGTCCCCGTCGCTAACTGTTTGCGGAGTAACAAATAACTATTCAAAGTCATATTTACACTTTTCGTGCTTACGTGCATGTTTTTCAGAATGTGGGAGGAAATATTATAAATATTAAATCTCTTTTGCTGACAAAGTATGTATGCAAACAATTAAACAATTGGACATTATATATTTATGAATGATATCGTGTAATTCCCATGCAGCAGAAATTAGAAGCGCCATTATGAAAAAATAGATTCATCGATTATTCCGACCTTACGACACACGCTTGGAAACAAATGCTAATGAATGTTGTGCGTGCGCGAAAGGTCGCCATTTCACAAGGGCGACCTTCAATCATGGCTGTGTTGACAAGTATTTAATCAGCACGGCAATTCGGGAACCTGAACATTTGGACAAAATAAATAACAAATGATTTTTAGGAGAAGCGATGTCATGGTTACCGTTAAAAGATTAGACATGACTGAGGATTTGGTGATTAATGTTGCATCATTTTGGAAATATAATACATGGTGTGCACTATTATAACCATGATGGAACAAAAAAAATATATTTTTGCATGTGAAAATCATGATGTAATAGCCAAGAAATGTATTAAATAGGGTGAAAAATTACTATATTCAACTTTTGGCTGCCTAATTTGGATAAAGCGATCATAACATTAGGATGAATAAATAAATGAATTGCTTTTTCAATTGAACTGCATCAAAATAAGGTTGCAAAAAATGTTGACATAATACATTTTGCATAAATAAACCTATTTACAGTGAATATTTTCGTTGTTTTTGTTTCAATAGTGTTAAAAAATCCATTTTTCCATTATACTTATGGATCATTTTGTACATCCCTAATTAGTACAGCATCAATATTGATTACTCATTACAACACACATTAGTGCTCAGATAAAAAGCAATAAAATCCAAAACACGTGTTCTATTGGCTGTCGACAAAACAAAAATGTCACTCTTAAATTTCAATATTTCAGTCATGTAGAAACATCTTATGATCCAATATTTTCATATAATATTTGTTTTACATGTATAGGCATGCCCTGACTATTTCACAACTATAGTAATTAATGTCTTTTTATTGTAGACAAACAAAAACAAACATGTATTTTTAAATTGTAATATAAAAATCTTATATTTATTAGTAATGACAAGCATCCTATCAGGATATGGATTTAAACCTTTCTGGGACCGTGAATTGAATATTATTCACAGTAATCCTTCAAATATCATGTATTTATGACATCACATATTTTTTTCTGCAGGATTTTTTTAGATATAATGTATGTATTTATTTTAAATAAGGGTGACCCTACTTTCATTTATCGTGTCTACATTAACCGCAATAATCGAGGAATTACTGTATAACATATTATTGACAGTTGAGCGTGCTATAGTTTATTTTGAAAAACAGAAGTAGATTATTACTACCTCATGTGACTTGATATAACTGAATATAATATTTCTAAAATAAAAATCATTTCGGTAAAACTCTCCTCCAGTCCCAGAACAACTATAAAGTACTTTATGTGTGTGTACTCACGGCTTCCACGTCCATAATGCGCTGACGCAGCAAATGTGCATCCCTCTCCAGGTCCCTGAACTCGGAGCATCGGGCCCTGGCGTCGGCCAGCTGTTCTTCTAAAAGATCATTGGTCTCGTGCAGAGCCACGCAAAGCTGTTGCTGCTCCTGCCAGTGGAAAAAGATGACGTGTTCTATTCAATGGTAGGAAACAATGGCTTCCTCTTAATAGTAATGTAATGCTTGTGTGATTGGTTATACTTACATGATTGAATGCATTTGTATTTGTAGTATATGTCGCTTGTATTATTTAAAGATAAGAACAATCATTTTGTCACTCCATCAATAATACTGTGGGTGTGTCCTAATTTTTTTAGGAGCAATTAGTCATCCACTTTGTAATGAGTTTAGCAAAAATTATGATATCCATTCAATTATTTTCCATGTCGCTTAACATCCCGAGTGTGGCGGGGGTGCTGGAGCTTATCCAATCCCACTTTGGGCAGTAGCTGAGGGACATCCTAAATCGGTAGCCAGCCAATCACAGAGCGTGAGGATACAAAGGACAACCAATCACAGCTAGAGGCAATTTAGAGTCTTTAATCAGCTTATCATGTTTGTTTTTCGGATCTGGGAGGAAACCAAAGTACCCGGAAAAAAACCCACACCGGCCCGGGGAGAACATGCAAACTCTACAGAGTTAGGACCTAGCTGGGATCGAACCCTCGACCTTAGGACTGTGAGGCGAATGTGCTAACCACTCACCAACGTGCCTCCTTATTATGATATTAAACCACAGTAAGATGCCCATGGATAGTTTTGACTAAATCGACCTATCATGGTTGAATATATGATTCTGATTGTCCGTCCATTTAGTTTTTTAGGGCGTGATGAATTCCAAGCGTGCCATGGACGTTCACTCATTCGTGTTCTCTCACGCCTCAGTTAGCGAAGCGGCTCTCCGCGGGAGGCCGGGCCTCACGCACATCCACACAGATGGCGTGGAGGATAATGGCGAGCACATATTTGGCTTCCGTTGGGTCCAAGTGACTACGGCACCGCTATTTGCTGAGACAGACAGATATGATCCATTTACTATTTGTTGTGGAAGACAGATGGCTCGTAAAATGGCAAATCTTCACGACCTTCCCATGTTTCCGCCACCATTCATTTATACGTTGTGATATTATGCCAGCAGGGGTGTAAAAATCAACAATTCTGCCTTTGGATCTTTCCCAGCAAAAAAACACGTCCAGAAGTATCGGAATCCCACCCAGATATTCGCATTTTAACTCGGTCACTCCAGGCAGATCTACGAAGCACATTCCCTATCGTTTAACGTCAGTCTTTTGGACACTGTCTTTTTAAAAGAACGTATTCCACCTCTGAATTGGGTGCCATCTTCAATGTTTCTTTGCGTAAGTGTGTTTACCTTGAGCCAAGTGCGCGTGGCCTCCAGACCGTGTAGTCGCTGTTTACAGCTCTGGAGCTCGTTTTGGAGCGGCTCAACTCGAGCGGCTTTTTCCCGGGTGCAATCCAACTCGTCCCGAAGAGCGCCGAGACTCCTCGACTCGTTCCGCAGGGAGCGATTCTGCAAATGTGCGAAAGAATTCAACTAAACTAGACCTGACTAGGGTTCACAGTCAAGATGGATTCCCGAAACCATTTAAAAAGCATTGTCCTTAAAGTTTCTTAGGGTTGTGCGTTTAGGGCTATCATCTTATCATTTAATTAGTGTGAAAACTTGTGATAGTTGGACTTGAAATCAGGAAAATAACCATGATTGTAACTCTATATAAGCATGTCATTTTTTTGTGATGGTAAAACAGCTGTCGGATCATAATAGACTTCTCTTAGTGTCTTAATTCAATCTTTTATTTGTTAGACACCTATTTTTCAAAAGAGATAGAAATAAAAGTACTTCTCTGGGAAATTTTGACCCAGGAAATGGGCTAGCGGCGTCGTGCACCAACCTCTTTCTGAAGCTTTTTGAGTTCCTCCTCCATCATTTGAATCTCCTGCTTGTAGTCTAATAACTGATCCCCTTTATCGTCCCTAAAAAAAATAAAAAATAGACAAAGTGGTCACTTTTTTTTTCTCCCTAATGTCTCCCGCAATTTTGGGAAGAATGATGAAAGTGACAAGTGAAAAAGGAAGGCAGAGTGCGTGACCAATTCCAGTAAGTGAAGTTAGTGGCGCAGTGGATGGGAATCCGTGATGTAAGTAACAAGAAGATGAATAAATAAGCCCCTCGCTAATGGACACATTACCCTTTTTTCAAGGGGTAATTAATTTGAACTGCAGTCAACCTTGATCAATGAGAGCAGCCATGTTGGCTTTCTGCCCATAGTTTTTTTTATTTTTTAAATTTATTTTTGGGTGAAAATGTACAAGATTGGTTGATGCATTCTGTTGTCAATATTAGTTTTGGGTTTTTTTATAATTAATTCCTCTTTTGGTGACGGATGTAGATTCCACAAGTGCATCTGTTTATGTACGGGTATATGTTAACACACACTCATTCACTTACCCATAGTTTTTTATTTTTGGGAGAAAATGTAAAAGCTTGGTTGGTGCATTCTGTTGTCAAAATCATTTTTGTTTTTTATGCTAAATTCCTGTTTTGGTGAGGTTTGGAGATTCTGCAAGTGGATCTGTTTATGTACACGTGTATGTTAACACACACTCATTCACTTACAGTTACTGTTGGCCTGCTACCCGTATTTTTTAATTTTTTGGGGTGAAAATGTAAAAGTTGGTTGGCGAATTTCTGTTGTCAACATCGTTTTTGTTTTTTATATTTAATTCCTGTTATGGTGAGGGATGCAGATTCTGCAAGTGCATCTGTTTATGTACGCGTTTATGTTAACACACACTCACATACTTACAGTTGCTGTTTAAGGCGGCGCACTTTGGCCTTGCTGTCGACCAGCTGAAGCGCCAGACCTTGGGGGAGCTCGCCCAGGGATGGTAGGGGGGAGTCGGCATGCGCCTCCCGCTCACGACACAACTCCGCTATGCGCTGGGTGGGGGGTGAGGAGGGTCGGCAGAAGAGTGACGGGAACGAATGAGTGTGAGAAATGGAGTGTGCGCTCCTCAACACAAAGAACGAGTGTTACTGCCATTGTCATCTTTGATTTATTTACGTTATCTACTACAAAACAGAATTACGGACAGCATTTGATCAATGTAGTCTTCCTATCGTGCTTAACATGGAGCCATATGTGGCTCTTTTCATGGATGCTTATGGTTGAGGTAAAATATGAAAACTACACGAATAGAAGGTGGCGCTGACACGACCTAAATATATATTTTTGTTAGATTCTTCTGCAGGCATGTTTTGATTTATTATCAACAGCAATATGGGATTTTTTTGTGTGTATTTGCAGTGATTTATGCGATGTTTGTCTACCTGCAGGTGCGAATCTCTCTGGGCCAAGATGCTTTGAATGTGTTTGGCCATGAGACCAAAGACCACCTTGAGGTCGGCGTCTTGGACCTCCAGAAGCTCCTCCCAGCGGAGCGGCAGAACCGAACGGGGGTCTTGAGTCACCTGCAGCAAAGTCATGTTGATGAGCAGAGTTAATCCTTTATTGAGCAGCGCCAAGGCCAAGTAAGAGTCATCTTTTTTATATTTAAAATAAACCATGTACTGTATTTTCCGGGCTATAAGTCGCACTTGTTCTCATAGCTAGGCTGAGCCTGGTATATTGTTTTTATCTGAAAAAATGCTCATCTTAACACGAACAAGTTAGACACAAAGTGCCCAAATTTGAAACTATGAAAGTCAAAAAGGCCAGAAGCATCATAAAAAAAATCCAATCTGCCAAATATTTTTTGAAATATAATATTTTATTTCTTTTTAAATGACTCTGATGATTTTGTGTTTTTAAAGAAAATAAAAATAAGAGCAAGAAGAAACTAGGCAAAAAGTCACAGTATATACAAAACATGATCAGAACCAAAGAGCCTAAAGTGGCTTGAGAGCCACATGTTCACCACCCCTCTCCTAACAGATCCCATTTTACGATTCTTACTTTAAATTATGTGTATTTTTGGTTTTCGGGTCAAATTACCCTACCAAAAAATGCATTTTATACTTTATTGACTATATTTTATTCCAAGGCCTAGTGGTTCACCCGGCTGACTTGTGCACGGGCTCAATTCCCGTTGGTAACGACGGTATACTTGCGACTGTGTCTCTCCGCGCTGATTGACTCCGGCAACCCTTACAAGGACGAACCAATGAATATTTATTTCCTCTTCATTGTGTATTCTTTATCTTATTGTCCAAAATAATAGTACATTATGTCCATAAATTGCTATGCTGGTGCACGTCGACACAACAATTGCGAAAGGCCCGCCGCGCTACGTCCTCAGGTGTCCTCAGGTGGACGTTATTAGCAGCCAGTGGGGGTGCATCCGTCTCCACGGGGAAGACACCTCCTCACCACTCTGATTTATGAGGCAAAAAAAATAAAAAGCCCAGAGAGGAAAAGACTCCTGGGCAGTAGTAATTCAGTCCTGCTGCCCTGCAACATGCCGTCTCTCTAATCTGGGTAATTCTTCATAGGGTGGATATTTTTTTTATGTTTAATTGTCATTTAAGCCTTACGGAAACACAGTTTGACAGAAAAATCAGAGTAGGCGGACATGGTGTGTAACAGAAGTACTTTTTTTTCATGCTAAAATGAGAATTTGAATGGAAAAAAACTCGTTTAGAGACGAAAAATCCCAATGGAAAAAACTCCTTGAACTGAGGTCACTTTGTGAATAATATTGTAGTCCTTGCAAGGTTGTACGTGCACCTGAACACACCTGTTGAATGCAGATGGCGAGCTCAGCTTGTGTGTGAATGTCCATTGACTGGATTTGCTGAATAAACGTCTCTTTGTGTTCACACTGCACACAAAAAGATTTGGATAAATCAGCCGGTTTGCTGCCTTATAATGGAATGAAGTTCTTTTGTGTCTTTTTCCAAAAACTCTCTTAACAAAGGAATCAAACTGATTAGTTTTTATGCGTCAAGTGATGATGTGAGATACTTTGTAAACCTGCACAAAGTGAATTTAGGACGGCAAACTCACAAAATGGAGCTGTTGTGAATATAAAAGGCTCAAAATTTAAGCTTAAAATCTTCCTCAGGGGGTTACTTTAGTGAGTTGGATCAATTGGACTTGGCTTGGAGTTTTTTTGGCTTTGTTTTGTAAACTATAAAAGCACTAAATGCTGTTTTAATCCAATTGAACTGGTCGCCAGTCAGAAACGAAACATTTTTGTGCATTTGGGCTCATTTTATATAGATTTTTTAGGGTCTACTTTCTGTTCATTGGTCACTTTGTGTTGATTTTTGATTATTTGGTATTTTCAGGGCGTAACATCTCACCTGCACGGCGCATCCCAGAAGGAGAAGAAGTAAACGTCTCAGTTCCTCCACGGCTGCCTCTGAACACACAAATATCCAGTAAGTATAGTCTCCTTCATAGATTGAATTGCATATTTATTAGCTACCTGTGAAAGAGTCTTGGCCCAAGATGGCCACATTTGGCAGAGGCATCAATATCAACTGTTGCAGGTCCTCCTGTAAAAAAATAAAAATAATAATCATTATAATAATATATTCATTCATTTTCTGGGCCGGAAATCCCACACAAGCAATATGTAAACTCCACATAGTAACTACCACTAGGGATCAAACCCACGACCCCAGAACTGTGAGGCGAACGCACAAACCACTTAACCACCGTGTCTCCCATTATAATATATGTATAAAAAATCACCCACAAATAAAAATTAACAGTTATGACTGTGCAAAAGCATCATCTGAAGAGAATTTAAAATAATTTCATTAAATACAGTTTACAGTCAAATTCCTAGTAAAGAAAGGCCAAGATGAAGTTTACTTTTTTGTTTTTTATTTTTGTCCACTTGCAAATATGACTTTATAAATATTATTCGCATGCAGCAAGTGTTATGCTCCCTCATTTCTAAACCCGTATCAGCTGTGATTGTGAAAACGTACCGTAAACATAGGTGTACACTATCTTGGAACAACCAGCATGTGGCCAATATTCAACGCCGGTTCCCACGGTTGTGAGCAAAACCTGTTTTTGTTCAGAAATATCCACCAGGAAGAGAAAGAAAAAGCCCCATCCTAACCACAACTTGAACAAATCTTCCCTCAAATCCAGATCCATATTAAATCCAAGTCCTCCATGTCAGATATTGCCTGTCCAAAAATCTGTGCTTTCTGGCATCCGACTGTATCAGCCTTTGTCTTTTTCTTTTTTTTTAAATCTCCCCACAAGACAAGACAAGCAAATATGACTCCTCGTTCCACGCTGCCAATTTGCCATGTCCAGAGCAGAGGCGCTTGAGTGTTGGTGAGGACCAAACAATTTTCCTGCTAATCAAAAAATCTTTATTATGGCCCAGCCACACACTGACTTTGGCTTGCCGCTCCACCACCTGTTCGCATTTTCCTGCTGTATCCATGGACACACACAAGCGGTAGAGTGGTGGTGGTGGTGGTGGTGGGGTGATCTCCCAATTAGAGTTCACTCTGCCTCATCCTAAGTGCGCTCTCCTGGAAAGGCTATGCGTTGAGAGCGTGGATCCTTTTGTTTGCCGCCAACCTGAGTTTTTTAGCTTTTTTGACCAATGGTGAGCCAGGCATAGGCTGAGAAGTTTAATAATTTATCAATTTTGAGACTTAACTATAATGTTAATATGTTAATATATTGATTGCGCTGTTTTCTGGGCTGTCCTTAAAGGTAACGCAAATCTGACTGGCGTGCGAGAGGGAGATGGCGAGCTGCTTTTATTGTCGTCTGCTGCGGCCTACAGTCGCTGCGTTCCGATTAAGCCAATGACAACCCTGACTCCAGCATCCAATCGTGGTAAGTACATCGCTTACTAATACATTACGGCAAGGGTGTCAAACTTGGGTTGGCTCGTGGGCCGCATTAACACCAACTCGGTTTCATTTGGGCTGGACCATTTTAGATATAATATTTAATTGTTTTTTTTATAAATGGATTAAAAGAACTAGATTAAAATCCCTGAATATTCAGTTTTTATAGATCAATACTAATGTTTACTTTAGCTTTTTTATATATATTTTTAGATTTTACAAAATGATTTTCGAACTAAAAACATTAAAAAATGATTATAAAATGACAATTATTGATTTAAAAGGGGAAAATCAGGAAATTTAATACACATCTGTACTTCATTTTAATTAGATCCTAAAACAGAAAGTCGGCCCTCATGATTTATCTTCCCGGGACGCACAAAATCATGCGGTGGGCCAGATTTGGCCCCCGGGCCGCCACTTTGACACCTGTGGTTTGATACTCTGTAAATTTCATCTTCAAGACAGTCACCAAGTGGTTAGACTCTTGAGGTTAGCAAAATGGTATGCCAATATGATGAATATCAGATGACCATATGACCGTTTTGCGGTGGAAAAAATGGGCGTCCCAATTTGGCAACATGGCCAATACGCCGCTTATTCCGTAGATTAGCGGCGTCGTTCAATTATGTGTTCTTCCGCTAGACGCCAACTTCCGCGGGTCTGTTTTTCCAGCAAAAAATGGCGTGTTTTTCATGGCAAAGGAAGAAGGAATTACTCTTGATCTCTGGACAAATCTGTCTGTGAAAATAATCAAGCGCTTTAATGTCGGCCAATGGGAAAGCGGCGTTTTGCATCCGGCTTCTGCCTGGACTAGCCAAGAGAATTAAAATCCATCTGCAACATTATGATTTCCATATTTATAGTCCTCTGCTTGGCTTCCGATGTACTGTGAGCTGTCAAGAAATCATGCGCTTTTATACGCCAAATTTCCGCTGTACTTTATCCAACTTAATTAACTTGTCACTTTGGATGCTTCATAGTTTTATTGTTGGGGACATTGGCCACGCCTACATTTTGTTTCTGGGTATGCTGATAGATTGCGGGTTTTTTTTTATTGAGAGGGAAGGGATTAAAAACTGTTTTTTTTTTCAGGGGCGAAGTGTCGAGGGTTGTATTCCGATTAGACAGCAGATGTTGAATATTTTGCATTAAATGTATTCATCCCTGGGAATTTAAATACTGTAATACCTTGTTTTTGCGGATTCATAGGTTCCAACATTTAGGTGAATAATTTTGATGTAGTTTTAATGGTGTTTTTCTGATTATTTGTACTTTTAAAACCTTTTGTATACAGTCTAGTTTCTCCGATTACCCAGCCTGCCTTGCTCTATGGTTGCACTTCTCACCCGGATTCTAGCCGGATTCTAACTGGTTTCTAGCCAGATTCTATTCCACTTGTGAACTGTTATACCGAATCCCAAACGTTCTGGTAAAATACCGTTGAACCCAAACACATTTTTTTTACATCTAAAATCATCTTTTGCGGAGTTGCCCAGTTCCGAGCGTACTTTATCCTCATTAGGGTCGCGGGGGGTGCTGGAGCCTATCCCAGCTGACTCCAAATTAGTAGCCAGCCAATCACAGGGCACAATCAGCCAATCAATCATAGATTAGGGCAATTTAGAGTGTCCAATCAGCCTACTATGCATATTTTTGGAATGTGGGAGGAAACTAAAGTACCCAGAGAAAACCCACATAGGCCTAGGGAGAACATGCAACCTCCACACAGGTGGACCGGCCTGGATCTGAACCCAGGTCTCCCACTGTGAGCCTGACGTGCTAACCACTGAGTCACCAATTTCTCTCAAATTATCTCACACTATAAAACTTCATGTTAATCCAGTCGTGACGCGTTCTAGTCTGAGGTTTTCAGGACTCAAATGACGCCTTCAAAATGGGGAAGCGAAACCTCCGAGACACGCGCGTGTTTGACGAGCGATTCCACCTGACGAGTAAGGACCTTCTTTCACGTGTCAATCCGCAGTGTGAGAACCCGGTGGGCAATTTCCTCAAATGCCACCAAGGCCCGTTACTCGCCTCAACTTCTGGTAAAGAAAATGGTCCAATTTGCCGGATAATAGAGGAAGGAAATATTCCGTTTCATCTTCCTGTTGGTGCGAATCCGCCGCCATCCCCCGAGTGCACTTTCAACTATTTACAATATCCCTGAGAGGAATGCTCTTGTAGTGAGACTAATACTTGCCTCCTCACTTTTACGTTTTGTTCTCCGTTTTTTTTTTATTTGCCTCTTTCCGCGGGAAACGTCTTCCTTCAACCCGCTTTTTCTTGCCCCGTAGCCTTGAGTTAGTTTTTAGCGGAACGACGTGTCTGCCTTTTTAAGAGGCTTTTCTATTTATAATGAGTTGGAAGTTGTTTCGCTAAAATAGCCCTTGTACCTTTATTTCATCTTGGAGTTCTTTTACGGAACGGGCTTTTAGGCCAAAGCGGGTCTCGGGGGGCTCTTATTGGTTGGATTTTTTTGAATAAATTACTCATTGTTTGCCACTTTATGGAATGTGGAAAGTGAGAAGGAAGGTATTGTTGGATTGACAGCTCAGTAATGAAATGCTGAATTTCAATGATTAGAAAATTGCAGAGGACTCGACTGACTGAGGCTAGGTGATTGCCCCCAAAAAAGTATAAATAATAAATCAAACTGTTTCTTATGTTGACAGCACAATTGTTTGCGTTTGTGGAGCGAACATTTTTACAGTTGAGGTTGATATTGACAGTGTTAAGTATGTAGAAGTGATTTTTTGAGGGAAAAGTGACATCACTATAGTTCATATTTGTCATGATATCAATTTGAGTTGAATTATAAGGCACAACATGTCAATAATCAGAAGCAATGTTGCATAAGAGGACAGAATTAATTCACTAAACACTTCTAAAATAAAAAAATACATTCCAAAAATGATTTTTTAAAAAGAAAAGCCCATTAAAAAACTGCTTAAAAACATGTTTCCATACCAAATACATTCATCTAAAACGCCCCAAAAATGCATTTTTTTCCACTTATTCTCTGAATCCAATATATTTTCCAATAAAGCAAAGATTTGCTATCCTATAACTATCATCATGCCAAATATTGTCAATATCATAAGTTAACCTAATAGTTTTTATCCCTCTTATTGACGACAATACAGCAGAAAATGTCCCAAAAAAAAATATTTTGTTTTCCGCAGAATTGTTTAAAGCCAATTTCAAAACAAATCTCACCCTCTTCTGTTATGATTTTCTCTTCGATATTTCAAAATAGGTAGCATCTGGCGTCCTACCTGATAAAAAGCCCGAAGGTGTCGATTTAAGATGGAAAAGTTCTGTATTCTCTGCGTGTCGTCATCGCTCTCGTTGTCGTACAACCTTTCCACCCTTGGATTGGGGTCTCTGGACACACACACACATGGAAATGTATCTACTGCAAATAGCGCCCCCAAATGAGGAGAAAAAAAACAAGGCAAATCCGCATGCAGTGTTGCAATCCGAATCCAATTTTAATGAGGCCTCCACGCCGCCCGCGAGAATGCCTGGCGCAATTAGCCGTTAAAATAACGGCGGTTAAGTCAGGCCAAATGAATCCGCCCGAGCGCTGACCAAAAATACGCCGCGGCGAGGGCGGCGGCGGCCCCAGACGTGGTGGTTAAAAATGAAGATGGCGAGACGGCGAGATCTCATTTCATGTTTGGCTGGATATTTGTGGCAAATACGAATAGAACGCCCGTGAACGCCATTCATCAATTGTGACGCCGGGACAATGGCGGCATTAGGAACGCGAGTGTGATAAATGTACGATTAAGTTCACGCTAGACTGTAAAAATTCATTTGGGTGAAGTTTGTAGTTCATTCAACTTTGTGTGTTTGCAATGGGGATCATTATACAGATCAATTTCACATCAAATTGATGTTAAGTATTGAATATTGGCCCTCTTAAAACCTCACATATAAACATTTTATTTATATTCTTATTTATTACTTTACTACTTTTTTTATTTATACCTTATACCTTATGCCTGCAACATATGCCTGATATTTAATAAATACACTTCTTGATACTTGTATTTTTGTACAGGTGCCAAAACAACTAGTATTATATGTAGTACTACTTTTTAATAGTTGCGGCCATGTTTAGTCTACCTTATCTGCAAAAAAAGGGATGAGTGTATTTTTTGTATAGTTGCGAATACGTAGTACTGTATGTAGTAATAATAGGGTGATTTTACTTTGCAGTTTTTCTGTATCGTATTGAGTAATATTTTTCAATAGTTGCGGCTATTTCTGGTCTACATTATCTGCAAAAAACAAGGGATGAGTGTATTTTTTTGCGTATGTGCAAAAACGTTGTGCTGTATGTAGTAATAATAGGTTAAAAAATGTAGTATACTGTGTAGTATTAATAGGGTTGATCATACTTTGTGTTTTTTCGATAATCGGGGCCATGTCTGCTGTATAATATCCACGATATTCGAGGGATTACTGTATTTGTGCACTTTGTGCTGAAGTATTAAATCTCATCATACTTGTATAATAAGAGTAAAAGCATTGAATTGATTACATTTAGTACATTCCTTCTGATAGGGTGCATTTGAGCCTTGAACTTTAGAACTGTGAGGCATGGAGCTAAACACTTTTCCAATGTACTGCTCCATCGTATGTTGATTAATAGATAGAATGATTACTGTAAAAAAAAAAAATGGACTTACATGATCCTCATGACTTGATTTAGGAAAACCCCATTGGTAAGTCTGAGGTAAGCATCTCGGGAATTGTGGGAAACGGGGTTCACGTCAATGTACTGGTTTCGGGGTGGGAAAGACTCCTCCGTCTCTGCCATCTTCTCAAAGAGCCCAACCTATCCAAAAAGCAAAAGTTGACTTGTCTCAAAAAAAGATTGGTCGCCACTAGGCCATAAATCATCGATCCAACATTGACGGGGGAAATAATAATAATAATAAATTGTGCATAAAAGGGCTAAAGGCAAATGTAATCAAATAATTTGGAGAAAAAAAGGAACTTAGAAGTATTGGGCCTAAAAAACAAACAAAAAAACACTTAAGTTAAGGCAAAGGAAGCTTCAAAAAAGAAGAAGTTGGCTCGACAGAAAAAAACAACACTAATTTCACTACTATTTATGCATTTGAATTGGCTAGATTAAGGCGATAATACACCAAAAGCCATGTCAGTTTTTTTTAAACAGCACTGTTTGCTAAAAAAACCAAAAAGCAATGACCTTTTCTGTGGGCTCCGAGTGATAAATGTGAAGCGACATACCCAGTGCACCAACGCACTCTCCATGAATTCTTCTACGTTGTCCATCACGCCGCCAGAGGAGTCCATTGTCCGGCCACAATAGATTAGCGGCTCTCCAACAGTCAGGCAGATGATTAACAAACAATATCAGTGCTTTAATGTAGTCAATGTGTCCATCTTGTGTCAAGTGAAGTGCTTTGACATTTTACTGAAAATCCGGCCCCCCCTTTCTTCCTCTTTGAACGTGACGCCCTGTTTTCGTTGCAAAACCACACCGGAATTGTCAAAAAGCTCGGGTTGCATTCGTGAGCCACCATTCTTTTTTGGTTTCCACGCCCTTTTTTCTGAATGTTGACACATGTCATATGATTATTTGATAAATCATGTGCTGAGGCCTTATTTCTAAAGCATTGCTATACAGTTAATGCATCATTTTTAATGCCTTATTTGTTTTACAACATACTAGCCAGGATTTGGATGTTAAAATGAATATAATTAATAATTATCCTGAGGAGTTGGATTCATTTTGTCGGCTTTTCAAAGCTAGTTTGGGCTGAATAATATGTAAAAGTCTGGAGTTTCTGAAAGTCCATTTACACTTGGTGCGTTGGGGCCCTCTTGTGGACACAAAAAGATTGCATTGATTTGGGTTGTTTATCTTTTCATTCAGACCATGCATGCTGTAAAATATTAGGAACTATTCCTCCTTTTATTATTGACTATATACTATTCTTTTATGACTTATTTAATGTGTCCCTTATGAAGCTTAACTTTGACAGAGTCAACAAAACTAGTCTATTTTTGGTTCGTTTAAATGTTATTATGCGAGGTTACTGTGGTGGATGGCCATTTTATTTATGATCCCAATTATGTTTTGCAGAAAAACAAAACTCTAGGGGCTTCTCAGTAATATCCTCTCCATTGCTTGCTATATCTGTATATAATTTTCAAATCATCATTTTTTTTAAATCTTAAATTCCCTTAACATCCTTCCACCCATGAATTAACATGAAAAGTCAATATTTACAAATATGATATCTAAACCTCTACAAATTCCATATTCCCACATCTTTCCAAAGTGTGTCAAAGTGGCGGCCCGGGGGCCAAATCTGGCCCAGGAAAGTAAATCATGAGTACCGACTTTCTATTTTAGGATCAAATTAAAATAAAGAGTATAGATATATATTACATTTCCTGATTGTCCCCCTTTTAAACCAATAATTGTAATTTTTAATCATTTTTTTCTGCGTTTTTAGTTCAAAAATCTTTTCAGTAAAGAGGAGCACACACACTTGTAACTTCCCGACATCTCATTTCAACCATTCTCATACTTTATTTGCATTTTGAACCATTTTTCCTCATGCAAAAAGCTAAAAAATAAAAAACACCACCGTGCCATCATGTGTTGCTATGTGTGCAGATAATGCCTGTGCAGCACTATTTGGATAAAGCACACCCGGGGATTATCCTATTGTTTCTGAGCTGCATAGACAAGATGACAGCTTCATATAGGGCACCAAAGTCACACACACACACACACACACACACACACACACACACACACAGTAACACACATTTAATCCATCCCTGCCGCGATAACACGGCAGTTAGTTTCTCCTCTACCTTTCCCTTTTTTTTACAAATGGAAACAGACACGACAAAGCGTTTAAAAATGTCTACCTTTAATACCCTACAGTTGCCACTTTTCAACACTTTTCCAAAGCTTTTTTTCCATTGGCGTTTATTAAAAAGACTAAAGGCGAGTTACGATCGATACAGCGCACACGGGACCAACTAGGACTGGAAAAAAAAGACCGCGCAAAGGTCAAATTGTCAACTAGACCTGTCGAAAAAGTACTAAACGTCACATCAACGGGTGTTTGGAAAAATGGGCGGAAATCCCCTGAATCCTACCCAATGGAGAATAATGTGGAAACGGCGCCCGATTTTGAGCATGATTTTGATCCTCTGATTTTGATTCTATCCTTAGCTGGAAGATGGCGGCGCATTTTCCGCCTCGGGGGAGCCCTCGGGGGCGCTGGGGTCGACTTGGCCCATCTTGAGAAGGAGTAGGACTTTGAATTTGGCCTCCTCCAAGGTCTCCTTGACTCCTTTCTCCAGAAGGAAACCTTCGCTGTCTCCTTCGGGCTGTTCTTCCGCCATGGCGCCTTCCACGGAAGTCTGGAGGTAGCGAAGACTCAATAGGACGGATATCTGTGCACGGGTAAGCCCAAAAAATCAAAAATAAACATGAATTTTGGATTTATGTGTTAGAATTTTCATGAGAGTGCTTTGAAATGTGTCCACGTGTTATTGGTTTTCATGCATATGGACATCTTTGACTCGATATTACTCGAACAGGTTGACCTTGTGCAAAATAATGGGATTATATGGACTCAATTACATCTAGCCAGAGCTAATATTAATCTTTTAGCCCGCCTGGATTGTTTAATAATGTAAGCAGAAGGTTAAAAAGAGTTTGCAGGGTGATTATTGTCATTCATTACTCACTAAAATTTATTTAAAAAAATTGCTTATGAAATTAATAGCTTTATATCATATAATATTTTTATTTTAAATAGGCATTTTCAGCATAAAGTGGTAATTGTACAGACTACACTATCGACTGGTCGCTAGTCAATCACTGCCAATGTGGGTTGTTTGGTTAATTTATATAAGATATGCATGAGGATATCAATAAGAGAGTTAAAAGTGGCTAATGTTGAATTCCAAGCATCTAAATTTATGGAATATAGTTCAATAATTGCACATTCTGAGGTCAAATAGCAAGTCAAGTCCAGTTCATTAATGTAATTGTAGTTCTGCTATCTTGCTTTTTGTAAACTTTGTGGGGAGATGATGCCACTTTATTTATGTGTACTTTATATGTCCTTGTATTTGTATCATGACAATACAGTAATCCCTCAAATATTGCAGATAATGGACCAATATGCCACAAGAAGACAAAGGACTTGGACTAAAACTCCCATTTACCTGTTTCTTTGGATTTCTATCAAGCGGAAAGGAACTATTTTCACTGTGAGTACAGTATTTAAAGTCATTACTTTTTGAAATATATACATTATAGTCTGATATTAATACAGTCTATACATTTTGACATGTGTATAGCTGTAAAATGACATAAATACAGTAATCCCGAGAATATCGCAGCTTCAACCATCACAGTTTTAGTACATTGCGTTTTTTTGTAAGTTCATAAAAGTGTGGAAATGAGTGATTCACCTGTATCATGATGACGGATATGACGCCAGGCCCAGTGGAATTCATCAGGTCCATGTAGTAGTCGATCAGAGCCTCCCTGCAGCCACGGCTGTACAGGTTGAGTTCCTCATTCTGGAACTCGTAGTTGTAGTGAGCGCTGTTGTCGGTCAGGTGGTACTGCAGGCAGGGCCGGGGGGACATGGGGTTGCAGCAGCTGAACGGAACGCCGTCCAACAAGTAGCGCCCGTCGATGTTGCTCCGGATTCGGCTGAGGACAGGACATGTATCAGTAAGAGTATATCAACTCCTGCTTAAAAATATATATCCAGGATTTTCGCATTGAATTTCAGATTCGTAGTATTGTGTATTGTATATATGTTATAGAATACCATATATGTATATAGCTATTCATTAAGATTCTCCTGGTTTTGAGACAATAGCAAAATATCAAAATATAATAACACGATCAATTTATTAAACCACTTGTGGACAACAATCAAACTTTTGGAAAATAATCCCCAAACCGTTAGTGTCATTTGCCCATACTGCTAAATCTGGAGTACTTATTCACTCTACGTACTTTTCAATGGGTACTGTGTACTTTTAATAGTAACTGTACATTGAAAACCAGCCTTAAAATCCCAAAATAAATTGTGTTTTTAGCCAGTCTTTTCAATCCGGGTTTTTTTGTGTTGGTCCCACTCACTCCTTGATGTCTTTGGAGGTGTAGTCCAAGTATCTGCTGCTGACCCACTGCACCTCAAACCAGTCCCTGAAGTTGGTGTTTCCGCAGCAACGGAACTCCATCTGCAGACGGTCGATGGTTTCTTTCTGAAAACAGCGGCCCGGGACGTCCGTGTCCTTGTAGAAACGGATCCCGTTCCTCAAACCGACCTGCCGAAAAGTAGACGTAGTGGCCTCAAAGAGCAGATTATGGCATTCTCCATCCTTTTCATGCAGAATTTGGCCCACGAGCCGCCACTTTGACACATGTTTGCTAGTCGATTGATATTAAAAACAATCTATTGACGTGGAATCCAATGTAACGCGGGCGTGTTACCTTCAGGGACTCCTCCAGACGGCCCTGCAGGGCGTAGCTGAGCACCACCACGGCGATGAGCAGACAACACAGGAGGGCGGCAACGGCGTACCAGCCCAGTAAGAAAAGCTTCCAGCGTGGGAAGCGGTTGGGGTCCAAAGAGTCCCGGCACGCCCGCCCGGCCACCCAGTTGGTTCCGATGGACGTCAGGCCCACCAACATCAAGATGTTGGGTACCACGTGGATCTCTGTGTTATCCATCACCTCCACCAGGAAGAAAAACACAGGCAAGTGCATTAACAAATGTCCCATTCATTGCATATTGTTAGCATCCAATTGTCAATTCATATTTTCAAATGTTATTCTTTGAGAGCTAGAATTTTAAAGTCAGAATACATGAAAATGTGTTCCCTTTTTTTGTCATTTTACCACTTTTAAAGTCGAAAAAGGCTTAAAATTATGCCATAGGTTGAGTGGGTAGCGCATCGGCCTCGCAGTTTTGGGGTCCCGGGTTCATAACCAGGTCATGTCCATTTGTATGGAGTTTGCATGCTCTCCCCAGGCTGCGTGGGTTTCCTCCGGGTACTCCAGTTTCTTCCCACTATCCAAAAAAATCATGCATGGTAGGCTAAGTTGCCCCTTAGCTATGATTGGTTGTCCTTTGTCTCCTTGTGCCTGGTGATTGGCTGACCACCAATTCAGGCCCAAAGGCAGCTGGGATTGGCTCCAGCACCCCATTCTTGTGAGGATGGAGTGGATCAGAAAAATAAATGAATACAATTTTTTTTAAAAACATCATCTTAGAGCCATTTGCATCTATCAAAAGAGCCACATGTGGCTCTGGAGCCATGGCTTCCCTAGCCCTGATCTAAGGTGAAATATCGGCGTCCATATTTAAGACACGGCGCACGCAACGGAGGCTCGTCGGAGCGAAATCGAATTGGAATGATTTGGGCAAGTACAAGTCGCCAATCAGCAAGTGAATCGATCTTGCTGTCGAGAGCGCAGTCTTGGGATTGGACTGTTGTCCTGCCGCCCGCCCGTCCGCCCGCCGCATTCTTTGCACGCGGGTCAATGCCACTCTGACGCATGGCCGCTACAAATCAATAGCACTTTGCTTGGCGGCTAATGGACTGCGGAGAGCTGCCGATCGATAATCTGGCCCGGGGCTGCACCGGCCGTCAGCTGCTTATCAATGTTCGCCATCCGTGTCAGTCGGGTTGCGTTGCATTTTCAAAGTAATTGCTTTCTTCTCCTTTTGCCTCCACATTATTATTATTTTTTTTCCCAGGAAGGAGAAATATGGAATATGATGAGAGAAATGCTTGTTAAGGGAAATTCGTATCCCTCGCTTTCAACAAGTGGGGGGGGGGGGGGGGGGCTATGTTTATTTTTGTCATGTGCTGTGGGGAGGGGAATCATTCAATAGTTTGGTGGGTTTTTAACGTTATATTCATTTGTTCTGTAATTAACAAATGGGTAAAAGAAGCATTTTCAGTTAGATTTTTATTTTGCAATTTTAGATTGGTTTAGAGTTTTTTTTTTCATTTAAACAGTTTTAAATATTGGCTTTTAATCATGTTTTAGAGTTTAAAAAAACATTTTAATTTCTATTTACCAAGTAGTAAAACCAAAAATATGAACTTTTAATTATACATTTATTTAAAATGCTTTTTAAAATTTAAATAAACCTGAAAATTACTATATTTAAAAAATAATATTTTTTAAAAGGAGGAAAATAGTAAATACGCCCAGTAAATCTATCATCATCAGTTGAATTTTAGCATGAAGTCAGCACTTTTGAGGACCGCGCAAAGCGACCCGGTGGGCCAGATCTGGCCCCTCGAGCCCACTTTGACACCAGTCCTTTCACGGGTCAGTTTCGTGGGGCTTTACCTCGGCCCGACGGAGCAACTCGATCTTCAGATAGACGCCCATGGTAAAGACGAAGGAGCCGCACAAGACGGCCATCCAGGATAAGAGCCACAGACCCTGGGCCAGACGGACCCGCCTCTGCTGGGTGAACTTCATCTTCAACAGCACCATGGCTCCAAACACAAAATCAAAGATGAGATCTTCACAGTCCAAATTCTCCTCAGGACAGATCCGTCAATCCAGATGCGTCCAGTTTGCACCAAAGGGAAAAACCTGTTGTAATCCGCTGGTCAATGCAGGTCTACTCAAGTGACTTATTAGCAAGTTGAGCTCATCTAAGTTGTTCCAGGTGGAAGGGATAAGCAGGTGAAAGCTAGAGGACACCGTCTGAGAATCGAGATGATGGTCCAAAAACACCAAATTCACTTTCACTCTTAATTTGGCATTGTGTATTATTCAGAAAAATTGAAAAAGCAGGAGAAGAAATTGTCCAAATCTTAAAGAAAAGATGATTTAATCCTTTTCAGGTCAGGTTTTCCACTCAAATGATGGGTCGCACTTCCTTCCAAGATGGAATCAAAGATGTTCTGGCAATGATCTCGTCATTTGAGGTTTTTTTTTTTTTGGTGTTCGCGGTGTCCCCCTAAATTGTCGTTCCCATAGTTGGAGGACAGGGAGACTGGCCAAAGTGGACCGTTTGGAACCCTAATCCCCCCCCAACCCGGCCCACCTCCAACAGAGTCCTTGGGATCCTATTAGGATCCAATGGCCAATGGAAAAACAGGCCAATGTCTGATCAGCAAAGTTCCTCTGATGGACACATCCAAAAGGGAGGGACCAATATTAAATAGAATGACACCTTAACTCACCTGGTATACTTTGTTTGTATCATAGACCACTTGAGAAAAGATCACTCAGATGTGTGCTTCACTTTTTTGGGTCTGGGGAAAAGGGCTGGTTTTCATGATTTCAAAATAAAATTGTGAAAAATACTGTAGACCACAATCCTGATGATCTTAATGGAAATATCCAACACGGTCTGATTTAACATTCATTGGTAGATTTAAGTTCAAATATGAAGATAAGAATGAGTAGATAATTCTTTTAAAATCTCCAGATAATACATCATTCAAAAACAGTCCAATTTTATTCTTTTGCGTTCTTCCACATCATATTTTTATATCTTATCTTATGTATAGTGCGTGTGTGTGAGAGAGAGAGTGTGCCTACACTGTGAAGAAGGATCAATTGGATTAGATGGTTATGATAAGCATTATGACAACTTGAGTTAGTGGGAAGTGGCGTGGAGTCGCCAGGCCTTTTCAGATACCAACTTTAAGTTATGCAAATATTTGATCATAATTTTAAAATGTCTGCTTGTCTCATCCATGTTTAGAGTGGCAAGAAACCCAAGCACACGGATGATGGTGACCCCGCCAATGGTTGCCAAGGCGACGACGGAAGATGACAATCAGGAAACAGGTGACTCTAAAATTATTAGCAATCTTTTATGGAGTCATAAAAGTGGGAAACATCATCCATCATTGTATACTTCATTTTCTAATACTTTCTAACACCATTCCAACATATTTTATTATTAAAGGGGAAAAACAATAGACATGTTGACCTGACAATGGGTCGTGTTGACATCTAATAACTAAGTAACATCGATGAAAATAAACCCAAACACGTTCAACTTTATTTATTTAAGAGAGAGTTAGTGAATTAAAGTATACAAACTATTAAACACAGCCTTTTTTGCATGAATTGTAAAATTGCAAGATTTAAGAAGAATTATTTGGGTAACATGACCGTTTTTTTTTTTAAACATCCAACATTTTAAGGTTTCTATAATAACTTCTTCTTTTCATAATACATGAAGTTTTAAATAATTACACCACAATGGAAACCAACTAAACTAATCTCTAAAATAAACAAAAACTACATTAATGACCATTAGATGTTGTTTGTTAATCCAATTTTCTGTGTTATCGGAAAAGTCAAAGGTAATCCCACTTTTTACCCATAACTGAAGTAATAGTCATTTAAAATGTAATTACACTTTTGTGTTTCTAATTGAAATTCCAGTCATTCTTGTTGTTGTTGTTGTTGTAGACAGTGACCTTTTAGTTTTTGTCCTCCCCCACCAATTACTTGTGCTCCTTACTTTCACCCCCTCTCTCGTGAGCATGCAGCTGTTGCATAAACTGATCTAGAATCTGCTGGGCTGACACAGAGTCCACTTCAACGGCGTCCTGTTCCAAAAGAGTCACCAGTAACTCTTCTTTTTCACCCAAACGTTCCCCACTGTAAAACCGTCCACTCTGGGCCGACTCCCGTTGATAGTTTAGCGGCTCGCCAGCGTAATTAGCCAATAATTTCTGATAGATGGTGGCGCTAATGTCCTCCACGGAGAACGGTGGGCTATTGCTGGACTCTGGCGAGCGTTGGGGTGGAATTGGAACTGGAACTACCGTTTGGGCCACTTCTTGTTTAAAAGGGACAAAAGCCGTGGCAGCGTCCGCTTCCGTTGTACGTTTTTGGACCGTTTGGTCCGATTTAGACGCGTGGGGTCTCTGGGGTGACGGTGGAGACCTGGTGGACAGGCTGTCCAGGCCAGTTGGTGTTGGGAACTTGTTAGAAACGGACTCTGCTGAGTCCAAGTGTCTTGCCAGTAAATCCTTCATCAGGCAGGGCAGCTGAGGGGGATGATTCGGAATGGAGAAAAAAAGGAAAATGGCAGTTTATGCATTGGAATGATGGAGTTTTTTTTATGAGAAATGGAGATCCGTAGTTTGGATGAATTATAGTAGTTGTTGTCGTGGCAACAGATGTCAATACATGTTTTTTTTATGCAAGGTCAAAGGTGCACTTCCATATTTAATGTGCATTTTAGATTATGTCAGCTATGTACAGGCAATTTGCCATCATTGTTATGATTTACAGATATAGGAAAATGCATGTTGGCAGCTGAGATTGCTAAAATTGGACAGTTATATTTGTTTTTTAAATAAAATAAATGGAAATTACATTTTAAACCTGATCCTTAAATTACAATAAATAATGTTGCCTTTGTACATTTCTTTTAAATTTAAAAACCATGGTGTTGACAATCTAATATGTAGTTATGTTTCTTAACTGTAAGTGATGTGCAACCACAGCTGCCGGTATTTTGACTGTCATTTCCATTTTTAGTTTTAATATAGACAAAAATGCAGACAATATCCACAGCGTGAA
Organism: Stigmatopora nigra; assembly: GCF_051989575.1. Taxonomy (NCBI): domain Eukaryota; kingdom Metazoa; phylum Chordata; class Actinopteri; order Syngnathiformes; family Syngnathidae; genus Stigmatopora; species Stigmatopora nigra. The sequence goes on from NC_135521.1 coordinate 1,944,462, forward strand.
CATTTATCAGTAGCAGGATGGGAAATAATCATCTGTCCAATCGGCATAATAGTGATATAATACATTATAATGTGTTTTTCTCGTTTCAGTGGCATTTTTGACGGATCTATTTGATTGACACTCGTCTGCTGAATCATCTTTGCTTGTGTGTGCTTAAACGCCCACTTGAGGGAGCTCTGCTTACGTTGATGTTCTCCAACGCCGCGATGGTTTTGTGCGCGTCGTCAAGCTCGGACGTCAACTGGGTCACTCGCTTGAGGAGGTACTTCCTTTCCCTGCTTACACTCTCCGGCTGTGCACACAAAAACAAACAACACACACATTCACATAGGGAACAGAAAAAGAAATATAATAATAATTTCTCACCGCAATATGCAAGTGTTCCCCCAGTGTATGATTAGCCGGCCTATTTCCGGTGTGTGTCTCCAGAAGGCTGCGAATTCAAAAGAAAAAAAAAGACATTTTATCTCTCAGGGTCGAGGCCGTGGGCTCCGGCACCCCCGCGATCAAGGGTAAAAATGAAAGTCATAAAGCAGAGTTGCTAGGGCAGAAACAAATGTAAATATTTGAGAGCATTTGTTCCGTGCTGTTTGGAAAGCATGTGTTGGGGGGCCGAATGAGGGTCGTGGGGGGACAATAGTAGCAGTGTGTTGATAAATATAGACGCCATGTTGACAGGCGGACGGGAGTCAAAACGACAAAAGTGTAGAAACAGATGCAAGGGCCAAGTTGGTAAAAAATATTCACACAGTACTACTTACACTATGTACATTTAAGATAACATGTATTTTTTATTATGCATATATAAGGTGGGAGTACTGTAGAGCCTTCAATGACTTTGTTGCATTTAATAATATAACAATCAGAAGGAGAGAAATTAAATTTGTCCATGTGTGAAAGGGTTAAAGATACGGTAGTTTGGGGTTAATATGAAAATGACTGTGTTGATGTTGTATTTTTGTGAAATTATGTCAATGGCAACCAAAAGTGTTTGTCAATGTTATTTTGTGTGTGTTTAGGGTGTCCGTTTTCTGGCCCATCCATCTAATGTGTGAAAATATTGATTTGGAAATGATATTTTTGGGTATATATTAGTAAGTATTTGCTGGTTGATCATTGCAAACCTTTTATATTTGTCTTTGACGTTACTGAGCTCGTCTCTGGTTCTCTGCAGTTCCGACTCCAGACTTTCGATGCAGACCACCGTTTGCAACAAGTTCTGCTGAAGATCGGAATTCTCCTCCCGGAGGACCCTGAACGCACCGTTTGTGGTGAGAGGCCATTCTGGTATGTCAATTATTCTGAAAAATGTATTCATACTTACTTAAGTTGTTCACCATCAAACAGCCGGTCCTATAAAGTGAAAATATCAAGTTACTTCATGTAACGCAATACAAAATTTGGTGAAATAATTTAATTTGAACTAATGGATGGTTGGAAATTAATAATGATGAAATAAGTGATGAATTGAATCTTTACAATTGGAAATATAGTATACAGTCGTACCTCTACTTACGGTTTTTCATAACTTGAATCATTTTGTAAGTAGAGGTGTACTTTATATGTAAATTATTATTTTCTGCTTGTCAAAACATTGTGAAACAAACAATAAAATGTACTAGCAAGTAATCAGATAGAAAAAAAAATGCAACAACATGAGTGTTTTGTTATCTATTTCCAAAAATGTAAATACAGGAATATAGTAAGTAGTAATTGGAGCAACGTCAACATTTTCCTTCCAAACTTTGGTGCATTGCTGGGTTACGTATATGACTCAGCCAGTGCTTGTGATATTTGACACTTTGCTCTCAGTGACTCAGCTGCTTTTTCTCTGCAGTAGAGCAGTGACTCCATTTTTATTATGTGCATAACCTTCTTCTATTTCCCATGAAGCCTTTATCAAATTAATGTTATGATTAGACTACTTCATGGCCTAGGATCTTTAATTATAGCATTTTTTTAACCCAGAAATATGTATGAGTCATAATATGTAGGATTACTATGCTTGATTGTATAAAGTAGCGCAATAAGGAAACAATTTACATTTTTTTAACCAGGTTAAGTCATTAAATTGTAAATGTTTATAATATTTGTGGTTCTCAAATTATATAGAGAAAGTAGCACCTTAAAGAATATTTCACTTTATGGGCAAGCTCATAAAAAGCCACTTTTAGTTACTCTTCGAAACAACAGTTGGAGCATCAATCCAATTTATGAACCTAGCCTTTAAGTTTTATGCCCTCAGGGGTCGTCAGAGTGCAACAGTCGATTTGCATTAGCTTTTGTACACTTTTTTTTTTAAATCAATGCCAGTTGCATTTTATGGCACAACTGACCTGCAGGAATCAAACCCAAATCTCCTAAATGTTAGCAGTCCACTCAGACCACCTACCTACTTAGTTAAGTGGGGAAAAAAATGAAATGTGCTTGATATTTTTGCCAAGTATTTGAAAAGACAGCATTAGTGAACATTAAATATGAATAATGAAAAAATATTCATATTTGTTTTAATTTATATATTTTTAATGTATATATTGTTAATGTATTTTAGTTTTTTTGTTTTTATTTATATATTTATTATAGTTTTTTGAAATTTATTTTTTGTTTTTAACATTTATTTTTTGTTTTTAACATTTTTTGGGGGGTTGTTTGTTTTTTATGTTAGAATTATTTAAAAAATAACAAAAATATTAAGTTGAATAATAATGAATGGATACTAAACTGTACTTAATGCACTTTGGTGGATTTAAAAAAGCATTTTTGACCATTGTAGTCAATCATAGTGACCCTAGTTTTGTACTTTGATAACAACTGGTTTAAACCAGTCGCAAACTGGTTTGCTGAAATGGACTCACTCTGCTTTGTTTGGCGTTGGTGGTGGCCACGCGCACCGAACGGTGTTGCCCACTCTGCTTCGAGCTGTAACTGGTATTGGTGGAGGCGGTGTCCCGGTCCCGGTCCTGGTCTCGGGTCCTGGACGAGTCCGATTTACTGGACGAAGACTCCGACCCGAGGCCCATTCTTGCCTCGTGAGCCGCGGGAGGTGGCGAGGGGTGCGCCCGTCGCTGGCTGGCGCCGGCGCCCGCGTGTTTCGGCTGAGGAAATTCTTGGCTATGTGAACCGGAGAGGGCTTGGCTCTGCTGCTTGCGGTGGTGCCGGAGTTTGCCGTGGCTCAGTTCGGGGCTGGTGCTGGTTCCGTCCGTCAGGTGCGAGCCACGTCTGCCGTATCTGTTCTCGGGCAGAGAGCCTCCGATGGGTGACAGTCTCTTGCCTTTGCGGCTTCGTCCGCGGTTGGCGTTGCGGTTGGGGTCCGATTGGTGAGGTGGGGGGCTGCCCTGGTACTTCCTGGCCCCATACGAAGCCAATTTATCGGACAGGGAGTGTTTGGGGGAGACGCCACAAAGCGTTTTGTCTTGTTCTTTGCGACACGATTCCCTCTCGGAGCCAGAGTTTTTGCGATGCTTCTTGGGTGGGAGTTCGGGTTTGACCAGCTCGGGCGTCTGAGTGGGAGCACAAGGCTTGCCCGGAGCTTCATCGTTCACCCCCAGAAGAGTCAGGTACGACGGACTGATCACTTGTTTGGTTATCTCGTCTAGAAAAGCCGAGAATTGTATCTTTCCCTGGAAGAAATCGGCCTTGGCTTGCGCCACCTTGGCTTGGTGGACCTCTTTCCCTTTCTGTCCACTGGGATTGTGTCCTCTGGGAAGTCGGGGTGATATCACTTCCATGGATTTGGCCTTGCGTATGTCCACGTTTGCCTCCTTATGCTTCAGGATCCCTTTGCCGGGGAGCTGAATTGACGAAACGGCTCTCCTGGGTCCTCTGGCGTTTCCTAAAAGGTCTTCATCGCTGAATGCCAGGCTTCGATTCAAGCTCGCCGTCTTGTACAGTTGCCCGCCATTGTTTGCCGGTTGTTTTGGGCCGTGGTGGCCATCGGCGCCCTTCAGGAGGCCCGTTTCGCTTCTGCTATGACTTCGGTTCAGGGATGAAAAAATAGCCCTCTTTGGCGGTGGCGCGGCGCCACCACGTGAAGGACCGCCGTGCGTGACCGCGGCAAAGACGATAGGCTCGTCGATGGCGTCCGCCCGGAATTCCCGCTGTACGTCCGCGATATTCGAGCAGGATAACGAATGCTGCGGACGTTCGGCGTGGCGGAGAGTGAAGGGATCGTTGACGCTGGCCTCCGTGAACCAGGACGAAGACGAGACGGAAGACGGAGACGAAGAAAGAGAAGAGGACGAAGTTCCGGGTCGTCTCACGGCAGCCTTGTGGTCGTAAAGTATTTCATCTTCTTCCTGTATCCGACGGGGATGGCGGTTGTCATTTTCAGGGGATTGGAAATAGCGACCATGTTGGCTTTCTTCTGGATTGATATCAAAATCATCAAATGGTACGAATCTGTAACACAAAATATTGCAAGGTCACCTTCAAGATACTGGACTTCATCATCTAGTTCGCCATTATCATTATTATCATACTTATCTGAGCATGCTAGTGGTCATCACAGAAGACTTTGGGCTGTTAACAACACTTTCCTATCGACTAACAATAACCATAAACATAAAGCCTTGAGAAGTACCTTCCTACCTGTGCGACTCTGGATCTTCACGATGGAGATGATGGCGATGGTGGTGCTGGTGCTGGTGGTGCCGTAGCTTGGTCTCGGCCGGATCGGAGGGGCTGTGAACGGGTCGAAAAAACTTCTCCATGACCTGTCTCTTCCCCGGCGCTAGGCTATCGATGTCGCCTTGGTTGAGCGGACTGTCCAGAGGCCACCGATGGTGATTTGGTTTCCCGTTGTTGTGAAACTCCAGTTTCTCACTCTGAATTCTTAGCCATGTGAAATATCCTGCTTCAGGCCAGATTGAAAAGTCCGGAATGTTCCACCATTAGGTGTCTAAATGCATTTTTTTTTGTAGAGAAGGTTTTTAGGCTACTGGTAATAGGTTTGTCTCCATGGCAAGTGGATAACGGCGTTGGAGCACACATGGTGGAATTGGTTGATGCACGGTGGCTTCGTTTTATGTCATGGATGATGTAACTGGAAGCTCATTGGATTGGCTAAAAAGAGGGCATGCAATCGAAGAGATAATCGAAGTTGGGCCTTTGGAAAAATGAGACAAGTGTGGGTTCAATAAGCGCAATGATGTAACCTGCTTTTTTTTCAACATGTGTATTACTAAGGACTATGCGACAAAGTCATAGTTTATTTTCGGCCTTACTATTAATATTCAAAATTGTGCGAAAAGTCTTTTATACTGAAGAACCCACTTGGGGTGGGTGATCAAATGGCCTTGGCATATAAAGTATGCTGGGATATATTTGACTGCAATGAGGTGATAAGAGTCATTCCAAAATCTATTTTTAAAATATGGTACTTCTTTTTACAGTCTACATCAACAAAGATTAAGTTCATCACCTTAATTGTTAGAATAATGGATAAGAGAAGAAGAGTTGTCTTTTTTGTGCACGCGTTTATAAGCAAAAATCCATGATAGGAAGCCAATTAATAAACTCTTTAATCACATGATTTTTGAACAGTGTGTCTACAAGGTAAGATGTTTTGAAATGTTGAAGTTTAGAATGATTACAGCAGATAGAAAAAATTATTTTGGTGGTATGGAGAGCTTTATTGGATAGTAAATTAGGAAAAAAATCATTTCAAATTAGCTGCCACGTGACTTTTATTTTGTGTCACTGGATTGCTTGCATCCTGTTCAACAGATAAATCAATCAATTTGTCAATCGCGGGTCGGCACCGTGTTTTTATCCCTGCCCCGGGCAATGTGTCGTGACGAGGGCAGTTATGTAAAATATTGGGTTTTGCCTAGACATATCCAGGACAATCCAGATAGTACTTGTTGACAGACATGCATGAGAGACATGACTGGTGATGAGTCACGCTGCTCCGCCTGCTGGTCAAAATTGGAAATTACATTTGCATTGTTGCGTTGGGTCATTTTCTTCTGGGTTTTTCCTATTCGATTTCTGACAATACTGTGTGTACTCTTTCTCTTTTTGGGGATATTATAGGACATAGATGTTATACATTAATGCGTATAGTCATGAAAATAGATTTGTGTGATGTATAGGCGCTTCAGAGGTCTTTATGACAATGTTGTGTCAAAGAAAAACTCATAAAGAGGAAGACGTGTCGTTCAATGTGTTTATTAAACATACTGATTTGTTTCATGTGTCACTTTTTTTGCAGTTCATGTTCTGGATACGAGGAGGTCTCTTTGGCACCCACCCCACATGGCTGGTAACTTTCCACTGAGGTTCTGAGTCATGCTCGATGTTTCTGGAAAGCTGGTATATAGTCATTTTCAGTAAGACCTTTTTTGTAAGCCCAATGGTTATTTAATTTAAAATGTGATTATGTATTTGTTATTACTAGGTAATAGAAAGTAGGAGACGTTTCGCCGTTTCATTGCAGCAAATGAAAAGTAGATCCGACAACATTCTAGTTTTTTCCAGTTTTGGACACTACAAGTTAAGCAAATATCACTCCGCGCGACCGTTGAGCATGACGTAGGCTGTTTTGTTCAAACATACTGAAGGCTGTTGAAGTATGACGAACTTTATTGAATTACTAGACTACTCATTGTTCATATACTTAAGCGTTTGTTTAACTGGGGGTGCATATCATTTAACACACTTGTCATTAAATTGGTAGAAATTCAAATTAATACGGCTTGAAAGAAGGACTAGCTTTCTTGTCGAATGAATATGCAGCCCAACCCTCGGCCGAACTACTCAAAGCGTATAAATACACTCTATTCTTCTCCCACCCCATTTTCTTTTGAATCTTCGTCTGATTGAATTCTTGCGGCTCAGGTGAAACCGTTCTTTTATATATTTTCAGATAGGAATTCTTGTGCTTGCTACTTATGTTTAGAGATCCTGAACTTAGCTTTTAAGATCCCTACGATTTTCCATGTTGACTTTGTGTCTGGCAGGAAATTAGCCGTAACTATAGGATCATCTCTTAAAACGACTTAAATTTTCATCCATTATGTTGTTATAATTTTTTGAAATCTATTTTTTAGAATTTTTGTCTCCTTTTGATACGCAAGATCGCCATTCTAGGTGGCATCTTTTTTGTTTGTCTTGTTGGCAAATTTGATCTTATGAAGGAACGGTCTTTTCTTAGCAGACGTTTGTTATGATGAATAAGCCGTATTTTTCTACTCTGAAATTGTTATCTACGTGGCATTAAGAGTTTTTTTGTCTTTTTGTACTGACAATTGGCAAGATGGCCGCGGTGACGTAGTTATATTAGCGCCTGCAATGGCTGGTTTAAGATTTCTGGCACGTCAATATGACGTCATAATGACGAAGTTGAATGGACATTTTTGTAGTCCTTTATCATTTTTTTAAGAGATACGTACACTAACTTTTTATGAACTAAAATTGCTATTGCATATTTGTGAGGAATTTAATTTACAATACCTTTGTTCATTACTACTCGAGCAATGTCAGACAGTAATCAAGTTGTTACTCATTCTCTGAAGTTAGCAGCCTTTTTTAATGCAAATAGCGATTAATGAGTTATACAGAGTCAGTCAGCAACATTTACTTCAAACCAGTAGATTATGGCATTTGTGATCAGAAGCTGGCATTTTTTGTTAGTTTTTAACTTCATTTTCTGAAGAGATTTTTTTCTGAGTTTTGCCTTCTTGCAGTTTGTACAGCTACTTATATCAAGTGTTATTTATTTGAGGATTTTTTATAGATGAGATCATTGAGATTTTTTATAACTTCATTTTTGAATCCGGTGCAGTTCCATAGAATTTTTCATTTTTTATTTTTTATTTTTTTAACTGGCCTTGGGCTATGGACTGAGTTAATTGGAGGAATGGACTTAGTTGTTGAGAGGAAGAATGGACTTAGTCTTTAGAAGATGAACGGGATCAGCGACGAGTGAGGCCGACGCGGGGATGACGAAATCAGGCCAGGACCAGGGCGTTTCGTGCCACCAGAGGGCGATCCAGGGCAGGACAGGACCAGAAGGCGTGGCGTGACCAAAGGGCGATCCAGGCAGGACAGGACCAGAAGGTGTGGCAGAACCAGAGCGCGATGAGGTCGATCAGAGGGGTCCAAAAGAGCAGGCAGCGGTCCGCAGATGGAACCAGAGGGCGGGTAGAGCCAGAAAGTTCCAACGCTCAAGCAGTTCGTCATATCCACAGCCAGCCAGCCAGCCAAGAAGGCAGCACAGGGCACACACGACTTCGAGTTAATCACAAAGCGTTGGTTTGTATGATGGTAGAGGTATATGTAACAAGCCCTTTATTATTAATTCATTAATCTTTAAATTACACGCAGCATTTTTTTAGAAACAAATGTCTCGCACAGATCTCTCTTCCCTTTTTCAGGCTATCTCTGTAAAGCGTTTCGTACCTTGACCAACAATCCTCTTGCGTGGTGGTGGTGTCCGCTGGGACCAATCAATGCCTTTCTAGCACGGTGGCGAGAACAGCACCTTATGGGAATTCTCGACCCTTACCTCCCGACACAAGTAGTTCCCCGGCCTTTGGGAGTGGCGGTCCATTGTTCGCTAGCTCTACTTGAAGTTTGTCTACATTTTGGGTTCTTTGTGTATATATATTGGGGGAGTTGGGGGGTGGGGTGGGTGTTAACCAGTCTCTTCCCTAGAATTCACAGCTCTCAAGTTTCTCTTCGCAATGGCTTGAATAAGCGGCATCCTGGCGAGCCAAACATCTCAAGTGGACAATTTGCCTCGCAGGATAGCAGCCCTCATAAAGTAGTCAAGTGGTGTAGCCAGACAGAGCACATTCGGATTGTGGTAAAAAGTTTCTTTCTTTAGTAGTCATTATTGCTGTGGGTTGGGGACGGGGCTCTTGTCTTTGCTACTTTTGCAGATTAACTTAGACACAGCGGCCCTTCACTAAACTACGAAGTAAGCTACGAGGCCACGGCTTGACGTCAATGTTTAAAGTGGAAATCCCTTGTGCGGTATTGAATTCTCATTGGCTAAAAATCTTATCAAGTCTTAATAGTTGTCCGTCAACGACACACAGCATGAATTATTATAGTTTTGCACTGCTTTGTATTTTGGGTGGGGTCCTGTGGGGGAGAGGCTTTTTTTTTTCCTTTGCATTTTTTCAGTGTTGCCGCCGTGTCCTGTGCGCTTAACCCCCAAATTCCCGAGACCGCCCGGAAGTCTCCTAACTCATTGTGTATGTACACGTTCCTTGTGCTTGGAGCTTTCACGTAAGGTCATTCAATGTATTCATTCTAGTTTAATTAACCGTTCATTGTCTGGTAAAGTTCCTCCATTGCAACTCCTTTGCAATTAGTTAAAAATCCTTTGTATTGACAATACAATGCGTGAACTATTTGTAAAGGATTTTTATTTTTCTTCCTACCTGCGTAATAAATGCATAGCTTGTTGTGATTGAATACAGTATTGGTATGCATTTGTTCTTTGGGGGTGGGGCTTTTTATTTGGTGGGCCAGCTCTTCTTGTGCCTTTCAGGTATTTGAGCTTGGAACTTTGTAGAGCACGGATGTGACCAGGGCTTGAATGCTCCGTTTCAAAGTGGAAATTGAAAGGCAGATAAGTGGAATCCATCAAATATTGACGTTGGAAAAGCAGCTAATTTGGGGAAAAATCCCTGTTTGAGCGGGCTCCGTTGCCCTCGTCTCATAAAGCAATTTGCTATAATCGTCCTCCATACATAGCATTGCTTTTGTCTTCTTGTGCCGAGATACAGACACATTTGATGGGCCTCGATTGTCATATCTGCAGTAAAGCATTCCGGTAAGGCTAACAACAGTCAGTTCTACGATTTTTATTGTATTCTGTGGGGTTTGTGAGGGTTGTAGGGGGTGTTGTTTGCCTCTCTGATTGATTCTACAGAGCACTCTACAAAGGAAGGACACACGCACTCCATGAGAATCTTGCCGCCCAACGAAATCCGCCCCCTCATGTCAGGTTCCATTTCTACCTCGCTTTAGCAGCATAAGTTAGTCCTCAGTTTCAAGCCCGTGCGCAACTGTGCTCGTGGCAGGTCTCCTTTTTGATTTAGTTGTTTACACCACGCAACTGTGTGGAATTGTTTAAATTTCTGAGCTGAGGAATATGTGCGCATGGCGCGCTTTTTTTGGTGACTTTTGACGTCGACAACGCAAATGTGTTGCGGCTGGCATTGGTCATGGTTGTCCGTATCCGTGCACTTCTCTTTGCAGAGCTGGGCTCGCCAGACCCCGACGCCGAAAATACCCACTTAACCGCCGACTAGTAAGACGTTACCACCTAATTTTTGACCAAATAGAAAATGCTAGCTGACAAAAAAAAAACGTATTTTATCTTGGAACTGGCTTTGTGTTAACCTCAAATCAATAACAATGCTTTACTTGAGAATTCCTCTTTGGCCGATGGGCACCTTTTGCTTTGCATCTTAAACCTTAAGATGAGTAGACATTATTTTTTTTAGTTTTCTGTGCTGGGTGTGTTGTGTGGAGATCACTCTTTGTTTCAGATTTGTCTGTCCGCTCCGACCTCGCACCGAATGCAAGGCCATCTGTGGAAGCCGTCGACGAATTTGTCTAGCCTTCCTCCCCCCCTTCTCGAATGAAGTGTCCACTCTCTGTTCGCTTGAGCTTAAAGCAGATGTCCTTGGCAGAAGCCCTTCTCTCTCTTTGTGTTGTGTGTATGTGTGTATCCCTCTTTCCATTTTGGTTTCTCAGGTCAAATTTCCCAACCAAATTTGAATTTGCCGTCTGGGATGGGCTATAACCTGTGATGGAAGCCAGAATCCAGTCACTTAGATCAACACCTGCCAAAGTTTGTTCCCCCCTTTTTAACACATCATCACTTATCGTGGTTTGGAAGTTAAGTAATTTTAATTCCCTCAATCTTCATGCCATGCCTTTTTTAAACTATTGTAACTTTTAATGCTGCATGCACATCAGCTCTGCATAACATTTGTACTTTGTGCATAATATTGTTTAGTTGCAATGCCAAGCTTTTTTTTTTTTTGGAGGGTTTGTGGGGACGGGGCGCAACAATCTCTGTCTTTCAGAATTTTTTTACAGCTTAAAATCACTCGACTTGCAACTTAATCCTGCTCTTTGGATGCCTTGAATCTACCCGGCCTAGTTTATTTTGGAAGAATTGCTCTTCACTGAGGAAGAGTAGCTGGTCTGATTTATGCACTGTCAACTGGTGGTGGTGGTAAATGATTTTTAATCTTTTGGATGAGTATTGGTAAATGTTATGGGGATTTAAATGGGACGGAGGGTGGGGTGGGGAACCTCAAATTGTCTTTTTTTTCTTGTACCCCCCCACTTATTACAGCTTTCTTGACCTCAGCGTCACGTCCAGAATCTTTCGCGAGGAGCTTGAGTACCGCCAGAGAAGCTGGTATCGTGTTTATTGAAAAGAATATTGTGACATCTTATTCAGTGTTGAGTTGTAGTTCCGAAAGACCGCTTGGGTTCTGGTGGGAGGGGCCAGGGCAACCAGTTGTCTTCTAGTTTCAGCCTCGTGTCCAGAACCTAACCCCTCCACCAAGTGAGGTGACCAGATCAAAATAGTGACCAGGTCTTCATGGGTTTTCTTTTCCTGGAGGAACAAGCCTTCTGGTTTTTGTTCCTCCAGGTTTTGCTTTTGCCCGCAAAACAGTAACCACAAAAAGCAAAAGACTCCGGTGGTGGCACTCCTGACTTGTCGGGACGGGGTTCAAATCCCCGCGGTGTCTTGCTTTTTCTTTTGCTGTGGGTAACCTTAAATTTAGTATATTTTTTTAAGTGGCCTCTAATTGATTTAACATTAAGGAAATGGATAATGTAAGTGATTTTATTGCAAACGTTTTGGTTGAACTGAGAATAGTGTGTGAACAATGTTGTCAAATGAAATAAAATAAACATTTATGGGAAAAAAGGCTCTTTTCTGACATTTATGCTTGCGCTCAATATTTTGGGACATTTTAGACTTCAACCTGCCTACCATGCAGATTTTTTTTAGCTGTAGAATGGGTGAAAACTATTTTTTTCTAAGGGAAAATGTTTTAAATTAACAGTAAAAATTCATTTTATAATTGTGTTTTTCATAGATGAATAAACTACAATTCCTCTGATTATTTTATTCCTCAACTTGGATTGAAAATCTACTGCATCAAAAAGAATTAAAGCATTACTCAGTACCAGCCCTCCCAGTTGAAGTAGTTTAATAACAACTATATAATTCAGAGGTAGGTACATAAGATTATTGCAATATACTTATTCTAATGAACAGAAAAAAAATGTCCAGCACCTGCAAAATAGTCAAAGTGAAAACCCAATTAACATTATTCTAAGTAATACATTTTTTTGGATATAATTTCCTGCATTGTTTGGAAATAACAGGCACTAAAAACTATTTTGCATGAATTATAAACATATTTGAGGCAAAGGAACCTTATTTCGTCTCGTGTTTCCCCCGGATGCTTTTTCCACCCGTCCCGTTTCCAAGCCTCATCCTATGGTAGAGAGTCACTAGTGAAAATGTTTGTTTGCTGAGTTGAGGGTTTGAAAACGGAGATGTGGTCCTTTTTTGCCAGGGATCCCGTTAAAGATTTCGCTTATGAAATTATTCCCGACAGCCAAGAGAAATCTGGAATATGGTCGTTGCATCGGGGGAAGCGAAAGGTAAGAAAAAACATGCAAAATCTCCCCGGCTGCTAACCCTCAGCTAATTTTGGCCTATCGTGCTTAAATTATTACATTTTGGTTAAGTGGCATGTATAGATTTGCTGTTTGGGGTTTTTCGGTCGTTTATGTTTAGTTTTTTTGACGTGATTTTTGTGTCGACAACGTTTGAAGAAATGCCAACGTGCTACGGTAAACATTTGTCGCCACGTCACCGAGTGTTTTCCGCATTAAAACACGCGCTTCCTATACTTTGCTGCCTGTCATTCTTTTAATTGACGTTCATTTTGGTGAATTATTTTAATTATATCCATCGATCATGACACCCGAGGAGGGATTTTGTCATGTCAGTGTCATCCGCAATGTCCTGTTGTTGTCATCGTTGTTGTTCACGTGACATTGTAATCATGTCGGAATCTGGTTTTGTTCCATAAATCGACCAAAACATTGTCAAATTCATTTAGAATTCATATCTAAACAGTCCGCATTATAATGTTTTTTTATTGTGGCGACGTGAGACCAAGACCACAACAGATTACCTATGGTACTTATTTATGTGACCACTTATTGATGTTGACAACCTATTCATTGATTATTATTATGTGAAAATCCTCATAAGCGCTGAAGAAAAAAACAGTTATAATAGGGGCGACCCTACTTTGCAATTTTTCCACCATGTGTGGTCCACATTAACTGCAATATTCAAGGGATTACTGTATTTGTACAATGACAATAAAAGCATTCAATCAATATAAAGGAATATAGATCATGTTATGTTCAAATGATACACATGAAAAGTAGCGTTTAGTAATAGATGTCACACCACCCTCAGACCAATGGAGATCCGGTTTCGGTGTTCGTACACGAGGTGGTCCAAGGATTGGAACACCAGAGTCAGCTGGCAAAGGCGGCCTTCAAACGTATGAAAACACTTCGCCACCCCAACATCTTGGCCTACGTCGATGGCTTGGAGGTGAGTGTTCGTTGACCACTGTTATTGGCATGCATGGGGTTAACTGGGGGAGCCATTTTGGGAAAATGATGCAAAAATCCCATGTTGTCTTCCTTAAATATTGGAGAATAGGATATATAAAGAATATAGTGCACATTAAGAAGGAAAAATAGGATGAGATTTGTCAAGTGGTCATCTGGTTTCAGACGGAGAAAAGCCTGTACCTGGTGACCGAACCAGTGACCCCCCTGTCAACTCATTTGAAAGGAAATCCCAGTGAACTGGAGGTCTCCTGGGGTCTTCATCAGATTGTGGTAAGTTGCTTCCTATATCAATCAAATATTTCGTTCTTGATTCCAAGAAACAGATGATTGTTTTTGACCTGATTTTCAGTCAAAACAAGCTATTCGAAAAACCTTGTTGAACAAATTCTCTTGGAATCGAAGTCCAAAAATGTCCATCTAGGATCAATTCTCTCCCTTTTTGTTCTTGTGTGCCACCCAAAAAGTAACAACGTCTACCCATCAGCCTCTCATTGAGCTTATGTCCCCTTTTTTCCCCTTCTTTTCTTTCAGAAAGCTCTGAGTTTCCTGGTGAATGATTGTCACTTGCTCCATAACAACTTGGGCATTTGGGCCATCTTTGTTGACCGAGCAGGAGAGTGGAAGCTGGGGGCCCTGGATCATGTTACCCCCGAACAAGGAGACCCCAGCGGGGTCTCGCTTCCTGACGCCAAGGCCATTTACCCGGATTTGGAGAAGTACGACCCGCCAGACATGCCCAATAGCAGTGGAGACAAATGGTGAGAAAATTCATTGGTTTACGACTGCTACATCTGTCAAATGACTCTTGTATTTTTCTAAATATTTTTATTTTCCTTTTATTTTTGCAGGGGAACTGAAGTGTGGCGGTTAGGCTGTCTTATCTGGGAAGTGTTTAATGGGCCACTCGGGCGTACGGCTTCACTTCGTTCACTAGGAAAGGTTGGTTTTTGCATGATTTTCATTGCGCACTCCCAAAAGTCTTTTTCTTTGTGGATTTCCACACAATTGAAATGACAAAAGCTCCAATCTTAATACCGTATTTTGCTGTTTAATATATTATTATGTTTACAACATACAGGACAACATTATTCAGAATAACAATATCATATATATATTAATATATAGGCTTAAAGACAGTTTTTTCCCTACATCCATCAGGACTTTAAACTTGCTGTATCGCAACACAAAATCCCTTCTGTGTAATAACTTGGGGGTGAGGTATATTCAATGATTTTTGCTTTTTTGAGCCTCCCGTTTGTGCGCCATTTAATATACCCCTGCCGTTTAATATACCGGCTGGTCCTGTTTGTGCCGGCAGATTCCCAAAGCTCTGGTTCCTCACTACTGCGAGCTGATGGCGGCTAACCCTCGAGGTCGGCCCAATCCGGCCCGCTTCCTCCAGAATTGCCGAAGCCCCGGAGGGTTCCTCAGTAACAGCTTTGTGGAGAGCAACCTCTTCCTGGAGGAGATTCAGGTCAGCCATCTTGTGGAAAACAAGCCAATCGTGCTTATGATTTAATCACGTTCGACTTAAACCCAGTAATAACCCGTCCTCAGATCAAGGAGCCGGCCGAGAAGCAGCAGTTCTTCCAGGACCTGAGCGACAACCTGGACTCTTTTCCGGAAGACTTTTGCAAACACAAGGTCCTGCCTCAACTGCTCACCGCGTTTGAGTTTGGGAACGCCGGGGCCGTCGTCCTCACGCCACTTTTCAAGGTAAGTCTGGCTGTCTTTACCTTAACTGCCAATTTGGGTTTGTTGTCGTCGCCCACAATGATTCTCAGTCTTTTGCGCATTCCAAGCACTCGTCTAAGATGTTCTATTAGTAGCCAAATAACGTTTTCCCCTCAAATGTCTTTAACTTGGACACCAGGTGGGGAAGTTCCTATCTGCTGAAGAATACCAGCAGAAGATCATCCCAGTCATCGTAAAGATGTTTTCCTCCACTGACCGGGCCATGAGAATACGACTGCTCCAGCAGGTACTAACTAATATGTGGCTAAATCTACAAAAGTATATTATCTATGTTATGTTTTTTTTTTATTTGACCAGAAACACGTATACACGTATACACATTTACACATTTACACATATACACATATACACATATACACATATACACATATACACATATACACATATGCACATATGCACATATGCACATATACACATATACACATATACATATACACGTATGCACATATACACGTATACACATATACACACACGTACACATACACACACACACGTACACATACACATATACACATACATATACACATTCACACATACACACATACACATATACACATATACACTTATACACGTATACACGTATACACATATACACATATACACATATACACATATACACATATACACATATACACATATACACATATACACATACAAGTTCATACAAGGGCATACACACTTTTTAGGAAGATTTGGATGGTCAGTTCATCCTGACAAGATATGTCCCACCCACACTTTATTGCTCCGCCTCCAGATGGAGCAGTTCATTCAGTATCTTAACGAGGCAGCGGTGAACTCCCAGATTTTCCCCCACGTGGTTCACGGCTTTACCGACACCAACCCTGCCATCAGGGAACAGACGGTGAAGGTGAGTGTTGACCATCGTCGGTCCCCATATTCACTTGGGAGTTTTTGGCCGGTCTAAAGCAGCGTTTCCCTCCTTCTCAGTCTATGTTGCTGCTGGCTCCCAAACTCAACGAGGCCAACTTAAACCAAGAACTGATGCGCCATTTTGCCCGGCTGCAGGCCCGGGACGAACAAGGGCCCATCCGGTGCAACACCACCGTCTGCCTGGGGAAGATCGCCTCCTACCTCAACGCCGGGGTGAGACCTATCGCTTCTGAAGAATATGCAAATATTTTACAGTCAAACCGTCTAGCTAAATGGTCATCAGAAATGTACCGTACACCTAAATGCGTTTCCCAAGGCTTTGGAAAGGCTCCTGACTGAATGATATTTCATAGACCAGGCAGAGAGTTCTGATATCGGCCTTCTCACGAGCCACCAAGGACCCCTTCGCCGCGTCTCGGTCGGCGGGGGTGCTCGGCTTCGCCGCGACCCACAACTACTACAGCCTGACGGAGATTGCCGCCCGTATTTTGCCCACGCTCTGCGCCATTACCGTCGATCCCGACAAGAGCGTCAGGGAGCAGGTACTCAAGACGACCCGACCCGCATGACGTGGCTCGCCCTTTTTTTAAAGCGCTCTTCTGCTACTTTTTGTCCAACAGACTTTTAAAGCCGTCAAAAGTTTTATTCTCAAACTGGAAACGGTTTCAGAAGATCCTACTAAGCTGGCGGAGATAGGTACGACACCACTTCCAGTTTTTATGTAGACTTCATATTAGATATGTTTGTATTTGCCAATAGAACGTTGTCATATTTCTGACCTCCGTGACCTTTGAGCATTTCTAATTTGAGTAAAAGAAGCTATCCTAAACTCCTAAATCCTTATATTTTTACCAGAAAAGGATGTTGGCTCATGTGCTCAAGCACCCAGCACCGCTTCCGGCTGGACCGGCTGGGCCGTGACCGGAATGTCCTCACTCACGTCCAAGTTGATCCGCAACGCGCCGGGCGGAGCGGCGGACGGCGCCAACGCTCCCGCCGACACCGACGAAGCCTCTGGTAAGGCACGGATGACCCTCAAAAGTAGCCGGGGCGAGAAAACGGGCTCATTTCATTTGGGTTGGTTTAGAAAAAGGCCCAACCGTTCCCACCACCTCTCGTCCCACCGCTTCAAACCCCGTGGATCCATCGCCGACTCTCCAGGGGACCGGGAACGACGAGGAGCCCGGCGAGCGCTGGGATGACGAGGAGGACTGGGGAAGTTTGGAGGTAAGGCTCTTGGAAAATTGGGACATTTCGCATTTCGTCAAAAGACGTTTGGTTCCCGGACATTTGGTAGAACAGACATTTGGTAGAACAGACATTTGGTAGAACGGACGTTTGGTAGAACAAATTCCAGTTTACAAAACCTTAAAGCTATTTTGACTTTTGCATTTTACTTTTTTAAAATTTATCTTTTTCACTAGACTTTATTATAAGCGTTTTGACAGGGCGAGTTAAGCTAGGAGAGTTCCATTGACCTTTTGGTTGACCTTTTGGCGCCACAAGGATTCCGAGAAAGGGCGATCGGAAAAGGACGACTGGAATACGGACCCGTCGTCCAAAAAGAACACTGGCCAGCAAGGGGTAGGTTCCCTTTTTCCCTCAAAGTCTGAGTGTTTTAGATGGGAACTGACTCGCTACTTTTGTCACGCGGCAGGCCGGAAGATCCCTGCCCACCGGGGCGGTCAAAAAGCAGAGCTCGGACTGGAGCAGCTCGGGCTGGGACGCCGACGACAGCTGGTCCAACGAAAAAGAGGGCCAGGGTCAGAGTTCCGCCGGCGAGGAGGGCTGGGGCAACGAATGGGCCGAGGAGGAGGCGGACGCGCTCGCCGCCGGGCCGCCCGAGGGGGTCCGCTTGGCCAGCGAATACAACTGGGACAACAAAGGCGCTGGCCAAAGCGACCTCTTCACCGGCGTGGCGCAGAGAAACGCCGCAGCTCCCACGGTGAGTGCCTACCGACCACTTAGGATTTTATTTTGAAGGCTGGATCTGGCTCTGGCACCCCCGCAACCTTAATGAAGAAAAAGCGGTTCAGAAAATGAGACGAGTGTGCTCTTATCCATGCTCAAAAACGAAAATATTTGTCTTTTTCACTCACGTGGTATTTCTTGTTGACTATCCACACACATTTGGGTCCATTGTAATGTAACGTTTACGTTTATTTGTTGTTGTTGTTCCTGCTTTCAGCCTGTAGGTGGCTGGGATGCAGAGGCCACGGGAGAATGGGCTACTGAAGACACTTGGGAAGCACTGGATGGAAATCAAGGTGAGAGTGTTGATATTTTTTTCATTTTACGGACGAGCAGTAAGCAATTTGAGGAGTTTGCATTCTGCGTGGGTTTTCTCCCGGTAGTCCCCCTTCCTCCCACACCCCATGCAGGCAACACTTTAAGCAATGAGATTTCTGCATAAAATAAGAAGCACTTGTAGAACACCAGATGTGTGAAAAGATGTCCTCTTCATAAAATGAAAACCCAAAAATGTTCAAATTAGTAACAAATTGTAGCTTTATTCCAATATCATAACAATAGACGGCTTATTTATTGGAATGATATTGCCCCAAACACCCCAACCGATGATTGCAAAATTCAAAAAGTCAGGGTGTGTTTGTTAAGATGACGTCTAAAGCTGTGGTGGTGAGTTTGTGAATCAAACTGAGACTTCCTTCCCTTTGGGGATACCGTTGGGGATACCGTTGGGGATTCCGTCTGCATTTTTCCTCCTTGTAGCTACAATAAGCGCCCACCAGAGCCAACGGTACCAAAACACCCACGGCCACATTACGCACCTGCACAGAGAGAGTTGACAGCTTCTCCTCCAGAACGCAAGCACACGTTTCTGGTGGGAGACATTTGCGCTCACCTGTCGGGACTTGGCCTTGCCGTAACGCAGCTGAGTGACAAAGTGCTCGCAGTTTCCACTCATAACGCAGTAGCCAATCTCACTGCCAACCATTTGGTTGGCAGTCCTCAGGATGAGGCTGACAGGGTGGGGCTCGTACTTGTCGTCCATTAAGTTGTTGATTTTCCAAAAGCAGTCGCCAACCACCTTCCACAGTTTCTCCTTCTTCACGTGGGCCATCTTGGTCGTGACAGACCTTAAGCTACCGATGCCCGCGCCCGCAACTTCCGCTACGGAGAGAAGTTCATGTTCACAACGCACGTTTCCATTAACTCTAGAATGGTAACCCTCTCTTTTAAGGGGTACCTTTAACGCTTCTGATATCGAGGGTTACCATGGTTACCCGGGGGAAAATGGGTCGTAAGGGGTACCCATTTTTCCACCCGGTAACTATGGTAACCCTCTATTTCAGAAGTGGGTTATTAAACTCCGTGTTAGTCAGGGCGAAGCAACTTTTATTGACGGAGAGAACCATAAACAGTCTTACACGGAGGGGCCAAATGGATAACGTAGCCATCGTCGACGTATATGGCCCAATGCTGATAGCGGGGGCGATAGATTTCTATCAGGTCGCCTGGATTTGGTCCCTTTTCAATGTGAGTTGGGGTAGAAACAAATACAAGTTATGTGCATTCATGTCAAGTACAGTCCAATGACCTTATGGCTTTGTACATATAAAAGTAGCCAAATTATTCATTCCACAATAGTATTAGTGAGTAATGTTCTAACCTTAACATTTGTGGTTAATCTTATATAAAACACTTGTTTCACAGGCCATAAGATATACAACAAAAATACAACTAAAATAAAATATATATATTTTTACAACTAAGTCAAATATAATATATATAGTTATATATTAATAATTTGTGTGTATGTTAAGTGCTTTTGAAGAAGATTGTCTGACCTGTGCAGATGCCATTTCTCTTTCTGTTTGCTGTAAATTCTACCAAACAAATGAGTATTTAGTACAAAGTACAAAGTAATTGATTAGATGATGATTATTATCAATGGTTTCGTTTTTACGACAATAGAAACTTATGGTTGACTATTTTTCTTGGATTGGATTGGATAACTTTATTCATCCCGTATTCTATGGTATACTGTACAGAGTCAAATGCTACTGTAAAAGTTAACAGCCTTGTATTTATTTTATTTTAATTTTATACTTGAAATAATGAAAACTTCTACAAAAAATACAGATAAACATTGTTTGTTTTAGGACATTTCGGCATCTTATTTCTGGTTAGTATTGCTATTAATAGCATTACTATTACCATAATTAATACATAATGACAATACTACAACGAGACCCTTTAGTTTTCAGAACACAACAAGCCTTAAGCTAGTAAACTGCACATAACCTCGTATTAGCATTGGGAAAGAAAAAGTGAAAGTAAAAATGCTACATTAAGTTCTGTATCCTTACCTTGCAAGTGTGGCAAGGTGCGCTTAATTGTTTGTTTTGAAAGATATAATTTACTATGACTCCCTTTATAAAAATGTAGTATCTCCACATTCCAACAAAGCGTTTTGTGAACAGAAAATATACTCCTACCCTCCTCAAAACGAAACAAAATTATTTGTATGTTTTCTGCATGAGATGAAATTGGTATCAGTCTTAAATAGGTAAATAAGTCCATGGTAGCGATAATATCAATTCATTCAATTGCACCAGATAAGCGGAACAGAAAATGAATTCCCGTATTTTCACGAGTATAAGGCGCACTTAAAAGTCTGACATTTTCACCAAAATAGACACGGGCGCCTTATAATCCAGTTTCCTTTATATATGGAAAAAAAATGTAAATGTCATTCGTTGACGGTGCGCCTTAGAATGCATTGCGCCATATAGTCGTAAAAATATGGTCATTTTTATGGAGTGTGTTTATTCATATTTTTATTTACCTTTTAATGATGTGCCAACAGGTCTGAGCAAAGCCGAGCTGTCCAAGAAGAAACGCGAGGAGAGAAGGAAAGAGTTGGAAGCCAAAAGGGCGGAACGCAAGGCAGTTAAAGGCCCACTCAAACTGGGTGCGCGCAAACTTGACTGATGACGCCATTGGACGAGAGGTATGCACGTAAGGCGAGGGCCCGCATTGACTGAATGTGGGCGGAGCCTTGTTGGTGACGCTCAAATTGCAAACTTTTCCCCTCACTGGCTCATTTGGTCATTTAGCTTTGGATTCCATATGGATCACACCACATAAACTCTACTCGTACGTGTTTATTAAAACAGAGTTGTAAAGTAAATGTATATAAGATGAAGAATCAAATAGTACATAAAAAATGTATGGGTGAGTTTATGGATTTTTAGTAAGCTCGCAAACACACTGTGCAGTTTTATTCCGTTAATGCATGCACTTTGATAGGTGACCAAAGGTCACTTTGTTGAATGGGAACACTGGAATTGAGCTCAAGTTCAATCCTGATTAGGTAGAGTTGTTTCCAACAGATTCCTGGACCATGACAAAAGTAGGACGATGAAAAAAATAGATCGAGATTTCACACATTTTTTTAAGTGGGTGAATTACTATAAGGTTTTCTTATAGCTCTGACTTTTCCTTTTTAAAGGAGACGGATTGACTTTTAACTTTTTGTTGTTGTTTTTGCGTCTTGTTTACTTTGCTGGACAAAACTCGCATTCCACTTATAATGATGTGTCCCATTTCATGTTGCCTTTTAAGTTGGACATATCTAAAAAAAAAATTCATGCCAGGATGATACTAGTGTTTGACAAAAGGAGAATCCGAGTCATGTAGCATGTTGCCTTTTCTAAAACCCTTCTAAAAATGCCTCAAAGAGTTCCAGTCAAACATTCTGTCAAGTTTGCCAAGTTGATCGATAAAATAAAATGTTCAAATTCGTGACAAATTGTGGCTTTATTAGAAGATCAAAACAATAGACCGCTTAATTATTGGAATGATATAGCCCCAACAACCCAACCAATGATTGCAACATTGTAGTAAACATGATCAGACGTTTGGTCGCCGGTCAAATGGTGACAGAGAGTTTACTGTTGAAACCAGCTCTCTAAATTATATTCATGAGAGAGATAGAGTCTATTACCTAAGAGAGACAGTTTAATATCTAAGTACTGTTTAATATCTAAGTACTGTTCAATATCTAAGTACTGTTGAAACCAGCACTCAAAATTATATTCATGGGAGAGAGTTTAATATCTAAGTACTGTTTAATATTCAAGTACTGTTTAATATCGGAGCACTGTTTAATATCTAAGTACTGTTTAATATTCAAGTACTGTTGAAACCAGCTCTCAAAATTATATTCATGGGAGAGAGTTTAATATCTAAATATCTACTGTTTTCAACAGTACTTTGATATTAAACTCACTCTCAAGAATATAATTTTGAGAGCTGGTTTCAACAGTAAACTCTCTGTCATCATTTGACTGGCGACCAAAAGACCGGCAGCCAAAAGACTGGTGACCAAACGTCCAAGCACCCGTTGTAAAGGATGCGCCTTCATCGGTGTGTTTGTTTAAATGGCGTCCAAAGCTTGGCTGGTGAGTTCAAACGGAGACTTGCTTCTCTTTGCTGTTGCCGTTTTCGTCTTCCTCCTCCGGCGCTCCGTCTAGCCCGTACCTTGCAACCACCATGGCCGCCGCCGTAACAACACCCACCACACCCACCGTGGCCACCGTGGCGGCAGTTGCCACTTGACGCACCTGCACACAGAGAGAGCTGACACATCACACACCATCTCCTCCAGCACGTTTCTGGTAAAAGATGTTTCCGCTCACCTGTCGAGACTCGGCTTTGCCGTAACGCATATCGGTGACAAAGTGCTCGCAGTTTCTGCTCATAATGCTGTAGCCAAC